>NW_020897719.1:8500692-8525692 GCF_003984885.1 Neopelma chrysocephalum
CAGCAAGAAAAATGTACAGCAATATACAACATAAAAATTTAAAGAAGAATCGGGGTAATATTGTATATAAAAGGTGATTAAATGTTAGCATATGATTATGCTGTCATTGCATATTATTATCAAAGAATGTTTAATTTATACACTGTTTAAAATTAGAAGTAGCTATGCAAAAGGATATTTTCTGCTCCAGACCATATTTTTTTTTCCTGCTGAATCCACACATATACTGTAGATTTGTGATTCAGATTCGTGTTTCTGAATTAATTACGTTAGATGTCTGAAGTACATTAGTTCTTTGGCAGTCTACAAGGCGGTAATAATAGGGAATGATGTTGTCAGTCATTTTAAAGTCATCATTTGGCTTCTGCCATCTCCATTCTACCACTTCGAGGGGTTTAGGAGAAAACAGCCTGCCAAAAGGCTGTTTTAACAAGCACCTTCTTGGAAAAGACTATGAAATAGGAACTGAAATAGAAAAAAAACCCCAAAAATAAACAAAACCCCCACAAAACAAAAAAAAAACCCAAACAACAAAGCAAAGCAAACAAAACAAATAGAAATAAGTAGCTTGATATTTTATGAGTACTTAATTATGGGTCATACCATTATAATGTACTGTTTTTCTGTTTTGTTTTCCTCATTTGATTTTTTCCTTTTTTTTTAGTAGTCATGAAATCCATTTTTAATTTTTGAACAGGGGTGTTTTTACAGTTAGAAACAAAAATCTGTGTATTTTGATTCTTGTTAAAGGTGAGAACCTGCTTTTTTAACTGTGTTTTCCAGCAAATCATGACATTAAACAACCAAGCAATGTAAATTGACTGTTTAAACTTAAATGAATATTTGCAAGAATTTTAACTTTTTAATGTTTTTAAAAGATGTCTGTGCTTAAAGTCAGAATCATTGTAAAAAGAGTGCAGGAATGGTTTTTGGAAATGACACGCAGCATGCACCTCGACGCACCCACACATCTGCTCACACACAGAAAACAGGAGTAACTGTTGTCATTGCTGTAAAATCAGTATCAGACAGATTAATTCTGTCCTTTCATCCAACTCTACTTTTTCAGGAGAGCTCCCCAGCACAACAGCACCACTCTGCAAGCTCCTTCACAATAGTTGTTTGGGTTTTTTTTCCTAGTGCTAAGTATTACTCAGTGAGCAGCAAGTTCAACACCTTTTACAACTTTTCTCTAGGGACAAGTACTACAAAGGGGTTGTCTTTTCTAAGATATGTCAAGACCTGAAAACCCACTAAGTGGTAAGTGTACAGCTCTGACCTGACTGAAGCAGCAGTGGTTTGCAGCTTGCAGAGAGCTCTCATCTCTGTATCTATCCAAGCTGTTCACAAGTTAATGCGTCATGAAGGGAAATGCTTCCCATGAAATTCATTTAGTTGCTGTTTAAACAGTGAACAACCCAAAGAAGGCAATGTTTATTTTCATTGAAATATATTATTTTGTTCATTTAAAATTAAGTAAATTGTCAGATTGAGAGCACTGAATGCAGTGCAATTTAAAGCAATAAACTTTTGCTTTAAATTTGGGGGAAGGTTTAAAAAAAATGAGGATTAGGATGTAGCAGAAAAAAACCATAGAACACAGTTGAATTGAGGTATTTAAGATGAATTAACACACCATTAGGTATATCACTGCTGCACGATACATAGCTTCTATACGTACTATATATATTCCAAATGCTTAGGTTCATGCAGCTTACTGCAGGAATATGGTATTTATAATATATATATGTCTATACATATTAATAGAATATGGAAGATAAGTATTTCTGGCAATAATCCACTTCTAACAATATGCCTGATTCCGAAAGTGCATGTTTTTCAATATATATGTATGTTTTATAGAGGGAAAGACCTGTGTCATTGTCAGGGGTAGAGCTGAAATGTGGATTGAGTGGTGAAATTATATAACCCCCTCATGTATCATCTTTCTAGGAATAAACTCTCAGCATGGCAATCCTATGCATTCAGAAGTATTCTGGAAGTTGCCATTGTACGGGAAACTAGATATTACTTTGATGCCAAGCTTCTGATACATAAATAAGGAAAGAGCTGATTTGGGTCAGATAACCTACTTGCAGTCTGACATGTATTCAAACTGTCTGTCTCTCTAAGCCTGCAAAGCTGCACTGGAAATTCTCTAGGAACAAACTTTTCCATTGTTTTCCACACTCTCACTTACAGTGCCAAATACAACCTGCAGTTTTGGAGGTGTGTGAAAACAAGAAATAAGTTGAAAAAAATTAACTGCACCTTCCACTGTTCAAGGAGAACCCTTCTGGGGTTTGGTTCACTTTTAAGTTTCCTCAGATTTTGGCCCAAATAGCTCACCTACTCTGCTTCTGAAACCTTTCAGAATAAAAAAGTAAGTCCAGAAAAACAGAAGAACCAATGTTCATAACCACTATATATACACTTTTAGGGAAGGAGCAGATTTTTTATCAGGAATAGGAGTAAAATAGGTCTCTGTTATGATTCTTTGAAATCAAATGAAATTTAGTACAGTACATGCATGTGGTTTATTAGGTGAAACTCTGTAAGGTAAGTTTTCTAAAGTAAATTTCCAGTCTGTTTTTTCAGCTGGATAATCTATTACGTTTAGCTTTTCCCACTTCAGCCTGTGCTTGTTAAAACTTCTCTCTTTGTGTCCATGTGTTAAGGTGATGAATGGTATTTGCTGATTCTAGCTTATCTAGGCTTTTAACAGGAAAATCTTGGATCAACTCAACCTGTTTGAGCCAAAAATCTTGTAACTGCCTGAGTCTGAAGAATAGTTTTGCAGTAATAAACAAGCACAAGTAGTTTATGGAACTCCGCTAAAAAAAAAAATAAATTCTTCCATATTAACACATTCATGTCCAAGCTTAAAATGGCTTAAAAAAAAAAAAAGAGTTTTAACCTATCCTTTGCTTATATCACTGGACAGCAACTCAGTTGGAAAGAATGTCATATGTCAAAGCATGTGTTGCCTACTCACTGATGGAGCAGAAATGTGTTTGTAGTTCAGGTTATGTTCTCTACTCCTGGTAGTTCTGAAATACCCACATATGGTCCTCACATTTTCACTTACCATTTCTTTGCCTGTATTTTCTCCTTCCACAACATCCTTGACGTGCTGATCTCAACACTATATCAATGAAAGACATCACTGTTTCTTTTTTTGTTTGTTTCTTTTTAACAGAAAAAGGGGGACAAATTCTGGCAGAGGAAAATTAATTTGTATGAGAAATAGTGAGAAAATAGGACAGAAAACAGCCCTTTTTATGAAAGTCAGTTCCTTCAGACATCCTCCACTGTCCATAGATAACATGCTTCTGGATATGGTTCAGGCCATGAATTTGACAGAAGAATGTGGAGATCAAGGAGTTTTTCCAGTGTTGAAAGAAAAAAAGAATAAATTAGAACTTCTCTTAGTGTATTTTAAACAGCTTTGAAGTTTTAATGTGAAGTTATTGTGCATAGTAAGGAAGACCATTTTCCCTATGGATATTAGCTAACTGATGGGCCCAGGGGCAGAATGGGTGGCAAGAGAAGATGCATCAAAAAATGATCTTAAAAAAGGAAATTTCCTAAGAGATTTCTCAGCTTCAGAAGTGTTTTGAGGTTCATCTGTATCACATGCTTTACTGCTTAAACAGTCGTGTATACAGAACACAGCAAGTATGACTGCAGTGTTTGTATTGCACCAGGAACGAGGTTTTGGCACATCCTTCACATTCTGTCAAGTGACAACACACAGTTGGCACTTGTCCTTACAAGACAACAAAGATGAAAGGAACAGCCAATTTCTACCTATGTTATCAGAACTCAGTGAATAATTTGCAATGAATGTCTTAAATGTCACTTTTGAATGTTCCCAAACTATTTGTGAAACTGTATATTTTAAAATTAGGTAAGGATTATTAGAATCAATATATTTCAATTAGAATCAATATATTGCTAGTACCCTCCATACCAAGACTACAAATAATTAGTTCAGACATCTCCTTCTTCGCTGACTTCATTTGCTTTTCCCAGATGCCAGCCTGGCCAGTTTGATCTGTTCACCACCTCTGCATGGTAGCGGTGTTGGTGGTGATTTTCACAATTGATAGAAGTTAGAACAACCCAGAGGCTTCACTAAATTGCATCAGCACACAAGCAGAATTGAAAACATAAGATTAGATTTAGGTATAAAGATTGTTGAAAAGACTATCACTTTCCTCCCGAGGTGAAATAGCAGGCATACAGAGACACATGAGCTGGCTGCAACTCACTTCATTAATCAAATCAATGTGAATTTCAAATTTCAAATATAATATCTGAATACACAATTTGAAGTTGATGCTGGTGGAGTTTCCAGCATTTGAATTACAAATTTGCTTTTTGCTAATCCATTCCCTAACAGAGATCAAACACTTGAAAATTCATGAAAAGCAAACATGAAAGGGTCACAAACATGGTCAAATGTTACCCCGCTGTTTAATTCAAATGGATACTCAAAGAAAATGTTTCTGATATTTGTTCAGCCCCTTCTTTCTAGTTAGCTTAAAAAATTAAAGTTAAATGGCAGACTAATACTATGTGCAAATCAAGAAAAAGAATAAGGGGACTTGAAGATAGCAATACAGAAGTAAATCATAAAGAGAGATGGGTACATCTAGAGTTATTTTGGATAGCAGACTGACTCTGTGGATGTTGACATCCATAGCTGGCATTTTAACTCTGACAAAAATAGCTGTAAAATTTAGAAGCAAGTTTAAATTTTAGATATATCTATCACCACTCTGATAATCAGTTCTGCTGATTATATGTGTACTCATTGCCAGAAAAATGCATTCATATCCAAATGTGCACCAATAAATTGAACCAGTAGTCAAAGTTTAGAAATTTGGATACATATTTCCTTTCTGTTTAACTGTTTCAAGTGCTGTTGACAGAAATTCAACTATGCCTTTAGCAATAAGGAAAGTAATGGGATTCTTGTTTCTAAAGTTCTGCCCAGTCACATTCAACACATATATTATTTACCTGCCTTACAACAATCTATGAACAGAACCTTCTTATTTCAGTTTTTCACGTTTTCTTTGTGCAACTCTCACTGAAACACGCAAGCTGTCAGTGACAAAGTTTAGTGACAATCTCATATGAAGTTGAGAAATGGGAATTACAAAAGGAAAAAACTAGTAGCCACAATCAATCTCTACTGTAGCTACAAACAACTTTTTCACTTCATCAACCAAATTTTTATTAGAGCGACAATCTATGATGCCACCCATCATTGATGCTGCTGCTATTTCTGAAGACATAAATTGCTTTATGTAACAGACAAGTTCTTTTTGGCAAAAAAAAAAATGACACTGAGAGTAACGTTTGCCGGGAAAAACCCAATTCTTCCACATAAATATTATGGACTCCTATTGTGCCACAACTATGTTATAAATTTGAGACCCCTGGTGGCCTAGTGGTTAGCGTGCAGGACTTTCACTGCTGCGACCACGGGTTCAAATCCCGGTCTCCTGGCCTGATGGAGGTCGTTAGCCCTGTGTGGCCATCCATCTATGAGAAGGACACTCTAAACAAACCTACGTCCTGAGGACCTCACTGCCATTGTCCAAGCTTGCTTGGCCCCGGCAGATGAACCTTAGGATTAAAGGGTGGGCTCAGTTCAGCGCAGGCTGTGTCTCACCTAAAAAATCCATTGCGCAGGCTTGAAAGGTAAAAGACCTTTCCCCAAATCTTCGCTCGCGAAGATGGGCCATTAAAATGTTATAAATTTAGGCATACCACCCCCGCTTGTACAAGCTCAACTACTTCAATCCAAGTCAGGTTTATAAGAAACTTTTCATTCAATACCAAATGTCTCTTTGCAGGTACACAGCTATCAGTGACCACAAGATCAAGCAAAATGGAGGAAAGGGAAAGCATTTCTCTCTCACACTCCATGTTCTTTCCTTCTGTCTGTGGAGACCTCAGCTTATAGCCCAGCTGGGATCTCTCCACTCCTTTGACAGTCTACCACTTAGTCTAGTAAGTAGTACTGTTGAACTCGGTGACTCTTCTCCTAGACATCTGATAAGGAAGACACAATGTAACTGTTAAAGAATGGTAAAATGGGATTTTTAAAAAAGGAAAATAGGCTGGGGATTTTTAGCTCTTTATTTTGAAAGAGTAGGAAAAATTATGAAAAGACATGTAAGCATGATGGATCACTGAAGGTAGCTTGCTCAAAGAATTCTAAACAGTGGTTGCTAGACTGATAAAGTCGGAAGATATCCCTAGATATTCTGAAAAAAATTGACAAAGCAAAGAAGGATCCATCAACTTCTACCAGTCAAGTGCTGCAACTAGTATGGGAAGAGTTGTTTGAGTCACATAGGATAAAGGTTATTCTCCTTCCCATTCCCTGTTTTGCTGAGCGTTTCTTCCATTATCCTTCCTGCTGACACTGTTAAAGAAAATAAATAATTCTGTTTAACAGCAGAGTTACTTAATGAAGTGGGTACTTCTCTAGAGGGAAGAATAAGAAAGCTTTGAGTGATAAGGGGATGACATAACTGATGACAAACTTCTGTTGGGGTTGAAAGCTGAGGGCTGAAGTGGAGTGAACTGAAGATTACCAGCACTCTGAAAGGTGAGCTGCAGCAGTAGTATTGTTTTATGGAATCCTTGTTTTGTTCTTTCTCTTCTCCTGGATGGAGGATTTCATAGCCTAAATTTCTTTCTCACTTTCTCTCCCTTAAAGTAATTAGAGAAAGAAAAGTAAGGAACTGGTCTCAGAGCTTTATTTTGATTTTTTTCCCATTTGAAATATGCAGGTTTTATTCAGCCAAGATCTTACAGATGTTGTGAGATGTATTTTCTGGGCCAACATGTGTAATTAATTTTATATTCCTCTTTCTACTGCCATGGCAGTGATAAATCAGGGGTAAGTTTCAGGGTAGTAAGCAAGATAGGTAGGCTCTTTTTACTCCATGTGTATTAGGGAGGGTTCGAGCATACTGAAGTCTTGAAACCATGACACCATTGAAAGCTCAACAAAACCCAATATTTATTACCAAGAGGTGGCCAACAAAATGAGCAAACCCAAAAGGGAGGAAGGAGGAGAGAAATAAGCCCCCAGCATGACCTCCCCAGTTACCCAGCTGTTGGCCATAAAGTTATCTTGCCGACCTAGCATGGCTATAATTAGCCATAGCAGAAGCTGCATCCTTGGAGTTAGTAAGTTCGCAAACTGGCAGGCATCCCCACCAAAGGCAATGTTGTCCTTGAGGTGAAGCTAGCTCCCCTCCAAGAAAGAGCTATCTGCTTTTTATACAATTAATTGAGTGACCACAACCTCCGCAGGTGTGGCCTGATCACCGCCCAGCCAGAGGCTCTCCGTCCAACCTCTTGGTTATGTAAGTGCATCTCTTCTGCGCAGGTGTGGCTTTCCCTGCGCCTACGTACTGCACCTGGGGGGTCTTTTCCAAATGAGTCTGGGGGCGTCCCTCATCCTCCTCCTCCTCAATCTCTCCTTCAGGCAACCTTGAAGAACAATTAGCCAATCACAGAATACCAATTAAATATAGTTTATACAAGAAGCTCTCTCTCCAAGGACAAGGTACCCGTTTATCAGTACTTGTTTTCTTATACTTTGGCAGTGAAAGAACAAAACTTTTACAGTTGTCAGGGCCAAACACAGACATAAATTCACCCTGATACACCATGCCATGGCTGAACATTGGAAATAGTAGAACTGAATTGAACTAAATCATTTAGAGATGGCTAGGTCACCCAAACTAAATCCCATCATTGACTTACATAGTCTCATAGCTGCCTAAAAGCTAAGCTAGCTATTATGGCTCAGAGTAGCTGCTTTCATTCTCCACTGACACTGAGCAGCAGGAAAGGACCTCTAGATCTTAGACAAGTTTAGATCATATGCCAAATTTTTAGCTGAAGAAAGTTGAGTGAGATGAATCCTCCCTGACACACTGACACTGTTTCATGCTTTTTTTGAAGGGTGAGGTATGGGTTGCATGTATTTTATAGATTGGAGAATAAAAGAAATCTTATTTTTTGCCAAAAGCTCAACAGCAATGTCACTCAGTCACTCCGCCTCTCAGCTTCCTGCTATAGCCATTGGACATCCCTGCTGCACATCAGTCACACGATAGCCAAGTCTTCCTCATTCTTTTATACAAAGAGTGCCAAGTTTTCTTTAGACTATTTTCTTGTAAAGATCTATGTACATTATTGTGTAGTTTGCAAACGACAGTATTTCTTTTCCTGTATTTCTTTGAGAAGTTGAGACGCATTTTTCACATTCTTACACGTGCCGTCTTTGGGCTCTTTGGTGTTTGCTGAAATATGGTAGGAAGTGCTCAGAAAGCAAATTTCTAGCAAATGCATCACAACTGTCTGCAAAGAAATTGCTTTAGGATAAAGTAACTATTTGTGTAAATCATCCATATTTAACAGGTATAAGACATAGAGTAATGGGTTATTTGTACTGAGCTACCATAATGTGGCAGATTAATTATATTTTGTGGAACAAATACAGTTAATTGTGCTCTACTGATTGTCTTTATTTCACGCGAAGAAATTTAATTACATTTGGAAAACCTAATTAATAATAAATAAATTATTTTAACTGCACAAAATTAATTTCAATACAACAAAAAGAAGTCCAGTTTCATTTGGAAGGTGTTGAAGTGCTCTTAGAAAATTCATAGGACCCCTAGGAGCTCCTTCACAAACTGGAAAACTGACTCTTTTGTCAGCATCTTGCTTCATGAAAGGTGTGGAAGCTAAAGGCTCTGAGATTTTCAACAATTTCTTTGCTGACCTGTGGTCAAAGGTTTGTGGGTTCCCAGAACCACTCCCTGGGAAGCTGGAGAAGAGGTTAACTGTCTGGAGCTTCAGAACTTCCAGTGATCTTGAGATGCGAGGGAGCACATTCAATTTCATGACAAAATCTGTAGGAGGTGTAGGTTTCTAACAGTGTTCCTTTAAGCTTGTTATGCTGAAACCACCATCAAGCTTAATAGTAAGGTTTCTTTCTTCCAAATACTCTTCTGCTGATTATATCATTTCATGATCCCCAACTTTTTTACACATGAGAATGTTTTTTTTAAATCCATCTACTGATAGAGACACTTGCATAGACAATGCTCTTGAGATCACTCACATATTTCACATAACACTGTTTACCACTGCTTAAGGGAGACTGTAAAAGTCCTGTCAAAACCGTAATGAATACAGCACACAAACACTCAGTTACTGATATAACTACCTCTGCTAGAATTCAATACATCAGAGGAGCAATGAGAAATATATCTTAAAATAGTAACTTTAGTCAATGATCCCGCAGTCTGATATATAGTTACAAATAGAGTTACAAATCTAAGCATCAGAAATTGTAGACTCACTGCGGAAGATACTTGACCAGTCCAGCAAGCAATATAGTTAGATTTGTTCAAATAAAAAATGTCTAGTTTTAATTAAAAATAATTTTACACTGTATAAGCAGAAAGAAGAAACTCAATGCGTCTTAAATACACCAGCTTTAAAGCAGAAGCTGTCCACCCCACCCTGCTGCCCAGTTTTATAGCATCATATTGCAACATGTTCAAAGCTCAATTTACAACTGGCAAGTAGAGCCAAAGAAAACATATTTGCCAATATACTACAATGTTGAAAAGTGGGATCAAAATAAAGTTTTCTTGTCATCTTCAACATATAACTTTTTATACACTGCTTATTATCAAATATTTCTATCTCATGTAGGCTTGTGTGCTCCTACAAGTGTCTATGTATTTGTCTGCATATGCAAAATCTGCAAAGGGAACTGAATAAGCAAGATGAAATTTTTAAGGAAAATGTAATTTTAAAACTCCATATTTATCACGAGCAGTGACATGAGTACCCTGAAGATAAATATCTAAATAATATAGTTGAAAATATATTGTTCATGTGAGTTAAAAACACACTGTGGGAGCCAGCACCATTATTTCTGTGTGTATACCTACATATTCCTCTATATCAGTACCTCTATCTATACACTGGAGTAGAGAAGTCTTAGCTAACAATAGATGCATCTAATCAAAATGTGTGTGAGTGGTATGTACTATGCACTATCATTTCTTTCTGCAACTAATTTAGAATTCAAGGGAATAATATGAAGTCTTTTACTACTTAATTAAACTTTTGTAATGCCTGTTTTACCAAGATGAATAAAATGCATAAATTGTATGGGGTGACATCTAATGCACACAAAAAAGAGAAATGTAAAAAATCAGAACAGTGGGTACATTAAACTGATTCTTAATAATTGAAACCAATTTAATCATTTGAGATTATTTTATTCTAGCTGACGTAATACTGAAGCAGTTTTATTCTAATTATAACCTGTTTCATTTTACTCTGCCTTTCTAGTTAATTATTACAGTCAATTTGTAAAATGACATGGTTCCACATTTGCATAGGTCACTATTAAATAAATGAATAGCTGAAATTACTCTAGCATTGAAGTGTCAACTTTGGTAGAAGTCAAGAGGACTTCAAATGTTCTTCTAACACCCCTTAATGTGTTAATGACCACTATTAAACTGCAATTAAAAGGCCAGAGAAAAAAACGCATGAAACAGTTAATAGAAAAACAGCAAAGACACAATTAAAACACTTCGGTTTTTGACTGATAGAAAATAAAGGGATATGCTGAAAGAAGTCTAGTATGAATCTATGCCTAACACATGACAGAACTGACAGTTTAATGATAACAAATCATAGGCTGCCTTTTTTTGGAGCATTACACGTCAGCTTGACATTAACATCAGTAGTAAACAAGACAATGTAATGATTTTACGTTGTATTTAAATTGCTACTTATTACGGTACTAAATAATAGCTTTAAATAACTTGATGTCCAGGTTAGCGATGTACTGTGTTTGCATGAGACAGTACTGAAAGATATGTTTAAGTTTTTTGTCATCTTAAATAAAGGATATATGTATGTCTTAGCTGTGAAGTTTACCATGTTTGCATCCGAAACCTTTCTGGAATCCATAACACTGCCATTAGGTTTGTTTGCTCATGGAAGGAATGAGTAGTGATGATCAAGTCCTAACTCAACACAGATCAGATTTTTAGGTATCAAGTAGTGTGTGTATAACTCCTAGAAAGCAGCTCAATTAATCAGAGCTATGTCAGAGCTAACATATTAAACACTGCCACTTCAAAAGCATACTTTACTAAGAGATGAACTCAATAGTATGAGAATGGTATATGTGATTCCAAAAACTAAATTATATTCAATGGGAAAGTCAACATAATGTCTAAAAATTTAAATACATGCCTCAGAAATTTCAAAGTTATGGTTCCCACAGGAATCAAAATTTGACCTCCATGTGCATAGGTAGTATTTTCTATTACTGCTACATTTTAATCATTCACATAACCTACATCTCTGCAATCTAGAAAAGTTATGTTTGCCATGGAAAATACAACTTCTTTATTTTCTATTATTATTTGTGTGTTGTGTATGCTCATCCATAGAAAGTTAAATCAGCTTTATGGGTCAAAACCTGTTCTCAGTTGCACCATGTAAAATCAGGCTGGTTTTAGTGATTCAGTGGATTTAAGTAATTTCATTAATATAAACAAACCTTTTTAGGCTTTCTTATGCTAACTAGAATAGAATTACTGCTCTCCCTAAAAGTTCATCTGTTGTACTGCTTAGCCTATTGGAAATAAGCATTTACTTCTTAGATCAATGGACTAAATCACTGCTGCTCTTTCTTATCATTATGTCTTTCATTTACACAAAATAAGAAAAAAGATCAGCATGTCACCTTTTTTTTGTTTTCTGCTTACTTCGCATGATAACTTACACATTTTAATACATTCTTCTAGAAATAAATATGAAAAAAAACCTGGTCTTCCCTTTTCTGTTTTGTTTATTTTATTAGGCATGTACCATCAGAAAGCCACAAAAATCTGGAGGAAGATTCAAACACAATATTGCATATTATTCTATGAGAACAAAATTATGGTTGCAGATGGCCAGGTTTTAAAGAATGTTTAGGCATTTAAAAATGTAGATAGGCTCCCAGTGGGATTTTAAAAGGTTAGATTATTTTGAAAATCCTGCTAGGCAATGAATGTATTTCTTTGAAGTCCTCATACACGCGTAAGTTCATACATCGGAGAAAAAAATGCACATAATGAAATAATTGGAAGAGATTCAACCACAACCATTTCACGTGGACCACAGATTTTCTTGTGCTTAAGTCTGTTTGTTTCCAGATCAGTGCAAATTCTTTTACTCTTAAAAGTGAGAGCTAGTATCTACACTCTACAGCTGCCACACCAAATTGTCCATTATTTATAGCTTCTCTGTTTCAAAACCTCATTTCCTTAAAACATTCAAGTTCTAGTCTTACTGTAGACTAAACCTTAGTTGAATGTGAGAAAAATTAAAAAGAAAAGAAAAAAAAGAAAAGAAAACTATTTTATCATGTTCAAAAAATTGCTAAAATACATATTTTTCCAGGCTTTTTGTATTACAGAAACTTGCCTTTTAGAATTAAAAAGGATAAGAAACACTTTCTTGGAGAATATGTTAATGCAGATAGTTTGGCTGGGAACTCAGATTCACCAGAAATGTATAAGCATGTGATGATGATGTTATATCAGTTTTACAGATTTAGCACCTAATCTGTTCTTGCTAGCCTCCTCTGTAGATTTTCCCTTTGCAATGGTCCTTAGCACCTGCCAAGGACAAAGGAGAGCCCAACAGCCCCTGTGCCCTTTCTTGTTCCTTGTTGATCCAAACACAAGCCAGTTTACACTTGGGCCAATGCAAACAGGTAGAGAGGCACAAATGCTGTGTTTGGGATCTCTTACATGAACCTGTTCCCTGGTACTGACCATCAAAGGAGTGCTCAGCCCATGAAGCTAAAACAATGACATTGCCCAGACAGCACTACATACCACTATGTACCACCACTGGCCAGATCAAGGCAATAGAAAGAAGCAAGTATATGTTAAAGTACAGAAGGAATGATATCATTCCACAAACAGAATGCTGAACTTAGTGTAAAGGAAGAATACAGTGTATCATCAGGAGCTCTATAACAAAAATACAGAAGTATTTGGGAAGCATAAGGACGTGTAAAAACAGTTTGGGCTTTCTGTAGGAAATAACATGGACTAAAACACAGAAATGGAGACAAAGAGGAATAACTCCAGAAAAGGGAGAAGATAAATGGTACCAAGCTTAGGTTTTCCTTTTAAAATTTTACTCAAACCCAAGAGATGGTAATTAATTTAAACACCTTAGTTAACCTATGATATTTGGAATCATTTTTAAACAGATATTTTTTAAACATCAGTTTGGAAGCACTAAATACTAGTACTAGGAAGCACATAGAAGTTACAATTCAGTGGCAAAAAATGCATTTTTTATGCTTGGAGAGAAAAACAGGGACCTACAAAGAAGTTTAAACATGTCTGGATATTTTTCAGTTTGCTTTTAGTTTTCAAAAGTGTTTTGTAAAAACAAAACCAAACCAAGAAAAACTCCACCCCACCTAGTAATTGCTTTGAAAAATATTTTGGTTGACTTTCATGGTCATATTGTAAAAGTGGAATTTGATGTGGAACCCAAGACACATATATGAGGTGTGTTTAATTGTAAAGTTGAGAAAAATGTAAATCTATTTAAAGCAGGAATGACAGTTGTTGAGCATTGTGATATATCATCTTGACATGAACTGAATGAGTTAGATTAGTGACTGACACTAGCAGTGTCAGAATTTACATTGCAGCACACACAAACTCTGTGGAAATATACTATTAGCACTCAGAGTAAGCAGTGGTGAGTAATGAGATAAAAATTGACTGTGTTGATAGTCATATGCCCTCACAGTCAAGAACAATGAACTGTACTATGTGTATGTATATTGTGTATATCTGCCTGTCTGAAATATATCTGTAGTAACTTTAATTACAATAAATTTTGAGAAGCAAAAATTCAAAATCATAGATAAGATAAAGATAGGGATAGATAAGGAATCTCAGTAAGGTCTGCTTAAACCCTATGGAGTGTGATTTACTTTCAATGTATGTTCACCTCTGCACATGGTTTAGACATGCACTTGACATTACTGCTTACTCTATTCCTCTTGCCAGAAATTGGTCTAACATGTACACAGTTGTGCACAGGTAAAGGAAATAGCCCGTTTTAGTAGGAGTACTTTTTTAAGTACTGCTTTACTTGTTTAGAGTCAGACCAGTAGAAAGTTTTAAGGCACAATGGAAAGCAGATACATACCTATTGTAACATATTATAGCATAACTATCAAAGTGTATCATGATTGAGTGGTTAGTCCAGCTTGATAAAATTTGTTTCCAATCTTTATTGTCTGAAATATATCGAGCAAATGAGTCAAGGAATTGGATCCAAAGTTCCCATCACTTTAGGGTGCACTAGTGGCACTGCAGAATATCCTGTCTCTGGCAGGACTGAGGACTGGCTTTACTGAAAAGCATCTCAGGTGTTGTAAGTGTATCTAACAGCTGCATTTCTGGGTCAGCTCCCACATGGTCAGAAGGATACAGGGCCCTGGACTAAACAGGGAGGAGGTAGTTCTGTCACATTGGTGAGCATACGACACTTGTGAGTGAGAAGTTGTTTAAAGTTTCTTTTGCAATGGAGAAACCTGTTATTGTTGGCATATGCAGGTAAAATCACCTTTTCCTCAGTTTTTCTTTGAAATAATTTCAACGGTCTCAGATTGAAGTTATTTCAATTATTGTTGTTATTGTTATTATTTCGGTGCCAACTCTGGATAGCTACTGAAAGGTTATAAGGATGAGAACTATAGTAATGGCTCAGTGGATAGATGATTATTATCTTTTTTCCTGTCTTTCTAATAATATTTGTAACATCTTGACATGAAGTGGTTGGAATAGACTAGTGACTGCTACTAGCAGTGTCAGAAATAATGCTAAGTTTTATCAAAAAATTATGTATTTTGCAGTCTACTACCATAAATATGGAGAGATACAAAATTGGCAAGAGATGCTCTTTTGTCTTCAGCAGCCTGGAGCAGAGGCCTGAATATGTCCTTCTGGTCCACCCATAGCTCCTGTTAAGAGTGCCCCAGTCATATGGTGGGCACGATAGATCTTTAAAGATTAATTCCTCTCTATTTATTAAAAAAGCTTCTTACACAAGTTTGGTGCCATTTAAAGTTAGTAATTAAAATATGAAAATGGTGGTGTTTCATTACTGTGGAGGTTAGGGAGGCAAAACGTTTAAGAAAATGGAAGCTGTCATAAAAGATAAAAAACAAATACAGTGAAATAACAAAGAGTAATTGAACTTCCCATATGGAAGGAAAGCAACAGCAATGTCTCGTTTAGATTTCTATTACCTGTTTTTGAGAGGAAATGAAATAATGGGCATGTGCATGTTGTATCTGCTGTGATTTTGTTTCATTTTCCTTCTTTTTTTTTGCTCTATAAAACAAAGTTTCCAGAATGATTTATGTGTCAGGTTTATATTTCCAGTTTTTCTAATGGAGCAATTTTATTTTAACGGCTAAAACATATTTTTTAACCTACCACTGACATCATTCTCCACATTGGATCAATTATCTATGCACTGAATAAAGTTTAATAGAACCCTTTTAAATCTGTGCAGCTGTTATGGAGTGAAATAGGCAGGTGGATTGTCTCATTAGTATTAATCTAAATGTTTTGTGGTCTCTGCACATTTTAATGTGTGTGGTGTATATATTTGGTAATAATTCTTTAGTTGTTAAAAATAAGTGCTACAGGAAAACTTTGATAATAAGTTATGTAATATTTGGTTCTTAAACAGGATGAATTAAGGGCATTAAATTGATGAGTGATTCCACAAAACCTATTCCAGCAGAGTGAATGAAAGTATTAGAAAACTTCTGACCTATTTTAATTTTATTTTAGGAGTGCTCTGTTTTATGCATTGATGTTACTATCAGGATTTTAGCTGGTTTTCCTTCCAATCAGCTTAGCTAACTTAATCCTTTTGTAAGGTTTACCAGCATCAAACACTTCTACCTCATCTTCCAGAAATCTATTTTCAAAAGATATTATTTGTTCCTAGAACCAAATTCTGACACTCCTTACACAAGTGATTTGGGCATAAAGCTGAAAAAATGGGCCAGGACCACAGCATGTATAAAATACTATAAAGCATTTCAACTGTATTGGCTTGACTATCTGAGAATGTAGCCTATGATTTTCAGATCTAAGGGTGGAGAGTTGGTGGGAATTTGCTTAGGGACAGTGTATTTCTGAGATAACACTGAACTTACTGGATGCTAAGGTCAGGTAGCGCTGAAGTTGCTCACTGAGAAGCTGGCCTGGTGAATATATCCAGGATTTAAAGGTCAGTTTTGTGCCTTTTCTCAGATCCAATGAAGAAAGCACTTCGGTGGGAAGAGGAAGGTATGTTTCACCTTACTGCCAAAGGGGACCCCTCTGTGGGCACTGAGCTGACTCCAGCCTTGTCAGCTCCGAGGGGGTAAAGACATGAAGTGCCACATGGGTAATCTGCTTCCACGTTCTGAGACAGCTTGCTTGGCACTGCAAAGCAGGCTTCACTTGGAGCATTAATGGACTTTCATTTCTGATGGTATATTGGAATATTTCAAATTGGTTAATTTAAAAATTTTTGTGTTTCATCTCTGTTTTTAATTTTTATTTGTATCAGAAAATTCCAGAGTTTAAACTGAATTATGTTGCCTTTCTCCTTGCTTTCCCTCCCTAAGGCTTGAACTAAAAAAGCAAATTTTCAAGCTCAGGACTTGTCTGTGTGTCAGTGGAGGATAGGTAGCACACTCCAACATTAAAGTTATAAGTTGTCCTGGTATCTAAAAATAACTTGTGGACAAATTCCCATGACTATTCATCCAAGGAAAACAGATTGTTAGAAATACTGTACACGTACAGTATTTAGCAACAACAGTCTGAAGTTCTTAATAGAAGAACCAATGATGACTGAAATGTCAAAAAACCCCACATCCCTGTGTTTCAAAAGCCTCTTTTTTCCCCTTTTACTGTAGTGCTGAAATGTTAAACTTGCTTGGGACAGCTGGGGCAACACTTCAGTTGGACCATAGGGAATGGGCATGCTAAATGCTGTGAGAATCCCCAGCTGCAAGATTTTAAACAATTGTTAAACATGATTCTGAGCCTAAGAGTAAAGAAGTGTTATAGTTAAATATTATAATCATCCCCTTGATCCATCTTTTAAATCTCATTCTAATCTTAGAAATATTTAGCAACAAATGTACAACACGCAAGAAAAGTGTAAAGGTGTGCTTGAGAAGAGGCTGTGAGGAAAATACCTATAGGAATGCCTCCTTGCCAACAAGCAACGCTGCTACATTTTATGTACCTCCCAACAGCTGACTGCAGAAGCTACTTCAGCTCCAGCTCTGTTGTATGACCCGGGGGATTAGTGAAAGAGACCACCCTGGAGGTTGTTAAATAGAAAAAATAGTGTGTCTGCCAGCTGGGAGCCGATTGATTGCTGCTTAAGTGTGTAAGGCAGTGATGAGGGGGAGGTGGAGAGGTGATGGGATTTGCTCCTGAACAGTTAGTTTTGTGAAGGACTTTCACTGCCTCAAAGCTGTTGAGGCCCTTGCAATTGTCCTATAGTTTGTCCCTGAGCAGCTGCTAGATTTTCTTGCTGGAAAAATTTATGGATGTAGCATAGTTTTGAAGAAAATGTCATTATTAGCAATGAAAGGATTAGAAGCTTGCTCCTGCCTGGTACTGAGTACCCTCAAGACACACTGAATTCAGCTGCATACAGGATCAAACCCTGTAAGAACTATAAGACCATAAGGTTCTCCTCTTTATGTAAGAGGGACTTGCAACAAGAGCTCAGGATTTTCATTCAGTATCGTAAAATGGTGCGCAGCACTATTTGGTTCCAGGAAAATATAATTCTCTTCAGATGATTTGTGGGAATCATCTCTCCTTCTGGCCCTGAGGAGATTCAGCAGAAAAAGGAATGTGTTTTACTATCTTTGTAATCTACAGATTTGTTTATAAAACCTAAATTAAATCTCTACATGCAAATGAAATGGCTTAGTTATTGCTGTAGGCAGAAGCTAACAAGTGTGGTCTGTCTTACCCTCCAAGTAAATATGAATTTAAAAATTTGTACATGTTTATCTAAATGCAGGGCTGCATTTATCTGAAGTGATAAACTGTTATCTGTTGTTTGATTATACTAATATTCATCTCTTTTTTTATACTGCTGCTAAAACTCTCAGCATCATTTGCCCAATCAGGGAACTTGAGGTACCCAAATATTAACTTTCTGTGATACTGAAGTTTCATACATCATTTTTGCTTTGTTTTCTGTCTTTTGGTTTCTAATCTATGACAGAATTGTGAATTTAACCAATGGTTGCTTAGTTTTTTTAATAACCTTTTGAGGATGATTTTTGTCAGAGATATTTTGACAGTCCCATTAAAGCGGTTCTGCCAGCTATACTTTACCCAGGGTCTTTATGAGATGATCAAGGAGTTCTAGAACATTTCCTTTTTTAGACAAATCTCTGACGGTTTTGCCTCACAGTCTGCTCATCAAGATCTTGTACATTGGGTACCAGGATAATTTTGGCTGCACATCAGTGGTTTTAGACAGGGGAAAGAAATGCTAGAAGGAAAGTTTTGCTCTGTTGCAGTAATCTTGACATGAATCATTGCTGCTGCTTTGTGTTTGTGTCAACCTATTGTAAACAGGCACCCTAAGAGAAGGAAAGTGCTTTTTGAAGATAGAACTTCAGTAAAAACTGATTTTGAATTCTTACTTTCTCTGAAATTTCCAAGAAGACAAGACCTGGTCAGAACTGGGAATAAGCACTAAGTTTTCCTGGCTGCAAAGCAACAGTGTGAGTGAAGTCTCTGGTCTCCATTTCATAGGACAGAGGCAAAAGTATCTCCCGATATTTCCAGACAGTCTTAGAAATGGTTAAACCACACTGCAAAGAACAATTCTTACCTGGATCTCTGTGTTTAGCAGCAGCAGCAGCATTTTACCTGTTACCGAATATGAGGTCTCGTGGAAGATATTGTCATCCACAGAACTACTTCAGTGCTGTTAACCTTTGCCGTTGTTGGTACCAACTTCTCAAACATATGCTAAGATGCTGAAATTCCCTATTTCAGAAGAGGGTCCTATCACAATGGCCTTTGTAGTGAGATAGTCTGATAGCAGCTTAGTTTTTCTGTTTCCATAATATTGTACTGACTGGGTGATTTTTAGACTTGATATTTTTGCTACTTTTACATCTGTTGGACAAGACATTATCCAGTGACCTCCATTAATAATAGTGATTGATGCCTGACATGTTTTAAGCCTAGTATTGTCACTCCTTTACCTTTTGGTACCCTGCCAACGCAGAACAGGCTTCCTCACCTGGAGGATGAGGTGAGCCATTTCTGCATCAGACTGCTTCCCAAAGCCCTTTTCTCTCTCTCCTCTCTTTAGTCACCCCTGCCCTTTTCCCCCAGTTAATCAGCTCCAGCTGCTGGTTCTGTGTTTATCTTTGCAGGCAAGGAACTGTCTATTATTTTCATGCATCACTTGACCATTTGTATGTTCTTCATCCTCTGCAGCTGTTGAGGTTTATGCTCTATCCACACATCCAATCTCACAGAAAGGTCTTGTATGGTTGTGACCATTTCTAGTAATAGTTATATGAAACGGAATCAGTATAATTATGATACCAATTACTTTGATAATACCGTAAGTTAATTTGATAATGCTGTGAATGAGAAGTTCAGTAAGGGTAAGTTTCTTCTACAGTACTGCAGAAAAATCATCTTACAGTATAAAAACATCTTACATTGAAATCCAGTGATATTTAGAAATTATATCAGTCTTTTAGAACTATTCAATTCTAAAATATATGGAAAGTTTATTTTTCCATAATAAAAGGTAATTTTGTGAAATACAAAGAACTGTTTGGGAATGGTGAAATGGCTATAGGTTGCCAAAATCTGCAGCTGTATGTGACATTCTCAAAAGGTATCAGCAAGGAATCGAATAAACACAGTTCCCTGCAGTCCACCAGCCATCTGATTTTAGTTTCTTCATATTTGTACACATGTTTTTGTTTATTACATAATGCATATTTGACACACGTAAACATACTAACTTATGTGGGATTTGGAGGTAGGTTTTAGCTGGAGAAATCCTATAAAAATGTCTAATTTTTTTTTTTCAGGCCAGACGGTTTTAGAGAGATCAACTTTCTGTATGGCAGCTGGGCTCCCTGCGGTGCTGTATTTTATTTTATGTTTTTATAGCATGTAGCTTCTAGGTTTAAAAAACCCCACACTATTCACTTCCTGAACAGACCTGAAACTAAATTAAAAAAATATTTACAATACGCATAGATTGGGAAGGACGGTAGCACAGTGTGTGAGATGTCTCTTATTCTCTAAAGGCCACAGGAGCATAAACACAAATACAACTTGGCACAGGTGAGATAAGGAAGGGCTTCTTTCACCTGTATCTCACCAGGAAACACATTTCTCTCTTCTGAAGGGTTACTGAGTAACTGGTGTATTCACTACGAGGTAGATGGTCCTTTAATTCCTGCACTCCATCTTGCCTCTCCATCCTATCCAGGCTCCCAAGTTGTTTATCTTGCTACTTCTGTGTTGGCTCAAAACCTTACTTCTGGTCTTTAGTCATTGTTAGCTGACACTAGCTTTGCTTTTGACCATGTCTGCCTCCATAGAATCATATAGAATCATAGAATATCCCGGCCTGGAAGGGACCCACAAGGATCATCAAATCTAACTCCTGGCCCTGCACAGGACAACCCCAAGAATGCCACCAGGTGGCTGAGAGCATTGTCCAAATGATCCTTGAGCTCTGGCAGGTTTGGTGCTGTGACCACTTCCCCAAGAAACCTTTTCCAGTGCCTGACCACGCTCTGGGTGAAGAACCTTTTCCTAATATCCAACCTAAATCTCTCCTGACACATCTGCATGCCATTCCCTTGGGTTTTGCCACTGGTCACCCAAGAGGAAAAAGAAAAAATACGAACCCCTCTATTTTTTTCCTTTATTTCCCAATAATCTGAATTGATTTCTCTCTACAGTGTATTATACTCAGTGGAAATTACTGATTTCAAGATTTACGCTAACAACATACCACATATACTTTCAGATTTCTAGGGCTCCACAGATTGCACAACTTGGGTTAAAATACCTAGGAGGGGGAATAGGCTTTAGAAAGTTTGACTGAAAGTAATACACGCGGAAATTGAAATTATATAATATCTGACAGTCTTCCCAGCAACATGGGTAGCTGTCATCATTAACTAAATAGATATCTATAACTTACACACTAATGATTTAATTGAAAAGTTTTCTAAGCAAATCCTCTTTTAATAAAGAAAATTCAGTGAAATCCAGTAGGGAACGTGAACTTTATTTGTTTAATTTACTTATATACACCACCCATGGGGATTAAGATGAAATCAGGAAATCAGAGAACTTCCAAGGGGGAAATTTCTTTGGGGAAGAGATTGTGCTGGTAATCCTCAGCACTATCAGAATTTGGAATTGCCCTGCAAATGGCAGTTGCTGATCAAACAGGCATTCAAGGCAGAATGGATTTCTTAGTTCAGCTTCTTCCAGTGGACTTTCTTGAAGCCATTCTACAGACTGAAGTTTGTCTTCCCTTTCCCTCCATTCGCAATGGAAAACCCAGAAGGAAAGTGCATCCCTTGAGTGAACTCCTGTTCTGTGTGTCAGGCTGACATGGAAAAATGTAATCTGCACATCTCCATCTTCACTGCACTGTGCTTCTAAATTTGAATCCTGAATGGGTCACATAAACTGAAACAAAGTTTGGAGATTTACTGTAATCATATGCTGACATTTTCCCACATCACTAGCCTATCACATGATTTAGCAGGATTGTCAGCTCCTCCTTGAAAGAGGATCAGGGCAGAAATAGCAAGGGTGTTGTAAGATGCCATGGGGCCTTCTGACAGCACAGTGTGGGAAGCTTGTGCATTATTTGCTGCAGTCCCATATTTTTAAATATGTTCCTGAGGCTGTCATTTTGATATTAGCAAAAAAAGTAATTTACACTTTAAAAGACATCCAAACCCATAAATCTTAAAAGACAGTTCTTTTTTGAGCCTGAAAAAGATAAAGTTTTAGGCGTAGTTCACAAAATATTCACGGAGTCTCCAACTTTAAAGGGGAAAAGCAGAAATTAAATTTTCTGGCAAAAATATGGGTTTTACTATTCCTAAGCATTTTTTTCTCTCTCCATTCATAAAACCAAAGCTACAGAGCACTTAAGAGGCCAGAATATTTTGCTAAAACATTATAGAGATATTTACTCTAGTCTCCTTGTTTTCTTTCCTTCTCTCTCTCCATCCCTCATTGCATTCTTCATCTTTCCCACTCTGCATATCTTTCTGTTACAAAATCATGTCTGTGACATGAAGTGGCTCTTCAGCTGCCAAGAAAGTGAGAGTAAAGGTAATAGGTGTCTTTTTCATGAAAAAAATCAAGTGCTATCTCACATAGTTTCCTCCTCTAGCCCTAAATACCAAAACAAACCAGGGACAGTCAGAGAGTAGGATAAGAGAACTGAACATGAATGAATTTGGTGATTCTGTGGTAGCTCTGGATCTCAGATTTAAAAAAAAAATAAAATCAAAATATACTTTCTCTTAGTTTTGCTTTAGATACTGAAAATATCAAACAGAGAGTTACTTTTGATTCTGATTTTGCATTTTGTTGTCATTCATTAATTTTTCAGACAGTTTGAGAAGCTATGTTTACACCTTCTGGGATTGGCACTCTCTTTCACAATTGCACTGAAAAGGTTGTAGTAGGAAGGCAGCTGTGTTGGTGTCCATGACACAGAGTGTGACAAAATTGCTTAGGTAGTAATGCAATATGTAACCATATAAAAAGGCTGAAAACGTGCATTGCCAAAAAAGTAGATATTTAATGATCAATAGCAGAGAAAGGAGATGAAAGCAATGCATAGGGAGGATCATCCTAGCTGGCATTTTTGGAGAGAAGAGAATTCATAATAGTTTGCTATAGTCCTTCCTGGTAACACCTTTTGTGAATCCTCAGGCTGCAAGATAATTGCTCTCTTGGAAACATCATTTCATTTTCCATTTTGAGCAGCTCACATAACCTTCTACCCAGCCTGGATATTTTTATAACCTTCCTGTGCTCGCTAACAAATTCATATCCATGCTTCCCAGGTGGAAAAATCTGGGTATTTTCTTTTCTAAGCCATGGTGTAAAATCTCTTTCAAACCTCTTGCTTTCCTTCTTGACTAGGACACTTGGTCTCAAGTTTTGTCTTCATTGTCCACTGTCCACCAGGAACTAGCAGAAAAGTTATTTTGGAAACAGTCACATTAATCTGTTTTGAGAGGTTTGTGTTCTTCCGCAGATGACTGCTCAGAAGGAAAAATTCAAAACGTCATCCCATGCTCAGGATCATCATCAGGCAGAGCTTAAAGCAAAGTTAAATACCCAAGAAAAATGCTCAAGGATGGTATTTTCAAAAGAGGAAATTTTAGCCGATGGCGACCCATTAAGAAAGAAAATTAAAACTGTTATAACAGGAATAGATAGGGAAATAGGGAAATGGACATAAAAACATTTGTGTTGTGGTACTTACTGTAATATGCAGACTGCTTAATCCTTCTGCAGTCACACATACAGAGAAGAATGGCTACTTAGTGCAACTAGTAGTACTGTCAACTCAAGGGACTCACTGATGCAGGAGCTAATCTAGCCAAGTAAAATGGCTGGATTCATTTAAAAACAAATGGAAAGGCCCATATAATTTCATGATCTTTAATAATGTTTCCTAAGACTAACCCAGTCTTGTGCTTTGGAACGCAAACTGATTACTGCAAGGCCAGGGAAATAATTTTCTTCTTTTCTTGGTTGGATGTATGCATTATTATTGTTTTGTTGGTTTTTAATTCCTCATTCCACTCAGGATACACAATTTGATGGACTTATGGTGTGATCCAATATGGAAAATCCTATATTATCATGTAATTAGAATTAATTTTTTAATTTTGTTCTCCTTTCTTACCTTCTAGTATATTAGAATTCTCTTCTTTTTTTACTCTTAATCCTCTCAATCCTCTTTTTCAAACTCAACACTCCCTGAAACCTTTCTTTCCTGTTTCCTTCTTACCCCGTTGTTATTTCCCTGCTTTGTTCTCCCTTTCAGTTATCCTATTCTCTCCACATAATTCTTTCACCCTTGTTTCGCCTTCTTTCTCTCTTCTGCTGGCCAGTGGGAAGGAGAGCGACAGGTCAGGCAAAGCACTGAAACTTTTAAACATACAATCAAGCTCATTTCCATTCCTAATATATTTCTTCCAGTATTTTAGTTACTTACATTTGCAGTCACATTTCACCACTTTTTTCTTTCTGTCGTCATGACAAGCTCCAAGCAGATATGGTGTGCTAGTGCTTGATGTATTAGGAAAGTGAAGACTGTCTAAATTCTTTTCCTGGCTTTAACATGGGACTATCTTCTGAGTGTTAGCAGTAACCTGGAATCAGGATATTAATTCAGACTTTCTCTGCAAAAATCCTCCATCAGCACTGTTAGCTTCCTTCCTCTTTGCTGCACACCAACAACACTCAAATGACCATCAAAGCACATGAAACGAGTTTCTATTTGTCTTTTATCCGAATTGCCCATTCAGCAGTTTGGGATCTTCTTCTAGTGTGAATCTCCTTACACATTGGAGATAGAGGAGGGAGTGAGAATTTTCTAGGTTTTAATCTTTTATTTTTTTGTGATTTTTGCTATGGGGAGAGTATAGATGATTTTTTCCCACTTCCTTTTCTTGTCAAGTCCTTTCTTAGCCAATGTAGTTCCTTCTCTTCAGATGAAGCACAAGCTGTGAGAGATCTCTCTTGCGTAA
>NW_020897719.1:8530692-8533192 GCF_003984885.1 Neopelma chrysocephalum
TAGTGTAAAGCTTTCCATAGTGCATGAGGCTGTGCCACAGCTGGCTCACATATGGAATTGCCTGAGAGCGGGCAGGCGAGTTCTCCAGGCCGCCTTGGAGGAGGCAACCAGGAGTGGGGACTCAAAACCAGACCACAGGCCAGGTTGAAGATGACCAGCGACCAGTAACAGGGTCAAGCCAGTGGGGAGAGCCATCTGATGTCCGTCTAATGGTTGTGAGCCATCAGAAGGAGGCAAAACCTGGGAAGAAGGGTGAGCAACATCTTTCTAATCTGGCTGGGCATGACCATCTCCCCTCCATATGTTCCTGCTCTGTTTCACCTTCATAAAGACAGATCTATCTAATACATTTGAACTTCCAGCCCCAAGGAATCACCCCAATAACCAGCAACTCCGTGAGACTGCTGCAGAGATAGCAAAGGTTGATTTGCCAGAGTAGAGGAGGGAAGTTCTGATTTCTTCATGGTATTGCAGTGGAAGGGATTACATATGTCTTGGTGTGTTGATGGGAAGTGTTTCAGAGGTGTCAGTTGTAATTTAATATTTTAATTTTTTTGTTTGGTTTGGTTTGTTTTTCTTTATCACTTGGTCAGCTGAACCTTAAAAAGCAGAAAATTCATGATTGTGCACGTGTCCATGAATGTGAAGTTGTTTGATATATAAAATCAAATGCTGTGTTCCAGTTGGAACATCAGTTAAATTGACTTAAAGAAACATAGAACAAAAGTAATTTCTACTCCTTGGATCTTATTGTCGACAATGTAGCAAAATTAAAGCACTAGAGCCACCTTCTGACTGCACTGAAATTACTGCATCCTGATAATAGCGACAGCATTAATACCTTAAATGGAAGGGAGCTCGGTACCTATATGTCAGTTCTTTGTATCATTACCTGAATGGCGTGGTTCAATAAATGCTGCATTTTGCTGTAAATAGAGGTGGGGTTTTTTCTTTATTTGTGTGGAACATCGTCACATCTGTAAACATTTCTCATCAATGTTTGCGGTTAGTTCCCTTCATCAGGTTATAAAACGAAATACAATGGTGCACAGTTCTACAGGACAAGTGCTGTATAGTACTTATTCTATTAGGGAACAAGTATCAAGTTCTTAAAGCAAAACACAGGAACGACAGATAAAATAAGATTCAGTCTAATTTTCTAAACAGGGAGGGAAAATACAAAGAAAACCACTCAAACCTAAATATTTTGGCTGAAATTTTACCCCGCAACTCTCTGTGTGTGCAGCAATTATAAACCCTAAGTGAAATAAACAAAGACAGTTTTATAAACTCATTATCAATAATTTGATGTTATTGACATTATCTTATTTTACAAGGCAAATCAAATCTTGATGTCTTATATCCCCATAAAACTCCTCAGAAGTCAATAAAGTTGAATGGGTGCAGAGAAGAATTTAGCCCTGTATATTTACTCAAATCTTAACCCTTGCTACTTACATTAAAGTCCTAGGAGGGAAAATATACACAAATAGATTCCTAAAGACCTTTTTTCCCTATATTTTGTATATGTAAATATTTGAACTGCTATTTCCCACGTATTACCTACTTAAAATACAGAACTCAGCAAAGGTACTCATCTGCAATATTGTAAAGTGAACTAGCCTCAGTGTTACAGAGTGTTTGCTTGAATTAAGTACATTTGAAATTCATTGTTAAATTGTTCTGTTCAAAATACATCAAGCTTCATAGCATATATTGTTTTGAGTGCATTCAGTATTATTATTGCAAATGCTTAAAAAATGTTGTCAGTATTATTTTATGTAAGTCACACTTAGGAATTGAGGCACAATTTTATTTTGCCAAATTTACAGACATATCTGGGGGGTTTGGTTATTGCCTCCTGAATTTTTTTCCACTTAGGAAATTGTTTTCAAGACTATGACTTGCTTTAATTGAGCAGAGCAACATTCTTCAGGATTTTAATGTTAGCTTTCTTGGTACAGTTAATTACAGCATAAGAGTGATGAGAGTGAGAGAGACACTTTTTCTGAATGGAAGCAAGTTGCAGCACATTAAGCACAGCATACTGTGTTATTTCAAAATGGGAAGGGAAAGGTTTTAAAAATAACTGTTAAAGGGGAAATTTTATTCCACTATTTGTTTTCTAGGAACGATTCCCTATCCATTGCTAGTTTGGCTTGGGAGTGCAAAAGAAAGATCAAAACCCGCAAGTTTTCTAGAGTGGGTGTCTCCAAAAGCTTTACTTTCATTTAATGAAAGTTTTCTTAGTACTGCCGAGTAGGTGTACTAAGAGAGAGGAAAGAATATGATACTGTATCATTAATAAAAAATTGAACTGTTATGTTTGAGGAAATAAAAAGACCAAAACTTAATTAACAAACTGAGTGGAAAAAATAACATCCTCTAAAATTTTATAGAATGTAAATTTATAACCATCTGGCCATAAACTGCTGATGTTGATGAGTAGCAAGAGAAGTTTGTATGCACAGCCAGGCTTAGGAATCTTTGGGAGTGGTGA
>NW_020897719.1:8538192-8645049 GCF_003984885.1 Neopelma chrysocephalum
TTGGTGTTTTCATGAAAAAAAAAATTTCTAGTCCTAACAGGGTAAAAGGACATATGAAGACTGCAAGCCTGAGAATATTCTCATAGTTGGATGAATGAAATGTAGCCTCATTTTGTACTTATTTGCTTTTTACATCCAGTAAATTTTAAGCCTAGCTTATGAGTCTGAGTCCCTGATTGATGATTTTTGAGCTTCTATAATCTTTTGATGATTGTGTTAATCCATAATGATTCACAGTATAGCAAATTGTTTTGTATTTTACCATGACTGTTGCAACCATAATATATATAACTATATAATATATATAACTATTCATATACACAAAACCTTGTGTATATGTATACACATATATATATATGCAAAATTTTAGATATACGGATACATAAAATATAAGACCAGAGAACTTAAGTATCTGTGGATATCTTGTACAGGCTGGACATACACACAAAGAGAGAGAGAAAGAGTCTCAGAAAAATAGGGACTCTTTTCCAGTAACACTGGTCTTGATGAGGGCTTCCAATCTTATGATCACAGAGCAGCTACACAGTACATTTGTCTTCAGAAATATGTTGTTGAGTGAGGGAATGGATAAGAAAAATCCCCTAAGACTGAAAACTAGCTTTTTCACTTATTTACCTTTGTAGAAGAATATCACCTGGAAAAAAAAAATCAGTTGAGAGATGACTTCTGAAAAGTGTGGACTACTTTGATGTGCCTCAGTTATATTTTTACAAATGTACAAATAAAGAAAAATTACAGTGACACTATTAAAAATCCTATTCTTATGATTATAGAAATCCCCATGATGGTACCCATGGAAAATTTGACCCACTTCAGGGGAATGCCAGAAAGATCAAGGACTATGGCTACATCATGGTGGCTGCAGGCAGCTGCCAACTCCATCAGCTTTGGTCACTGACAGTACTGTCAGCCAGTTGCGTATCAGTTGTACACTCCAGTCGTACATTTCACTTTTGAAATCTCCTTCCCATTAGGATTCTTTAATCCAGTCTGGTCCTATTGCACTTTTCCCCTTACTGCTCTCTTCCCTTTCTGGGTCATGTTACCTATGCACCGCAGCTTTGTGTTGCATCTAACTCTTCCTTCTTTGGTGAAGAACATGTTGCTCAGGCACTCCAGCTAATTTTTCCTCATATTTGCCTGCTGTGACAAAGATGTTTCACTCATAAAGTACACACTAGCTGTCACTTGTATCCAGCACTCTATTCCTCCGTGGAGCACATGTCACCCATGATAGCTAAGCCAGCTGTCACTCAGGCATAGCACTTCCAACTGTATATCTAGGGCATGTCACTCATATACTTCAGCTGTCCCTTACACCAGATGTCCTTTAAATCTAGCACACCATTCCTCTATCTACATGTATGTGTTCATTACAGCTGTCCCTTTTCCCTATCACTTTCCTATCCTGTTTAGTAAATGTCATTCAATTTTTCACTCCATCTGTCTTCTTCACTAAGTAATCCCTTCTCTGTCTATATACTACCTTGCTTAAAAACTCTATTTTACTTGTATGTTATGGCTGCCTATTGTACCTACAGGCAGCACCTACTTTATGGTAGATTTTCAAGCATGATTTAGAGGCCTTAATAAGTCTCTAAGCACGTCGTTTAATACTTACTTATCATTAGCACTTAAAATTCCTTCAATTTATCAAGTGTCTGTGACAGACTAAGTTTTCTGCAGTGAAGTCCTTTACATGTCCAAGTTTTGATAGGTGCATATGAGCAAAACGTCTCTTGCCTAGTCAGTGTTGAATTTCTTGAAGCTCCAACGCACGCTCAGGTTCACAAAAGTTTCACAAATCGTGTGTTCCCCCCCTTTTTTTACTTGACAGGTCCATCACAATATTCATTTTCAGAGTATGCCTATCCAAAAAAAGGCAGAGAGATTCTCCTTGCCCTTCAATGAGAGACTGAAAAGTATATAGTCAAATCAGGCATAAATTTAAATTTTTCTTTCTCTTTTACATTCTTCAAGCTGTAGTTTAACACGAGATCCTCCCTGCAGTGGAAGAGTATCCTAACCAAGGGATGATATTCACTTCTTAATTATCCTCTGTTATTTAATCCTTCACCTTGGTATTTTTAATAGATCAGCAACTGCATGTGATAGGGTGCAGATAGACTTGTGGTTATATCTTTCATGAAGCTCAGATGAAATACAGTTTTGAGAACAGGTCTCTTGGCCACATGCCCTCACCAATAAGTGATACTAGACTAGGTCCTTACATTTTGTCAATGTTCTTTTAATGCTTTCTGAAAAAGGAACTACACCACAGACCCCTCATATGAAGGGAAAATCCTTTCAGCTCCACTATTCTTCTCATTGTTTCCTGTCATCTGACTTCTGGTTCAGTTTTCTTCCATTGACATACAGTGTAATGTGGGTTGAGGAATGACAGGCAACTGGCTTGCAGTTTGCTTTAAAATTAGAAGTCATAGTGTTAAGCCCTTCTTGAGAATTTAACCCTTTATCTGTGATGTGAAATGCATAGCAACAGGAAGGCAGGAGATAAAAAATAATGGTTTGGTGCACCATAATTTCAAGTAACTTCAGCTTCCTTGCTGATGACCCACTGAATCTTTAGTTGTATGTTTCTCTGTCCACAACTCATCATTTGAGATGTTACTGCCATTTGGGTCTTCTATTCATGAAACTGAATAGAAGGCACTTACATGATATCCTGATTTTCAAGACCCTTGATCAAAACCCTGTTTCTTAAAGCCCTGTTTTCTCTAATTTTTTCAAAAGTCTTCTCTCACTGCTTTTCTTCAAGTTTTCCTAACTTCTTTAAATGTTCTTTTAAAAAAACCCCAAGAACATTCTTTATTGAAGTACTGGGCAGAATTTTCAGGGTTTTGACTAGATGCTACAGAGTGACCTCTGCGGGAGTATGCCACAAACTGCCTTATGCTGCCCACAGCTGGGTTCAGCTGCCCTGAAACAAGTATTAGCATTCTATCATGTGACAAAAATTCAGCAAGTTACAAGAGAACATGGTACCTCTGCTAAAACATGTTTAAGAAATATCATATGTTGTTGTGGGGAAGAAGAAATTAAGGTGATGGATTGAAGAACACATTGCTGGAGACACAGCTCAAGATGCACTGTTGAAAAGAGGAACTCTGTGTAAGAGGAGGTCACCTCTGAAGAGCAGAAGCTCATGGGAAACTTGTGCCAGGGAAACCCATGAGGGGTTGTAGCCTGGGGCAACTCATTCTGGAGCAACATCAGGAAAAACCAAGGATCTGCTGAAAGCAACCATCACACAATGTCCCCAGCGACTTCTGCCCATCAACACCAAAGGAACTGGGATGGATTAAGTGTAACACACATAGAAAACAAGGGAAACTGAGGTTGGGAAGGGAGAAGCAGTAGTGTTTGACTGAAGATGAGCCTGCTGAAAGGGAAGATGTTTACTTAATATAGAATTTTAGTAATGTTTACTCAATTCAATAACGCAAAGTTTGTGTTTCTTGTCAATAAATTAAGTTGTCAATTAATTAAAATGCCCAGACTCAAGATTGTCTTGCCTGTGACAAAGAGTAATGACATATTTTTGTGATAAAGACAAGTCCACAGTAAAAAAGGAGAATGAAAGTCCATCTTTCCCTTTTTTTTTATGAGGGAGTATTCTTCTACATGAAATATGTGGTCAGTTTGCAAGAAGTTATCAAAGCATTTAGTACAGAGAAGATTTGGATTCCTCTGGGTTATTTGCAGTTCCAGAACATTATATGCTTAAAAATAATTGTTAAGAAAACTATATGTCCTGTATCAGTAGAAAAGGATCTTGTGAAATGCTCTTATAAGTGTAGATGTCTATGTTCCTGCTGAAATGAAACATTCCCTTGATTACTTCGTGAACCTGAACCTTTTTCAGTGAAACCCATAGGATGGCTATGGAGTTTCATGTTGCTGAGACTGCTTTTGAGGATTTGAGTCTATATTACTAGTTCTTAGCTCTGATTTTTTCCAAGATCAAGTTTCCTGCCATACAGAAGTCAGTGCCTGTCCTAGTAAGGCTTTAGTTTGACATCTGAAGCAGTGAAAGATCTTTACATTTGCTTACTGCTTGTAGGTGAATGTGTCTCTTCATAAATAGAATCTATGAAACCTTCATTTATAATAGCACAAAAACATATCCTACAAAAATTGCTTCAAGATTTTCCGATGAAAGCACTTTTGTGTAACTAGGTTCCAAAAATTCCTCAGTGAAACACCTAAGAACTGGGTTGTGTCATACCTCTTAACATCCCCATAAATGGATAACATCAGAATTATTTCATTGAATGTATTTACAGCGAATAAGGTCATCTACACCTGGGGTGGGCTCTAGAGGTGCTGACAACGCTACTGAAGCTGATTGCCTTAAAAGCAAATACACATGGTTTTCGTTTATGCCTTCATGTAACTTACTAAACGTATTTACAGGCTAGGTCTTGCAACCCGCTGTGTGAACAATTGTATCCATGTGTGGACCATGGCAAAGCAGAGAAGACAAATGATCTTCCTTACACGGACTTTTCCCAAATATGCACTAAGCAATTAGAGATGAAAAACCATTGCCCCCATGTTTGTCTTTTCCTCACACTGAAGGTCATTGCACTGTCTGCTGTTGATCTGCAGAGGATATGATCTTTGACTGGTCATCCCTCACAGGGAGGAACATACATGTTTCACAGTGTTTTTTTGTAGTAGTCCTTCATGGATTCCACTTGTCACCACCAGAGATGACTACCTTCCTGGAGCACACTCCTTGTTGACTGAAACCAGCAGTGAGCTCCACTTGTGTCAGGAGCTGCTAAGATAGTCCTTGTCAACAAATCAAAAGGTTTGGTCATTGTCCCAAAGCTTGTGCCTTGGTACAGTAAGAGCTTTTTCCTAATGAAATAGTGTCTTCTTGGCTGTAATGCTTCCCTACCTGGAATGTGTCTGTCAAATTAATGATTTAGCCACATGCCAACTTTTATGATAAGCTTGAGCCTGTTTAGAAGGGTTGTTTCCTCATCTCTATTGCATCAAGAACAAAAACACCCTCGTCCTGACTGAGGCTAAGTAACTCAAAAGATAAAAGCAGTCATGAGCTTTGTTAATATTAGTAAAAATATGAAGTTTCTGATTGTAGGGCCAGTACTTTACCCTGCAAGTTGCCGTTCACTGACTTGAACATCTTTGATGATCAACTCTCTTAATGTGCCCTGTAATAATTTCTCTGCTTACTAACTACTATGGCACAAAATTAAGATGCATCTGGACATTTAAAAATGGTGCACCTAAATATTTTAAGGAACTATCCAAAGGACTTTTTGAACTTTTAAAGATAATGTTAATCAAGCTAGGGATTCAGAGACTAAAAATAACCTTATACAGCAGGAAGAAAGAACTGGGAAAAATCTGGCCAATTAATTTTTCACAGATTCTAGGCATAATATTCAGGCATACAAGGGAATCGATATGTGAATATTTAGGGAGATTCCAATTAATAATTAAAAATAAGCTTATTAAAAATAGTCAATGTTTAAAAAAATCTAATCACTTTCTGTGTTGTAATTACTGACCCAGATCTCACCATTTATCCATGCAGATGGAGTCTTAGGTCCATACAGAATGGTGCTGGAGTCCAAGGGACTCTACATGAACAAATGGTTCAGTCAACATGCAGAAAATTGTAGGAATGAAGCCTGCATAGATAGGATAGAGTACCGTGGATAATGGACTAAAATAAGACATTATACGAAGTGCTACCTAATACAGATTTACTGACTTGGAGATAAATACTCATTAAAAGTGATAGATTTCAAATAGGTTGACAAAAGGGAGAAGAAAGTAATTACTAGGGCAAGGCTTCTCAGGGGAGAGCATTATCTAGGAGTGCCAGGCAACATCACTGTGGTCACTACTGGAATCCATCTTATTTCTAGTGACAACTTTGTTATCTCAGCCATGGAAAGTACAGAAGACTCACTAATTGCGCTTGGGCACCAAAGGCAAAATTTTAAAGAGATTAAAGGGAGTAGTCATGTCCATTATGCAGATATAACAGATATTTTCGAAGTTAAAGGTGACATGCCAACAAATCGTTCTCCCTTGCCAGCACTGTTGCAGTACCAAAGTATTTATAAACTGCCAAGAGGATTTTCAAAGTATTGATTCTGTGTTTCTGTGTTCAGACAAAATATCGATACTGGCTAACAATTTGTTTGAATCTCTATTTCAGTTTGAAATCCAGGAAACCCATGAGTAGGATTTTTAAAATGTAAGGAAGAGTGTCCTTTTGAACCTAATGCTGAGAATATGCTCTGACCCTGATTGCAACCTGGTATCAATCAAATACCCAAGGAGAAGGCTAAGTATTGGAATATAGATATGTTGAGCAGTGCAGCACCTATTCAAAAGCAAGTTATTGGCTCTTGGCAATAAAAGACAAGTATGACAGAAGTATCAGGTTTCTGAAGCACACAGATACAAAAAATGATAAGTGCGATTTTTGAAGAATTTAGGCATTTACATGCAAAGCGAGAACTATTAAAAATTGTTACTTCTGAAAATTAATAGTTTTCTAGGTGTTAGTCAGAAAATTCTTGTTTATAGGTTAAATATTATAATTTTACATGTGCAGAACTGGGACCAACTTGGGTGGGCTAAACATAACGGTCCATAATGCTGATCTAAAATTCAAAACTAATAAATAAATAAAAAATCAGAGTCCAACAAGCTCCTTGTTATCTGAATTCAGAGAAACCCTTAAAAATGTTTGAGCATAACAAAATGTGCAGTGACCATAGGTATTTTCTATGAAAACAATGGACAGTGGAGGAGAGGTGAGAACAGAAAAGCACTAAATGATGTTATAAGCACAAGGAAGATTACATATAAGTCTAATGGTTGTATTACCATCTGCTCTCATAAGAAATTACTAAGTTTACTATTCAATGAAAATCTGTGCTTTGGGGCAGCAGGAGAACTTAAGGCTGTAACTGCCAATCTCCCATAAATTCTGGGGTCAGCGTGTAAACTGAGAAGGTGGATGGCACTCCAGATACAACCATATTTCCTATTAGCTGAATTAGGTTTGGTCCCTTGCTAGTTTTTTCATCCTTACCTTACGGTAGATGAGTGGAGGGGGAGAATCCTTCAGGCCTGGCTTAAGTCCATACCTGGAAGGTGTATGCCCTTCCACCCTGCCCCCACCCACATGGCCTAAGACCCCACAATGGAGCACTCACCAGACCACCAGGGGAGAGGCGGACAAAAGAGGAAGTTTATTGTGGAATGGGGGCTTATATAGCTCTTGGGAGGGTCAAAGGGGACCAATCACAGGTGAGGGGTCTTGCAATCAGGTATGGAGTTTACAGCCAATAAGGAAGGGGTTAACAAAGGACCAATGAGAGCACCTTGGGACATTTTCCCAGGACATTCCTGCCTGAGAGAAAAGGGGTCACACAGAAGGTATCGGGGAAAAGCAGTGACTCTGCAAAGAGCCATCTTAACACGAGTTTAAACAACATTAAAAACTTCTGATTCACCAGTCCATCTTTGGCAGGACTTTTTCCATACATTCATTGCTACACTTACCTTTTTCTAGTCCTGTGGTTATGAATACTATTTGTGTCTAATTTCAAAGTCAGGCACAAAACGTGGACTCGGAACATCATTTCATAAAGGATAGGTATGGGATGGGTGCACTGCTGAGTGACAAGAAGGTAGAGAAAATCGGGACCGAAGTTGAGACCAGGAAGGAGGGACAGGTAGGGAGAAGCTGTTTTAAGATTTAGGTTTATTTCTTATTATCCTACTCTGATTTGATTGGTAAAAGATTCAATTACTTCCTCCAAGTCAAGTCTGGTTTGCACATAATAGTAATCAGTGAGTGGTGCCTCCTTGTCTTTATTCCAACCCACAAGCTTTTCACTGTATTTTTTCTTCCCTGTTCAGTTGAGGAGTGGAGTGACAGAGGGGCTTTGATGGGCATTTAGCATCTAGCCCAAATGTCAACCCACCAAAAGGGTAAGTTTCGCAGAAATTTTTATGTAAAAGCAACCAAATTTACGTGGGAAATGCAAACAATGGCAGCAAGAACACTAAGAGCACTACACTGGACAAAAAGATGTAAGCAAAGAGATGAGGTATCTACTTTTATATACTTAATAATAGGAAAGATTAGTGGAGGATGTGATATCAGTCTATAAATACCTTCAAAGAAAGAGTATAAAGAAGGGGTGTAGGTAGCCACAGCTTAGAGAAATAGGGAGGTCAAAGGAAAATGACCCGAAAATAGGGTTGAATGTGTTTACCTGAATATAAGTAAAAGGCTGTGATCTGTAAAAGAAAAGTTGGCTTATGTTTGAGATTCTATGAGTAGAAATATTATCTAATGAACTAGAAAAACAAAATAAATTCGTTTATGAAATGGCTCTGTGAAATAAAAGCAAGGAGAGAGATACCACTGAGGAGGCAATGAGACTTGGTGGTTTCTGGCACTGAAGTTAAAAGTTAATGTCAAGCTGTGGAGCCTGTCTGGTAGGGCTAAGTTTTAGACAGATATGATTTTTTCAGCAGAAATTCATTATGTTTGGAACTAAAAGTGTATTCATTTTCATAATATAGCCAGGGTAAATTCCTTCTGGTTTCAGAAGGAGAATCTGCCTAGAAGAATATTATTCCTGTAATTAGTTAGCAAAAACACAGAAGTAGGTACTCTAGTTTCTGAAATCAGTTCCCTCAGCAATCATAGGAAAACAAACAAACAAAGAACAGACGTCAAACCAAAAAACAAAGCAGAAATTGTTTTGTTAATACATAGGATACAGTCTGTAGCACTTTTATTTGAAAAAGGAAAAGTGGATTTTTTTTAGCAGACTGGCCATGTCAGAGAATATTAGGAGAGTCAGATCAGGGTCAATAAGGCATTTTTGGCAGATCTCAATGTTCAAGTGGGGAAGACTCAAATGCGCATGCTCCAAGCTAATGAGGCAAGAGTAAACTGTATCTTACAAACCGTTAGTTTCATCCAACTTCAGATGTATAAAAGTAGGTGCACTCCTAGACCATATACGGTGATTTATTTTCATTTGAATGGAATGCAACTCACGTGCTTCAAAGTTACTCCATGATGCCAAACAAAATGTGCTGCATTGGGATAACTGTGAGATTTCATTCAAAAACCACTCCCATTTTGGACTAAAAGACTTGTGTAGCCACAGCCTTAGATATCTCTGTTACATATTGAACTTTCAGGTATGTCAGCACTGGGATATGTCATGCTGAATAAGGCAGACCAACACTGCAGGCAGACCAACAGGTAGGAGCTTTGTAGATGTGCAGGGCAGAGTGGCTCTGGGCATGCCCACTGGAGAAACATTGGAATTTAGGGAGCTTCAAAACCCCAAAGGAGACACCTGGCCAATGTAGACATCTGCAAATTACTGAGAAAGGTTTTATTTTTACTTTTGTTTTTGTTTGATTTTTAAGATGCAAATTTGAATATTTATATTGCTTTCATTGCCACTACAGGTGTTAGATATAATCTCTGTATCTGCAGTTTAGCTTCAAAATTAATTTTATTCACATATCTCAGGCTGGTTTATACAGTTTTTTTATTATTTTATAGTCTAAGATCCACTGATACTTAGGCACTCTCACAAAACCCTTATGGTTTTTCTAAAACTAACTTGAAAGCTTTATTTTAAAAAATGTTTCTTTTCCAAGAATATTTCTGCTCCATCCCTGAAAAAGCACACTACATGACACTCTCATGCACATGCACATAAGCACAGTTATTTTCATGTACATTATTATTTGTTGCTAAGCCTCTGGCAAGTCTGTCTCCTGCCAACTAATTAGTAAGAACACTATAAAAATGTCCATCCCTCGAGCTTGTTATTGACAGTGGAAACAATAAAAAAGATCTGATCATGGCGGTCTATAGCCCATGATTTGGAAAGACTACAGTTAGATTGATTCAACTATGTAGGTTAGTGAATTCAGAGCTGAAGTAGGAGGATTTCTATCTTTGGCTGAATATTTATCAGTTTATATAGTTTTAAGTTATTGAAGGTGTAGAACTAAACTACTAACAGATAAGAAACAATTTCTGAATTAGGTACATCCTGCATGAGTGGCTATCGTCTCAAATGTTGCAAAAGTAACGTTTTGTTATGGTCTCAAAGAGCAGCCACTCTTACCTACAGTATCCCTACAGTACAACACACTTATCCTAGCAACTGCCCATCCCCTACTCAGGGCCAAATCATTATATCACATTCTCTCAATCTTCTAAATCTTTTGTATCTCCACTCCATACTGAAAGATGTTTGGATAGAATAAAACAAAAAGACTTTTATTGAGAATAGTCAAGAAGTTATTTTATGGCAACAGGAAGTTTCTGTAATTATAGATTAAAAAGATCTGCATTTTAACGTAAGAGGTATCTGAGGCCTTTTTCTCTGAGAAGCCCTGGGGAAATAAAAACACTATCTTTCTCCTTCGAAAATTTTTTTAATGTTTTTGAACATTTATTTCAGCATTGAAGTTCCTCAGAACAAGCAGTGGTATTATGGTTGGAGAAGAGAAAGATGCCATCTGGGTTTCATTTGCAGCTGTGCTGCTGACTTGCTTTGACACCTTGAACAAGGCATTTAGCAACGCTGTGGCTCAGCTGTAAATGATAATTAATTAAAGTTGTGTCCAAAAGCTCCAGTCAGGATGAGGCCCAAACACGCCAACAGTACAAGCAAGGGTTGACAGTGACCCTGCCTTGAAGAACCTAATTTGAAACTAAATGCAGCAAGTAGATCTGACATAAAAAGAAAGAAGGGAATAGACAAAAGGAAGGCAATGAAAATAAGATAATGAGGTTACTTAGGGAGCCATTATAGAATTTGAATGTTCCAAAGCATTAAAAAATTGATTAATTAATTAAAATTAGCTCTCCCTAACTGCACCACATCCTCTCCACCACAGATTTTGTGTAGCTACCGTTGCAGAAGAAAACCCTGAAGAAGTACCTAGAGGAGAGCAGAGGTCAAGGCCTTGGGGGTTAAGTCTGACATGTTAATCTATACAATAGAGTAATACATAAAGAAGAGTTGAGTTGATAAATTGAAATTCAATTAACATCCCTAGAGAGATGAAGAAATATACAGGTAATCATGCAGAAAGGGATAACAGTTTGAAATAATATTTTAAATTTGTAAAAAAAAAAAATCATGTTACCTACGTGCATTTGTTATTTTATGTTATTGAAAAAGTCATAATTGAACAGATGTCAGATTGAACTTTTATATTTCACTTGTTGAATTGTGCGATTTTCTCTTACTCAAGTAGTTGATAACAAGTGCGTATGTTGAAAAAATAAGCAGCAAGTCACAAATGACTAGTGCTTTTTTTTTTTCACATATTACTACCATCTTTTTTCCTTACAAATAAAATGAAAACCAAGGTCTTTTCCATCAGCAAGAATTTCTCTTTCTCTTCTCTATGTGTGGCGGTTTGAAAAAAAAATAGGAAATTCAAACCGCCACACTATATCTGTGTTCCACCTTCTATTTGAACACCCTCTTCTGTTATGGGTCAGCTCATACTCCACAAAAATAATTGTTTTCCTCCTGTTGCCGTTGCCTGTTTCAAATGCTATTTTCTGCCTCTGAATTACTCTGACTTGACTGGTTTGACTTCCCTATTTTTTAATATTCTCTTCTTCCTTAAACTTTTTCTACCTATGTCAATCAGATTTGAGATCAGAAGATTATGTAGTTTGCCCAGGTATACGAAACAGGTTATATGATTAAATTACAATTATGCCTACAGAGGGGACCAATATAGTGAGCAGATGGGAAGAACAGAGAAGGAATCCAGGCATACAGCAGTGCTGATTTGTTATAGGTAACTGGAGCAACGAGTCCCGCACACTGGTGGACTAGGAAAATCAGTAAGAAAAGGCAAGAGTTTTCTCCAATCATGAGTTACAAAACAGATAGAGCAAAGCTTTCCCCTTTCATAGGCATAGCTAGACAGCCAGACTTTTACTTAAAGTATAGACCAGTAGAGTAAGTGTAGAAGTGTAGTTGGTACAGCTGCCTTGAAAACAAGAATTCTCTTGCCTAAGAATGTACATTTATTTTAATTTATTTGAGATTTTGAGGCAGAAAAAGCACCCCAAAAACAAAGAGAGTTTTCAAATATACTCACAAGTTTACAGATGGGGTGCTCTTTCGGGAAAGCCAAATCAGAGTGCTAATCTCCTTGATTCAGGCTAGAGGCTAGTCTCAACTTCTCTTTGAGAACTGTACACAGTCATACAGTGACATTTTCAAAACTGATTTCTAATAAAGGAGATTTTTTTAAAGTGTGAAAGTTAATGTTTGTCTGTTTTAATAGTTTGTATCACTGCTTACCTAGAGTTGAAGTCAAAGGCAAAATTCAGCTTACTACATTATAACAAGATATCAACTTTAGAATCTAGCTCATTTTGCTATCAGTGGAAAAACACAGTTTTGAAAGATCTCAAAGGATCCTCTGTGGGAAATTCATTGACTGAGAATCAGCCTACAAACACACAGAAATATATTTTTCCAGTATCAGATATTTCTGCTCCCCGCCCAACCCTTTTAAACAGCAACTTTAGATCTGCTCTTTTCAACTTCTGCTCTGGTTGTTTCGGGTTTCTTTGAGGTTGTTTCCAGTTACATGGGGGAAAGGGGAATGAAAAAGAAATGGACCTTGTGATTTTGGGAAATCATTTAGTCATGTAAGAAATACCTTTGCTATTTTTCCTGAAATAAGCAAGACTATGATAAAATATTTTCTAAGACTTCAGTGTACTGCCACTAATGGGAAGTAGTTAAAAAATATAAATTGGTATGTTACAAAATATAAGAAATGGGTCTAGTTGTAAAGAAACGTTTCTTCATTATGCCTTACACACAGTTTTGTTATATTGCTGAGTTTAATTAGAGCAGAATTCTAGCTTCTGATCATTGGTTTAGCAAGTACCATAAAAAGAAGTTTATTTAATTTTCTAAAATAAGGAAAGCAGGGCAAAGTTAATTAAAAGTTAATTACAATATAATGAATCATTCACACTCACTGTGTCAGTGTTGCCCAGGTGATTACTGATGTCATCCTTCCTGAGCGCTCCTGCCCTCTCCATTGTGGGTTTTTCCCTCCAGCAGTGTGGGGTGTCTCCCACGTACCTTTTTTAGTTCCACCAATATTTTCAGTGCCTAGTTCAGAATGAAGACTTAAGGGAGAAAAAAAACCAAAACCAAACAAACTCTTCTTCATTTCTCTCCTTCTTTCTTTTTTTTTTTTTTTTGTGCTTTCCTCAGGCATATTTTTAATTTAGGCTTCTGATTACCTTTTACATTTGACAGAATATACCTATAAAATTTGTTAGTAATTGTTTCATTTCCTAGCTTGGCATGTGTAGTTAACCTTGAAAGACTGATTGGACGTTGCCTGAACTGAACCCAACCTTTACTGGTACCACAAAGGTGACAGAACCACTCTCACTGAACCTGTGCCTTTAAACAAAAGGTTCTGTACGTATTGGAATTGCAATGCTTTTACTGCCCATTAATTCATCATTAAAAAGATGTTAAATAATCACTCTCTATAAGACTCCAATTTAAAAATGTCTCTGGCACAAAGTGCCTCCTATCTGGCACTGAGAAATCTGAAAACTTTTTGGACTAACAGTATTTGTAAAAAAAGTTGCTCACTGTGTTTTTAATTGAAACAATATAAAGAAGAAGGCAGCTTTCTTTACATTTCAGTTGGCAACACCATCAGTAATACTAGTATTCTGTAGTTACATTATGGGAACATACCAAAACTCCACCTACAACAACAATCTTTATTTTTTTAACTCTTGCACAAAGAGAGAATTCCTTATTCAAAAGCTCTTTGGTCCACAGTGATTGCATAACAAGTACTTATGAATATCATTAAAATAATACAACTTCCACTCTGAGACACAGTACTACACACTATTACTGTCATAATAAATTTTGAACGGGAAAAAAAATAATAGAAGAGAATTAAAGCATTACAAGAGCATGCCATCTATTTTTGATAATGTTCATATTATTTTGGAAATCTGAACTCACTGCCATGAAATTTAATGAATGAAAATAAATGCATGATATATTGGAGAATTTCTGATGTTTTACAATTTAGGTATGCTAAGTTCTGTGAGACTTACAGAAAGAAATACAAACCTTAATCTGAACAATTTACCAATTAACAAAAGGTTAAACAAATGTGCAATAACTAGAGACATAGCTGAGAGACATTCATGACAGTAGTAACTGGTAATTTTTGCATGCAAAAATATGTTTTGAGTGGAAGCCTCATGTCCACACATACATAATTACCAAAACAAGATTCAATTGTCATTAAAATCAAACACTTATTGTTCTAGTTCTTTATGTGTACAAATTTTAATATGGTCTAGTTGTGAATATATTTATTTCTTCTAGCTAACTTTTCACTGGGATATAAAGATAAGATCTTCCAACTCATGGCATGGATTTTGGCCACCAGACTGAGATGTAGCAGATGCAAGCTATTATCCGTCAGGTAGATGGCTCTCTAGAGGAGGAAACAATGCACATTTGTTCTGCGGTTTGCAGCTGCTCAGAAGATAGCAATGAGGTGCTGAAATCTCTACCCCACAATGGGAATGTTGATCTAAGTCTGAAGCAGTACTTAAAGACAGCTCAAATTGGCAGATGTTTTTGAAATGCAGCATAAAACAGTTTATATTTCTGTCTACCATGTAGGAGCTGCTCCCAAATCTGAGACTGTGTGACAACCCAGTTACCTGGTTTGTCAAATCAGAGTGCTGGTTACTGCCTTCTTAAGAGTGTAGAAGTATGAAACGCTCATTTACAGTAAGGTTATTGTATAAAAATATAGTAGTAGCACTTTGAGGGCTAGACAAGAAGGAATTCTTTCTCTTCCTGCTACAGATCAAGGCACAAAAAAAAGCCCACAAAAATTAATGGAATGTGCTGTATCCCCTTGCACTCACTAGTGATTAGCACCAAAATGGAAATAATTGTTTACACATAGTATTCAGTGCCAGAGAAGGGCTGTGGCAATTACTACGTTGAAATTTTTAGAGTGCATTGATTATAACAGCGCAGAGTTTAGGCCTAAGACCAGTATTACCACCACTCCTTTTGAAACCTTAAAGGGGTCATAACATAACAGAAGCCAAGACTTCCAGAAACAAGAGTTTTCATTATGGTGTAGGTATTCTCAGTAATGGTAACTTTTAGGAGAGTATTAGAAATGGGGCGTGGAATTCACCTGCCTAGATGTTGCTGTCACCAGAACAAGTCAACCAAATCCTTCTCAGTGAAATCAGTGGAAATTAAGGTTCTCTCACAGTGCTGTTCTGCTGTCCTAGATTAAGCATGTATAATAGGAAAATTGATAACAGCATGAAAGTACCTGTTTCTTTCCTCTGATCATGAATGGATGTTTAGGTGACTAGCTCAGCTGTAGAGGGATTCTGGATAGGTATTCAAGTGCATCTGAAACATCTGCAGAGAGTTAGCAGGTGTGGAATAAGTCTGATAGGAATCCTGTGGGTTTCTGGACGGGCTGCAGGAGGCTGGAAAAATTGGAGGAATTCTTAAATTGTCATCAAAACAGTTTGTAGGTGATGATGCTTTGGGAGTCTAATCACTCAGCTGAAGGAGAATCTTATCTGTGCTGTCTGCCATCCATGCAAAGACTGGTGGCTATGTCTTCATTAGAGTCATTGGGTCATTTGCAGGAATAACTTTTTCATCTATAGGCCTAAATGTTGTCTATTTATCCCTTTTATAATATATATTTGAGTCCAGGAAGAGCTAGCTGAGGTCTGTGGGAACTGAAAAGCAATTTGGATTGCTAGACTGGTGGAAAATGTGAACTTCCATCCTTCACGATGTACTGAGTACTATGTACTGTCTCTGAGTAGGGCAACCTATTTGGGCTGCTCTTGTAAAGTAAATGCTTCATTCAAGTGACTCAGACAATGTGCACTTGTTTCACAAAAATCAGCAGGGCAGTGTGTTTCAATAAAACATCGAGTAAAAATGTCTTCAACACTGCCAACTAAATGAATCTGAGAGGAAATGTAAATACAGAAGATATTAAATACTAGTCAATGTATGTTTTACATCTCTAAACAATAACACTGAGCAGATCAGCAGCAGAGCCCTTCGTATTCTGCAGTCTCTGCAAAAACAAAGAACTTCTATTATATTTATTATCAGATAGCAGCATTCCTGTATTGAAATCCAAATACAACAGAAACTTTCCTGCCCTGTGCAGTTATTTTGGTCATGAATAAGGGCTCTGTTCAAGATCAGCAGGGTACATACACCTAGGAGGACACTATGCTTCTGAAAGTTAACTAGGAAACTGTTGACTCAGACTCTGTTGACGAACATCTCATGGCTTAAGTCTCCAAGTGTCTCCATTTGCTGTTTTATCTTTTCTTTAGCAGAGTTCATATAATTTATAATATATACAAAGGATTACTGTGTTGTCAAATATGACAGCACACGTGTGATAACAATATAGTATTACCGCTACCTTTGAAAAAAATCTTGCTTGGGAACAAAAATGCATGAGTCCATTTCTTTAGGTTGGTTATTTTAAATAGGTATTGGTGATAGTTACAATTATTTGTTGCAGAACAATCTGCCATAGCAATAAAATTAGAGCCTTTTTAAATAAGCTTCTGAACTCTGATAATAAATATATGAATAAGCTAAATTATAAATGAAAAAATTCATAAAATGTATTAACAAGTCAGACTTCCAACTCTACCTGAAAATATATGCATAAATATATTTGTACATATATGAAAATTACCTAGTAAAATAATTCCCTCTAGTAAGGCAACATAGAGATCAGGTTGCCATGCCATTAAAGCTAAATTATTTGGGGATTTTTTTTTAATTTTTTTTTACTGTTGAAGAAACTGCAGACCAATCCCTACAGAGTCACTAAAGGTGAGTCTGAAGCACAGAGAGATTAACACAAAGATTTGTATGGATTCCATCTAACTCTGTCTCTGAGGCACTGAAACTGTAGTGAGATTCATACACTGAGGAACCACCAAACTCCTGAGGTGTACAGACCCTCCAACTCCCCTGCCAGAGAGAGGCCAGAAGACTGGAAAAATATGGGTCAGAACTGGTCAGTGCTGGCTGGACATGAGCCAGCTTAAGGCTGAATGCAGGATGACTACAGTCATATAAATTCTGACAGCCAACATTTGGCATGAAGCTGAAAACCAGCAGAACATTGCACATCCCCTTATGGACCTTCCCTCTTATTTCAGGTATCCCTACGTGTTGCTCTGTTTCATGATGAAAACATGCTTTATTGCACAGTAATGCAGTATTGCACAGTATCATTCCTGACATGACTAATCAGCCAATGTAAACGAATTCTGCTGTGGTAATTTGTCCTGTCTCAGGATCTGATTCATTTTTTCTATGGCTCATACCCTTGTGGCTTCCCAAAAGCTTAGTGCCATTAGTATGACCTACCTTTGTGAGTAAGACTTTGTAAAATTAGGACTTTAATTTACTGCTGATGTTTTTCTTCAAGAAAATTATTTTATTTTGTAAAATAATCTCCTCCTATGGCTGTTACAGTACTTTTTTTCTTATAATGTAATAAAGATCAGATTAATAAAAGGCTTATTGTATTGTCAAACTATAAACACATGACCATTCTTTTCAATCATTGAAACAACTGATAAATTTGGACAGAATTTGGACAGAATTTTTCCCTCATGTACCTACTCAAATATATATTGGCTAAAACTTTTGAAGTCTTTCTAAGAGGAGAAAAAACCCAGGAAAAAATAAGCAGGTTTTTCATGCGTAAAAAAACCCTGTTGTGTTGGGCTGTATTTCTATTTCTCAAAATCTCTGGCTTTTGAAAAGTCAAAGCCCTCAAGTCTTTCCATCAGTGGCATAAATTAAAACCATAACTACTGAAAAAGTAAAATTTCGGCCAAGACTATAAAGACACTACATAGGAAAAAGTATCAAAAGACTGAAACTGAGACTGTGGCCCATTCCCATATTTTTCACAAAGACTTACTGGATATAATGCCGCTTAAGCTTCCTTCACCTCTTGTGAAAAAGTGAGATGTATTTCATTCTTTGACAGAACTATCCTATTCTTGCAGAGAGACATTGTGAATACATGTACACATAGGCCAATTATTCCTCCTGGTAGCCTCAGGTTACCCATACATGGAGTGTCTGTGTTGTACTAGAAGAAATTTACCAAAATGATAACGCATGTCAAAAAACACAACTGCATTTACAATATGCAAATGTACAATACATGCACACTTATATCCTTACATGCAAATATTTTTCAGTTAACACAAGTAATAGCCTCCTGAAAGCCAGGACAAAAAGCATTCACTTCTTTGAGGAAAAATTTCTCTACATAAGGTAACATTAATCCACATATTTTATGGGCTGTTTGCCCCCAGAAGTTTTTTAAGGCAAGTAAAAATTGACAGATACTGTTTTTCATAGACAACTATGTAAATGCACATTTCAGGTTTTATTTTATTGATTGATACTGGGTTTGTTTCTGCATATTATTGACTTTTTATATTGTCACATTGTACTTTGACAGTCTAAGTAGTTGTAGTCAGTAGAGTGGGACTCTGAGGTCAACCCTATGTGTGAAACCTGCCAGATGGTGCCCCACCTAAGTGGTAGGTTTGCAAACATTCCCTAATATGTCCATCATTCTCCTGAAATCTACTTCAATTTCAAAGCCAAAATCTGGGAAAACACGTCTTGATCTATCTATTTCAGTTTTTATACTATAATATCTGGGGACATGAAGGTATATTCTGGAGCAGGATGATGAAGGAGAAAGAAGAAAATGGTTGACCCATCAGTTTTTCTCCTGCATAATGAAGAATGAGAATCTGTTTTAAAGTAAGGTGGACTAAAACTTTCCTTTTTTACTTCCTCTGTTCTTCCTTTATGATTTTATCTTTTCTTACCTCTTCCTCTTCCCTCTCTTCCTTTCACAAATTACATGCACTCTTACAAGTTGCTATCACTCAGTCTAGACTTGCTTGCTCACAGCCATTTTCTTTTCCTCATATATTTCATTCTTTTCACCAAACAAGAGTTAACTTTTCTGAGACATCCCCTCCCAAGAGCTTCCAGTCCAGGCACCTGAATCTGCCCTCAACACATCCCATTTCTGAATACATATGCATACACCCATTATCTGACACCTACTCCTTACAGTGCAAATGCAGTCTATTTTTGCACATAGAAACTCTGCACACTTGCTGAAAATCTTTCATTTAGCCAGTTTCTACCTCACTCATCACCTTAATTCCAATCCAGTCTCCTCAGAACAGTTTCCACTGCCTTTACCAAATCCTTGTGTATAAAACTCCTGTCCTATCCTATCCTATCCAGTCCCATCCCATCCTGTCCCATCCCATCCTGTCCCATCCCATCCTGTCCTGTTCTGTCCTATCCTTTCCTAAAAATTATGCTGGGGTCATCAACAAAACATTCAACCATCTTGAGGAGAACTAAAATGTGAGTTAGGTTTGTCACATTTGGTTTGTCAAAGAAAGTGAGTGCATGCTGTACAGCTTGTTCTGGTAAACTTTCTTCTTTTAGCAGTAAATTTCTGCCTGATCTGGAGGAGTAGAAGAAGTAAACCCAGAATATATATAGCTATTGTTTCACAGGTTCACAGAACTCTGTGATTTGTTCCCCAATGATAAATTAGAACTGTTGTGAATCCCTGTTAATAGTCCACCCTGTAGCAGCTCATGGCAGCTATTGCATTAGGAACCGAAACTCTGCTAGTTGGTTCCAGTATCCACTGTCATGTTATATCAGTTTTTACAGTGTAGGACCCTAGGTGTCCCTGCACCAAAAGACATAGTTGTAGCATGTTATTTTTTAAAAAGAATTTATTTCTTTACTACCTGTAAGACCAATCAGTACTAGTTTAGAGACTGTATTTACAGTAAACATTCTTAACCTCACTGGAAGGTGAGGTTACCTTACTCTGGAAGGTTAGACTGTTTGGAGCTGCCATTGATGCCAGAGGAACCTCTAAGAACAGGAACTGCGTGGAAGTCTTCATAAGTACAACACAAGCATTGTCAGTGATTTTTCTTTTATTAAAAAAAATAAATTACTAATGTGAGACAATAGTTTTTAAAAAAAAGCCTTGGCAATGAATCATTGGCTTGTTCACTTCTACTTTTGCTTTTTATCAGCTTTAGTCATCAGCACATCAGTGTCCTCTGCAACACAATGAATTGATACAGAGAAGTTGATGAATATAAAAATTCATCTGCTATTTAGGTGAAGTTATCCTTCTACTGCCATAGAACAGCATGCATATCAAAATGTGTATCTAGCAGTTTCTCACATGGATTTACTACATAGGACCTCAACAAATTCCTTACTGTTGCAGGAGTCAAAAGCAGTAATGGTTTCTTTGGCTGCTTTTATTCTTTTCATTTTACAGTCTTAAATTTTGAGGTATTTGGATTATTTTTTTCACTCATCATTGCGTATGTGCTCAGGAGATGGATGCTGTGGGGCTCATGTGAATGCAGAAGTACTTCTGGATTATTAATTGTGTCATGATCACCTACATGCAGGATAAGACCCTGTCAGTCATATGGCTCTTGTCATGTCCTACATCCCTATTCAGATAGGAAGAGAAGAAAAATACAATATTTCATTTTTGTAATCTTTCAGCTTTATGTCACTTTAGATTTTTCCAGTGGAAAAGAGAGTTTTCCATTGGACCAGATGATCCTTGAGATCTCCTTCCAACCTGGTACTCCCTGATTCCAATGTGACATTCTATTCTATGATAGATAATTGTGGGGTTTTTTCCTCTCATAAAGACTGAAGAACAGTGATCAGATTCAGAAAAGGCAGAATTGTATCAATACAAGACAAAAGCCTCTGTCTCCCAGGTAGCAAATATTCTACTCCCACCTCAAAAAAAAAAACAACTTGGAAAAAAGTTGTATTATATTACTGCTTCACTGACTATTTTTAATATTGCATCCATAAGTTATTCAAGATGCTCAAGAAGCTATGTGTACTACCTTAATGTGATCTGAAAATCCTATTTTCAGCAACTATGTTATTCTGTTCTGAAATCTGCTTGTTTCTAATCAGTTAAATGGGGTTCAATGAATGTTTGAATGGAAGATGGGAGTATATTTGAATATATTCATTTGACAGTGATGCATGTATGTTAAGCAATATGGCACAGGTATATAACACTAGGGTATTTGTGGTGCTATTTCTGGGTATAAATGGAGATTTGATCACTCTTGTTTAACAAGTCCTTTTTTGTTTCTCAAAACATTAAACTTGGTATCCTGAGCTTTTTCATATCTGGTAATAATTCTTGATTGATGTACATTTTAATGAATTTTCATTTGCCTGTTATACTTCACTTATTTGCTTGTGTCCAGTGAGAGCGCAATATAGCCTCTTCCAGTACTGACCAGGATACCAACAAGAAGTTTAGGGACTCTAGTGGCTGCTGCAGTTCCATATGCTTCCATTTTTAAATGTAGCATCATGATATCATTTGTAATTGTGGTGGTTAACTGGTTAAATAAATTATAACTGCTTAGAAATATAGCTGAGAACTTCAAATTCATATCCTAGCCTAAATATTTGTCAAAGTAATTTGAGGTCATCATGGAGAAAATTACTCAAATCAAAGTGAACAAAATAGTAAGCTACCAAGTATAAAAATTGGCTCATTCAGTTAAAGTTTTCAGATACTTTTGATACACTTCTGCATTTTACATGGTTATTTAGACCACAGCTGAACCAAAGGGCATGTAATTCCAGAATTCATATATATGTCCCATAAGCACATTCAACAGTACAATATTTACATTTAAAACAGACTAAGAAAGTTCATAAGTTTGTAACTGTCCCAAATTTTACACTTTTTTTTTGCTAGCAACTTTTGCTAAAGTCATTTAAAGTTAAAATGTAAATTTAAAGCTAAATTCCCTGGTCCCTCAACTCTCCCTAGACAGATAGACAGCATTCACATGTAAGAAATTACTTCTACTCTGAAGTAGTCTGCTGCTATTGAAAGAATACTGTAGAAAGTAGATTTGTATATATCAAAATGGGAGAAATATGTTAAGCACAACCACAGTAGGCAGGCATATTACACACTTGCACTCTCACACAAATATCAGTATGAAAGATAACCCAAAGCTGAAGAATGTCAACTGAAGCTGTATATTCAAACTTTTGAAGCTTTAAAAAAAAAAAAAAAAGAAAAGATGGCTGTAAAGATACTGACAACAGCAATTTTCTTTACATTTTTTCTGTCGCCTCAATCTCTAATTTTTAACTGACAACACTGTAATTAGAATGGTCCGCATTAAAAAGGAACCTACCTACCTAAATAATAGGTGTTATTATGGGAGTTTTTCAGTTTCTCCTTTTGATACTTAGATACAATTTCTGCAGATGCCCGAGACAAATAGCATAAGCTCACTTCCCCTTCTTTTTTCTTCCTTCTCCCTGGGTACAAAATGCCTTTCTATCTGTTCTTCTTTGGTTTCAGTTCCACAGAGACTTTCTGTTGTGTCCTGAACCAAAGAGCAGAAGGAAATATGTAAAGAATGAAGCAAAGAAAGCCAAGAAGGGAGAGAAAGTAGTATTGGGATAATATAATTCTACCTTATATTACAGTGGAAACAGGTTTCCTAGAGAAATGGTGGATGTCCCAAGCCTGTCAGTGTTTAAGAGCATTTGGACAATGCACTTGATAATATGCTTTAACTTAATGTCAGCCCTGAAGTGGTCAGGCAGTTGGACTACATGATCATTGTAGGTCCCTTCCAGCTGAAAATAGTCCTATTCTATTCCATTCTATATTGGACAGAAGGGTTCCCTTTAACACTCATGGATACAAAATTTCTCCTGTAAACTTGGTTTTAGTGCAGAACTCTCTAAGACCCAAACAGATTCCCAACATTTAAAAGCTAATTAGTCCTTGTAGTAGTCTTTCTATGCCCTGTTGAAGGCGTGGGATGTGCTCTGCAGGGCCACTGGCTGTCCAAGCAGCCACGTTATCAAAGCAGTTAAAAAGAAACTCCAAAAACTCACTCGCATTTACTTGGAAAGTTTTCATTTTGTTCATAAAGCAGTGAATTTGCTAGGCAGAGTTTTAATGAAGGTCAAGGAAAGGGCCTGGAAACAGGGTTTATGAAAGTGTTGTAAGATTCATTATTGTCATTGTGCGGAAAAGGATAATTTCCCTAAGAGAAATGGTGACATATACATAATAAAGTCCCTGTCCCTGTCATGACAGCTCAAGAGCATGCCATCGTTACCACCTATGTCACACTGCAGGTGTGCCTGCCATATGGGTGACAGCCGCTGACTTCTCTGATCAACACATAATTATCTCTGAATAAAAATGCACGTTGGAGTAGCTGGACATAATGGATTGAGGACCCAGGGCAAAATGCTCTTTGACGCATCCCGCAGCACCACCTGGGGGTAGGAGGGGGCTGAATGGAGCTGCAGGAGCCAGGGCAACCTTGAGAAACCTGCAGTGACTGGGCCGCCCCGAGGTTATCGTGTTTATCCTTCCTGTCTTCTCTTGGATAGGAGAGGTCATTTGGTTAATGGCAGGATGCCCCTGATGGAAAAGGTCCTCCTGATCAGAGCTATTCTCCACTGATCTAACCATATATCTCTCTCACAGCATCTGGATAGTTTCCATTTGCAGAGTACCCTTCCCCCATAAGATAATAAATATCATATCACAAGGATGGCAGTGCTCCTTCATGGAACACTGACTGTTTATTAGAGGCAAAAAGTTTAAGAGAAATGCTAACAATGTTCATTAATGGCCTGCATCCAGGTTTAATGAGGCATGTCAATATGCGAACTGGGCAACATCAGTGGCATAATAGTGGTGGTAAATGGGAGTAATTGTATCCAATTGTACGGCACAGCTTCCAGGAATGAGCCCGAACTGCCAACTGACAATGACAGAGCAATTATGGGAAGGCAAGCGAGCTGTGTCAAATTAGCACTTGGTGAGAACTCATTTTTCAGAGATGTGCTTGCTCTACAACACCACAAGTGATAGCTACTTTATTGTGAGTGATAGGAAGACCAGCACTTAGACTGATGTTCTGATTTGTCAATAGCTGTATTTGAAAGCTTAGTGTCACAAATATATAGAGATATTCAGGGAGAGAGACACACTGCTCATGATCCGAAGAATAAGAACGTCGCTGAGAAGGTCATCTGTCAGTGTGAGCTGTCAAAGAGAGATCACACTCTATGAAAAGGGAACATTCAGCCGACTTAAGTAATTACCTTTGACTGAGATTTGAAGATGTCTTCTTTTGTTGGCCTACATTGACTGCATAATTTATAATTTACTGCAATCAGTGAAAGACCAGGAATCATAACTAAGAAAATCCTTATTTTATTTCTCATAATTGCATTTCTTTTTTAATCCCTTAGTGCCTCAGAATGAAAAAGTAAGATATTGATGTAATCTTTTTCAGTAACTCGCTCAAATAAGCTTTATCTTTTAACACGTCATACCAAAATTGGAAGGTTTAGGTTTTTTGTTTGGTTTTGTAGATTTTTTTTGATGCAGATATGAGTCATACCCCATGCCATCTTATAAAATACACTACATTCTTAATGTGGCTTCACATGCTTTGTTGGATTACCAGTTGAAAAAGGATAAAGAAACAATTCAATTTTTTCTTTCTAGTACAGAATAAGGAAAAAAAAAAAGATTTGGAGTACCAAGCACTGAAATTGTAATCCACATTCTGTTCGGAGATAGAAATCAGTTTGATATAGTTGTCAGAACCGCAGAAAGATAAGTATTGTAGCAAATATTTTAGAACTTTGTGGATTAATAGAATTTCCATTTCTTGGTGTCTTTTTTTCACAGTAATCTTACCGGATCTATGTTTGAAAAGTAATTTTTTAGCCTTTAGTAATCTTAAAACCAAAAGATAATATATGACCAATTATGCTCTGGGGTATAACAAGTATTACATTTTTGGGTTTTATCTTAATAGGAAAAAATATCTACTTACATTTTATTAACTAAAAATATAGCATGAATTGTTATCAACACAGCTTTTGAATTTTTATTTTTCCAGTAAAAAAGTAATTTTTGGAAACATTTCTTTGGGTTTTGTTATTCTACTTGCTATAGTGGGCTGTTTGGTGTATCAAACTTTCCAATTCAAACAGGGAAATCTTTTACTGGGAGGGGCTGAATGATTAATGAATAGTAACAAAAAGAGACCGGGGATTAGCATGCCTTCTGGTCAAAAAACTGTTGTTTAATTCCAGGTGTATTGATTAGCTGTATAGTTATTGACAAAACAATTAATTTAAGTACTTTAAGTCAATTTTACTTTAGTTGAAAACTCTACCTTTAGGCACAAGAAAATGCCAGTACAAAACCAGCCAGTCAATTAATATACTATCAAAGTACTGTCAAGTGAAAGAAGGTTTTATGTCTTCACATCTAAATTTTAGGTAGGATTTTTTATGTTGTGCTAATTTTCTAAGATTCATAAGAGAACCATATTTAAAATTTTTAATTGTAAGTTTAGTGATGTTTGCTAATTATTTAATGTTTCCTCTGAACTTTGAAGATTTTTCTTAAATATACTTTGTTTTCTTTAGTTTGAATTTCAGTACTTGACATTATTTTAAATTATATGTGTTGTTGATTCTTAAACACATTTTAATAAATATTTTTTTATGTTTCAGAATTCTTTAGGCCATTCAGTTTCCCCCATTGTTGAAAGCTGTTTAATTCACAACGCCTTGAGTACAGGCCCATCATCTATTCTATAGTGACTATACCACTTAATAATGGAATAGTGCATCAAAGTGCCACTTAGGTCTCAAACTGTTATGTATGACTGTCAAAGCGGTGAAAAAAGCAAAAAGAGGAAAAAAAAAAAAGGAAAAAAAACCCCTTGATTTGTCTTTACTACTGGAACGTGAATTTGTCAGCCAGGTTTTGAAATCACAACAGCATTGCTTGCATCCCCAGCGAGATGTCGAAAACTTGACAGGTACATATTTTTTCAACTACAAGCACTTCTATAATGAAAACTAAATACACAAATCTTTTTTTTTTTTTTTTTGCTCTTGACAGATAGTTGTTGCCAATGGGATTTAATGTTCAGGTTTGAGTTGTCAAGAGAAATAACCAATAAGCAATCCAAGTAGTCAGTATACAGATATTCAAAAGCAAAATGCCTGGCTTATGTGATATACTGGGAAGATTTGAGTGTATAATTAACTAACTGAGGAACCAAGGACACTTAATCTTCCCTCTAATGGCAAGTTCAACCCATCACTGTCTCTCTCTGGGGGACAAACTGTAGCTTGTTTTCCGGTCACCAGGGCCTTTGGTTGTCATTTTGCTCTTTCTTATTCATCATATCCTTGAGTTCTGGCACTATCCCTTTCATCACTACTCAGACATGGTAAGAATTAACAAGATAAACTATGGTTCATTTCTGAAACTCTATTCATCATCTTATGTATTTTTAAACTGGAACTGTTTATCTGTCTGCCAACTCTGTCACAAAATTATCCACTTTTCTTTCAGAGAGCAGAAAAACAATAATCATTTGTACATTTTTTGCCACCACAAACACAGGTTTACAATGTGTACACTGGAAACCATCAACAATATCTTTAAAATACTCTAAGACCAGTCATTTACCTTCAGGCCATCCTCTCATTTACATGACACTGCATGTGTGTGTGCATGCATGTGCAGTATTTATGTGTATGGGGGAGAAAGCAGCATATTTTAAGGAGAATGGAGTGTGCAGGAGGCAAAATGCCTTTTGCATTGAGCAACTCCCCCTCCCAAGCGCCCCTTTGGTGCTCTCAGTAGTCAGTAAGAGTGAGCCCAGAGTGGCAGAAAGTCCCAGCAGAGAAATGCCACTAAATTCAAGCTTTGCTTGGAAATGACCACATAGTTCCAGATGTGAAAACCCTCTTAAACAGCTTCCATGTCCCCTCGGGAGCAAGGGATCTGAAAAAAAAAAAAATCCATTTCTTAGAAGGCTCTCTGCTCACAGAAAGACAATGAAACAAACCAAACCAAACCAAGTTAAAATCAAATCAAAAAAAATAAAGTAGCTTTTAAGATACAGAACAGCCAAAGAAGAATGTAGCACAAGAATTATTTCAAGTACTATATCTGGTGCTTTCTGGGCCACATGCCAGGCTTGTGGAGCAGGAATCGGGCATCCAGCTGCTCTCCCTGGGTCACTGATCTCTGTACATGCACAGATATGGGACATTGCACACAGCTGATCCAGAAGTCTCAGGCCACACGTGTGTCCTAAATGTACCTCTTACAAATATTCACATGGCAGGGAGTGTAATCTGTACTGTCAGTACAATTATTATGCTTACTAAAGTACTGATTGTTTACTCAGCAAAATTTATTACTTGGTGTGAAGTTTTGCAAAGCTAGATTATTCAGAGAGAAACAGAAGAGATATCCACAGAAAAACCCAGAACTTGAGGTACATGGGTAAACCCAGGGCTTAAGATATGCATTGTGAGCAAGGATAATCAAAGTGAAGGCTGACACAACTTCCTTACTTACTCTTCCTAAACCACTCCAGTCACTTGTGTACAGTAAATCTGTCTTAGTTCATGGATCATTGACACCATAGACCAAAACGTTTAAGGTCACTGGTATCAAAGTAGCTGGTGTGCTTATGCATTTTGGACTTGATCCTGAAGGGTGCTGGGTCCCTGACAGCCAGCTTCAGCAGAGCTCAGGCTGCTCAGCGGCTGACAGGATTGGACCTCCAGTCTCTGTGGTAAAGTGCTTTGCCATTTTGCCTGGAAAAGGTTGCACTTGTATAGCAAATCTGCTTTCTGAATCAGAAAGCTGTTTCCTTCTTCAACTTAAAATATTAAATCTTCAATATCCATTTTTATCTAAAGTCATTTTTTCATAAATGTTTTGTTTTAAAACAAATAAGTTATTGAGCCGTCATGAACAGAAAGAGAGAGCAGAAATGGCCTTGAGACTGATCATTTTGATAGTCCTTTTTGATATGCACATTTATGACATTAAAGCATCTACTTTCTCCAGTTTAGTGAAATTAGAAAAAAAGTTCATTAGCCCTTTCCAGAGGACTGAAAGAAGATTATGATATAATTACCAACAGACCCTTAATACAGTGAAAGAATGACTGACAATATTATTCTAATGCTGGAAAATTTACTGTAGATATGTTTGAATCAAAATATGCATACTTGCTTGTTTAATACAGACACTTTTAAACATTAATTTTACCTGATAAAAAGCTCACACCCTGGCTGATATACATGTTAGAGGTACTGTTGTCATCTGCAAGTCTGGACAGCTCAAGGTTATATGACCGTGTTAATAGGATGAGACTCATGGTTTAACACTCACGCTTCTAATACACAGCCATAAAGACGCTGAATGAAATACAACTGGCTGTCTTTTCCTAGGAAGCAGTCTACAGGCCTCTAGTGATTGTTTCAAAAGTCAGAGACTCTTAAAGATCCTACATTTCAAAGTGCCTCATTTGTAAAAAGACTTATAAGCGAAATAACATGGAAGAGACACCCACAAGAAGGAAATCTGTGTTTAAATATTTATCTGATGGTTTTTATTTTTAAAAACATAATATTTTGTACAAGAGAAAAAAGATAAGAGAATTGTTTTCATGAAACAACTGATCTGTATCTAATTTGTATCTAATCTGTAGAGACATATTAATATCAAAAATAGACTTTCTCAAAAATCAGGCATAGCAAAGATTTCATAATATATTTGATTAATCAAAACCCAAATGGAAAGTTCTGATCTTCCCAGATACTGATAAGGCTTACAACTTGCTTCAGGGCATTATAAACCATGCAGCACCAAATGCTTGCATATATTTTATAACACACCAAGCTCTCAAATATTTCCGTAAAAAGATCCGTCATTAATATCTAAGTGCTTCTTTTCCTGGGCTTCACTATATGGACATAGTATCATGAACTAATTTCTGAAGAGACATTTCCTTTTTTTAAATTCCTTAGTCTGTTGGGCAAGCATGCTCAACACAGAACATATAGTAGGTGATAGGGGTTTTTAGCAACTGCAAATAAGTAACAGGAGCAAGGATCCTCAGCCCTGCTGGCTGAATGATTAGCCAGAAAAACGATAGAAATAGTATTATTGTGTGCTCCTTCAATCCTGGATCACTCTTAGCTCAGCTTTTTTTTAAAACTTAAATGACATTTGAGAACGATTTTAACTTGTATTAAAGACTTGTCCACAGACTACAGGCTGTTCTCTAAGCAACGTTCTCTAAGAGAGCAGAAAGAAGTTAGAAATTATGAGAGAAGAGTAACTCTATTTCGACCGGGAGTTTTACTTTTTGCATCACAAACTACCAGAAAAACAGAAGATCATAGGTGTAAGGATGCCAATAAATCTTTATGTTCCTCAGTCAGAAGATAAGAAGAGTTTTGTCACTACTTGCAATAGTATGAGATAGCATTTGCAGAGTGCTTTCTGGAAGCATTCATACTTTGCAGATATTTTGACATCATTCCTTGACACCTCTGCATATACTGAGTGGGGAGTAATATTTCATTGTTATACACACTTATCAGTGGCAATACTGTGGAAGAGAGGGAGGGAAGGGCAAGGGAAGAGGGTTATGAGCTGACCTGAAGAGGGCAAATCTGTCCATCACTCCACCATTTAATGCCAGCAATGAAAGAAATCATCTGAGGGACCATTTTACATCACAGCACCAGAAAAGAAAAGAGTGAAAAAGAATGTAGAAAATTAAAACTCTTTTCATTATTTGGATTCTTGTTTAAATATGATGTTTAAGCTGGGTGCTGTGCATGGTAACAAGCTATAGCTAGTGTTCTGTGTTAATCATCCTAAGTATTGAGTCAGTTCTTTCTTAAAATTAGTAATGAATTTATTTTATGTTTGATATTAATATATGATATATTTTGACACTTCTCAAGAGGGGAAAGTTACCTCAGGTGCAAAGTTAACACCACAGGAAAATTAAAGCCAAGGCTAAGCATACCACCACTTTTGCCTTTGTATTGGCTTCATATGTAGTATACACCCCAGAATTAGACTTTCTAAATATTTAACTACCTAGAATAAAAAAAAAAAGAATACAAAAATGAGGAGTTAAAGCTCTTACAGATTATCTTGTACAAACAGCATCAAAAATTGCTCAGATCTTCATCAACACCAGTGGCACTATAAACAACTGCAGTAAAAATAGAGTTACAATACATATAGAAGAAATAGAAAGACAAGGAAACAGAAGACAAGGTCAAGGGTTATATTTCAGCTAAACACTTTCTTCTAGTGTGGCCAAATTTAAACAAGTTTTATGCATTCCCTCTTGTAAGCCCCTAGAAAGTCTGATAAGCAAAGTTCTGTTTCCCCTATTTTTAATTTTTATTCATTATTGCTTACATGAGTGTCTTGCTAACCCTTTCTTATGGCTTATTTTAGACACTGAAACAAACCGCTAGTATTTTTCAAGTTATGAGAAACACAAGTAAGAGGGGCAGGATATACCCTACTGACTTTGAGAACAGGGTTGGTGTCTGCCATGCCGAACTGTAAACTAGCAATATTGAAGGTGACCTAGACTTTGATAAAAGTAGCCAAAAGACTAAGTGCATCTCCTAGGTCTCTGGTCTGCTGACATCTTTTACTTTCTCTCCCCACCTTTCTGTCCCTCTTCTAACCACATCTGACTTCATCCACTGTGAAGAATGTGACCATGGACTCAGGTTACCCTAAATGAAGTAAATGAATGCAAGGCCAGTCACTACGGTTTATTAGTAAATCTGTAATTAATCATTTTGTGCCACTCAGAATTCTTGTCATTTTTTTCTCCTTTGACATACCTTTTTATCATTTTATAGTCCTCCTTCCTCATACAGTTTTTCCTTTGTTTCCAGTGACTGATCTGGCTATCTTTGGGGATATTCCAAGTTCAGAGTGAGTTTTACATTCTAACTTCAGATCTTATGCAGTGGAGATAAGGGATTTATGTAGTTCACAGTACAGATTGCTTGGGAGATTGGTAAATTCATACTATGTAGACAAAGAAACCAGATTCGTACTTCTAAAACAGTATATCATGCATAGCAATATATTATTCTGATAAGAAATTCTGATCAGTGAAAGTTAAAATTAACATTGAAAGTACTGAACTGACGTTTTAAAGGAATGAATATAGGAAACACAACAGAAACCTTGACTGTTGTTCCCAGTATAAGCAAGAGACTTGCAGTCTCTATAAGCTGCTATGTAAAATTGCCATTTAGAAGGAAAAGATAAGTACAAAAATGCCACAAATATATGAGACATACCAGAAAGTGTGGAACTGGGTCATTGTTTTAAAACAGGAGCGTTTGAGCAAGATGCAGAAAAACCCAGGATGAAGGAAAGAAAAGGAATGAAATAATGGACAAAGGAGGATTTGCTCAGAGAAATTGGTTAAATTCTAGAATAGGTGGAGTAAAGAGAAATGTTTTTATTTTATGGAGTTTACAGAGACTATTGCTGGGGGGGTTTTATTTCATCTTATTGCAGGTTACTTCATTGGGGGGGGATGTATTTTCTTTTTGATAGCAAATTACCCAGTCAGAAAGAACTTTTGACCTTGTAAAAACCTTTGACTTTTTCTTTTTATGGTGTAAGGACCAGTTCTTATTTACATTCATCCCTAATCAGTCCCTACAGGAATATTTAAGGATAAAATGCCATCAGGCCCTAGAACTCAGTCAGCTGGACAAGAGGATACAGTTCATTAACTCAGCTGCAGTACAAGGCTAGTGTATTCACCTGTCTGTTCAGATATACCTCCCAGTTACTCCAACTCTTGTAGTGAACTCACATAAAAGAATTATACAGACAGACACTATACATTAGACATCACAATAAGAAATGTTTTCAGACACTCCAATATCTGAATAACGACAGTGGGAGACTGCAGTGTTGTGCAAACTGAAGCACAAGTCTGCTTCTGCAAGATGACTAAGTGAAATTTTGTGATGGAGACATTAATTTATCAAAATTCTTCAATGTTCTTTACAGGAAATACAAGTTGTCAATGTGAAATAATTTTCAAAACTTGAGGTTGAACTCCTTGCTTCAGTAAAACCAAAGTCTAATGAGTTTCAAAGGCTCAGGATTCCTCCACAGCTGCCTACAGACTCACACCCAGGTAGCACTAAGTATCCCCAGCTCCCCAAAACAGGGCGACCTTTTGTGCTAATCTCAAATGACCATGCTACTACTGTCTGTTGAGTTGATCTATGTCATCATATGTATTATGTCAAACCAGGTTTAGCCCTGTAAGATGAAAAAAGGATCCCTTTCTTTCTTTCTTTTTCTTTCTTTTTCTTTCTTTTTCTTTCTTTTTCTTTCTTTTTCTTTCTTTTTCTTTCTTTTTCTTTCTTTTTCTTTCTTTTTCTTTCTTGCTCTCTTGCTCTCTTTCTTGCTCTCTTGCTCTCTTTTTCAGTTCTTTTCTTCATTTTCTAATGGATACTGCATATATAGGGGTTGAAGAGATGAGAACACATTTAATTCCTATACTGTTTCTATAATCAATGCTTTGTATCTGAACAAAAGTGTAAAGAAGGGCATAAATGCACTAAGCTGCATTTCAAAAATGACATCGTAATTGCAGGACTGCCTATCTTACCTTGGCCTCAAGCATTTACCAGGATTTAAATTTATGTCAAACTGTTCTCCCAAGTCTGCCTAATTTTTTTTTTTTGGCCAAATAGCAGCAACTCACAGTTAGTGAACAAAGCTTCAAGATTTTTTCTTTACTTACAGCTAAATTTAACTTTACCCATCCAATAAAAAAGAAATAAGGGAGCCTTTATTATCTCCCTGGATTTCTGGGTATGATACCACATCATAGAGAAGTGGTTATTAGAGACAATGGCCTACCAAGGTGAAGTTTGTAATAAAGCCTATTATGTGGTTTCACCATTGACACTAATGGAATGTAACAGTGATTTAGAATGATTTAATGGTTCCCAGGTTGTGCTCTAATAGTGCTCTTTATATTATGATGTATATCACAAAACCTAATGTGGCTGTTGTGATATATTGACAGTATTCATGCTGTTTCATTTTTTTAGGGGAATTTTAAAAACTGTCAAAAAAGAAAATTAATAGGCTGCAACTGCATTATTTTCAAGAGGTCTGTTTTTTAAATGTATGTGCGTAAAATTCTATTTGGTGCCATGCTTAAGCTAATAAATTCATTTGCATTTTTATTTCAAAGTCATAGAAGTAGAATGCATGCATGCATGCATTTGTGTGTGTGTGTGTGAAGCCTGGCTTTAAAAAGATTACACTGTCATCTCAAAATCTGTTTACAAAAAAGGGGAGTGCAAAAGCAAGTTTTCTTCTCATAGCCTGTGAAACAACTCTAATTTAACAAAAGGCAGACAGCAGGGGATATGACTGCAGATTCACTCAAAAAACATCCAAACCCTTAGGGGTGCAGGTGGCTTTAAGACTTGCACTTAAAATCTGGAATTTAAATAAAAACACAATCATCCCGGAAGAGAAACAAAGGAAGATCTATTAGAGCTGAGATACCTGCCTTTTGAAATGGTTTGTGGGCTTGTCAGCAATGCCTGACTTATTAGCCCTAAGGCATATCTGGTTTCAAGTAGGTTAAGGAGCAGCAGGAATTTTCTTGCATTTTTTTAAAAGCTTTTCCCCCACTTCTTGTAGTTTGAAAGCTTACATCATAAAATATCATTGCTCTAAAGATGAGCATTCTGAGCACCTCCCAAGCACTCCAGGCCCCTTGAGTGGTAAGCAAATGATCAATGGATTCAGGTCATGATGATAGAGCTACCAGAGAAAAAACCCACAGAACACAGTTCTCCCCCCCAAAAAAGGGGTTTCATATCTGACTACATTTACCCTGTGAATGCTGGAGCAAAGGTCCTGGGCACTTTTTCTGGTAAGCATTTCCTTCCACAGTCACACATCTTCACCCTTTTTAAAATTAGTTTCTCACACTTTCATGTTGAAACCATGCATAGCTCATTTGGAGGGCAAAAGAAGATAGGGAGCATGAAAACTTTATTGCTGCTGCCTGGATTTCCTCATTAAACACTGCAAAAGGAGCAGATCTACTCCACCCCCACTCAGGCTGAGAAGCTGTCCAAGATGTTCCTCATCTCTGCTCCCACAGTAGTAATGAAGAAGGGGAAAATGTCACTTCTGGTGAAAATGGGAGAAGGACAAGAGTACGAGCCCTTACAGATGTTGTAGAGGCAAAGGCGACAGCAAGGAGACAGCTGCCTGGCCATGACTGTGTCATGTCACAAGAGACTGTCCTGCACTTGTGTCAGGGGAAACTTCAGTCTTTTCTGTTCCTTCTGTCCCCAAATAATCTGTGCCTTGTGTTATGCACTGCAACTGCCACTGACAAAGCAGGAGGAAGCTGAACCAGGAAATGATGGGGCTCCTTGGTCCCAAATGTGTAACAGTGAGTGTATGATCCCTTCTCTCCTCAAGGGTGAGCACTGTTTCAAGCATTTTCTACACCAGCTGGTAGGTGCTGCTGTGGCACCACTTGCACTGCCAAAGTGGGTACAAGTCCATGGGGGTTCATCCCGTACCCTTCTTTGGCGGTGCAAAAGAGTAATTAATTTAAATCACCCAGTTGAATTTATCCTATATGAAGAATTCCTTAGGTGCCCATGCTGATTTAAGTACTAAACCTCAAGGGGGAGAAAGACACCACAATCTGTGAGGAAAAGTGATGTGAGCCAATGCTCAGAGGACAGGGGTAGTGGTGAGCACAGTTTTTGGTCTGTCACCACCATATCAAGAGCTTCCCAAGCAAAGAGAGAACTTTTTCCTTCAAAGAGCCTTCTTTGCCATACTGTAGGCTATAGACATTTACATGGCACTGACTAATTGCTCTGTTGCAGGGCAATAACACACTTGTCATATCTTGCTTCAGGTTAGCTTGCTTGTAGACTTTTTTTTTTTGTGAAAACACCAGCTTGTGATAAAACACTGTGAAGAGATCATCTGGAACACAGCCAGTCATCTCCTGATGGGATCACAGTTTGCACTGCATGTGCTTCCACCCTCATGGCAGGGGAATTCAGTGAGCAAAAAAGGACAGTTTTCCTCTTTTTCCTATTCATCCTCTAAAACTGTCCACAAAACCATAATTTTTCAAGTGTAAAGAGTATGTACAGGCTGGAAAATGGTTTTATAAATAGAACATTACATTGAATAATGACTTCGGCGCACTGAACTGAGAGAGGACAGGCAGAATTTTGGAGAAAGTCATTTGTTTTTGACACTGAAGTTATTTCAAAGTTATAAGCAAGATATTTCTCAGGAGAGGTTCTCTTTTTTTTTTTTTCCTTTTTTTAGTGTATCAACCCTGTGGAGAGCTTTGTGGAATCATAGAGAACCAAATTAGGCAATAAGCCTGTTATGTAACCTCATGGTTCCTTAAAAATAATGGGAGCATCACTGTCACTTGAGCTTCTCCCTTCCCAAAATTTATGTACGGTATGTGGAAAGCAGGGTTGGGAAATATTGGAGATTGTATAATGAAAAATAAAGATCATTTTCACAGAAGTGCATTGAAATTTACATAATTATTATCCCATTTTGACTTTTTAACTTTAGAGAATCTATGTGGGTCAGTTTTCCCTGTTTTAATTAGCAAAATCAAAATAACAAAAAATGACAATTTCCTTCTTTCAAGCTCAAGTGGACTACTCAGCCTGTAGCAATAATTATATTTTTCAAATGTGAGGTACCTAATTTAAAATACGAGATTCCCAGTAGCTGCAGAAGTTTTAAGGACAAGAAGTGGCAGAAGCGAGTTTTTTGTTCTTGCCACTTCCCAGCTGAAAGTCCTTTCAACATCTAAACTTTGTACGAATTGTGTCACTCGCATAAATAAATATCTGTGTCAATATTATTTATTGTAAAATATTTTACCCACTGCAGTAAATTAAGAGCAAGGCTTTACTAATCAGATTACTAGCATGCTTATTCTAATTTATACATTCCATGCTTAGCCTTTAAGCCACAGTTGACCTCTTATTTTTTATATTAACTGGAAACAATCCATCAAGTAAGTTACCCCTCTCCTTTCAAATCCACTTGTATTACTAAAAGGTTGAGTAAAGACCTCTGGGGAACAAGGGCAATTTTTGACATGGATCTCAACAGATTAAACTATGCAGGGACAATATAGAATACATTGGAGCAATAACATTATCACATCATAGCCTGATTGAGAGGCATTTCCTTGCATTTTTGTCCTTTTACCATAAGCCAATAGTAGCCACAGGCATTTGACTGGAGAGCCCGGAGGATTGACAGGCCTGGCAGTCATTACACGCTGGATTGAATACTAGATTACTCCAAAGTGGCTCAGGGTCAAGGATCAGTGTGTTCCCTTTTGGCACTAAATGACTTTAATATCCTTACTGTATTAGTCAATTACTTTAAAGCTGCTGCTCTCTGAGCTCTCTCTGCCCCCCTGCAGTTTACTATGGACATTTGAATTGCTCCCATACTTAACCCACACATCTGCTTTTAGCTGTCAAAAGAATAGTGCTACTACCGGAGCTATTGACAATGCAAAATGAACAGAGATACTTGCTGTCAGTGTCAAGTGGCACTTTCTTTCTATTGTTTGTTTTAAACAACTCCTAAATAATGCCACAGTGACACCGTTCCTAATTCAGGAAGTGTCTGATGGAGTTTTGCAGCCTACCTTTAATCTAATCTCAACAGGACCAAAACAAGGAACAGTAAGTTATTCTGTCCTCACAACTAATTATTTTTTTGGGAAAAAAAATGTTTTCCAAAGAGTTGAAGTACTGTGGCAAGGCACAAAAAGAAGGGTTGCTTTCAACTCTTGCTTAAATTTCACAAGAGTTTCTCTGACTGTAGCAAATTACACTGCACTTCTGAATTTACTGGTGCAACACAGTGAAGAATTTTATATCATGGCCACTGAGCATTAAAAGGTCTGGCTTGGCTTGATGTTAAACCAACATGTCTAGATTAAATATGAGCAGAACTGATCTGAATTTTAAAACTGCTTGAAAGTCATGCCTTTAGTGTTTCAGTGAAAGTGATATCACTGCACATGAAAGCACATCTGTGCTGTGGGGCCCGACTTGTGTGTGGTGATGTCATTGGGTTAAAAAAGCAACTCAGGACTTTACAACTAGATACATACAAAAATAATTTTCTTTTATGAATATATATATTTTCCTCTGCATGAGGACAAATGGGCACTGCATTTACTGAGAGACCTGTCAACTATGTAGTCTGGTGAATCCATGTTGTGTGCAGATGGTAACATGTTTTTCCTCTTTTTATATTAACTTATAACATGGGTATAAGAACTGATTGCTTTGTTATTATTATGAAAAACACAACTAGTATTTTACAAGGAATAGCACCATGTATTCTGCTGTGTGCATCAAATTGATCTGCTTTGTGGGCAATCCAAGAAGGATCTGTCATGTCAATGTTACCTTTCTTATTCTTCAGAGAACTGCTAAATATCCTAATGAAAAAGGGCTTCAGACTCTTCATTGAGTGCATAAAAAAAAAAAAGCCAATTTTGACAAATGCAAAGGTAGATGTAACACAGGTCACTGCTACTGAGAATTCTAAAATATATGATATCCACACTGCCCAACACATTTAGCAGTGTCCACTCAGACCTGTTTGCTGACCTGATGACAGGGCCAAAGGAAAAATTAATCCACTGTGGACACAAAGCTTTTTGAAGGCTTAGGCAGTATCAGTGACATTTTACCTCCTGGCTTCAACCATCTTTGTATTTCACTTGAAATTAAATTTGCTGTATTAGGAAGCAGATGAAACAACATTTTGAAACAAATTCTTAGTCTCTAAGTGCCTGTCCATGTTATTCAGGATCTTTAGGAAAATAAATTAACATTACAGGTGACAAGGTACTAATAGAAATGCAGAAATATCATTAGTTCTACAATATATGCACACTTGCATTTCTTGCAATACACAAAAATACTTCATATGATGAATTTTGAGTTTTGCCATTTCAGGTAGATATTACATGTGTTCCTACTCCAGGAAGGCAGACAGATATTTGGATAGTAATACATATTTCGTTTGCAGTATGCCTCAACTCAGCGGCTAAGCATAATGAATGGTGCCTTGGGGAATGCTCTGAATAATTGTACTAATTTAAAATTTAGTCAGCAAAGGACCTTAAAAAACTTGATACCTCTTGGTAATGATGCATCATTAGCACTTTTCATTCATTTATATTTTGTTGTGTTTGGGGATTTGGGTATTCAGGAGAAGAAAGGTAGCCTGACAAGAGAGTGATTGAATCAGCCCCCTTGATACCTGGGAGTGACAGAAGGTGAAGTACTGTAGCTGCAGTTGACAACTACTTTAATATGAACCACTTATAAATATTTACAATTCATAAGTCAATGATGAGCTTCAGGATAGCACATAAATAATACCATAAGCATTTTGCATATTTATTTGGAGCCTAATCATTAGTTTGGAGATAGCTTAGTGTTAAAGAGTTACAGAAACATTTTCAATTAGAAGAGCTTCATTTGGAGACTGCAGTGCACAGCTTTGAAGAAAATAACACACATGAAACAGGTGAGTTCACACTTCCAGAAAATTGCCATTCTCTCAGCTTAATCAGGGCAGTAAAACATCCAACTTCAATGAAATAACATACGTAAGATTAATAGAAACTTGTTCTCAATGATTTATTTGGCACAGCTACCATAGCACTTAACATATGGCCTTTCTGCAGCACAATGATAAACATATCAGAATCTAGTCAAGAAACAGTGAGTACTATTTACTCCACAAGTAACTCTGTTAGGGATATAATTCTTCTTGTTAAGGAATTCTACTAATAACTCGATTTTATAGGCTAAATGCGACACCTCAGGTGCATGATTTTGATATGACTGAAATAAAAGATCAAGCTCTCACCAGGCTGACAGGTTGAAAATGAACCACCTATTGACTGACAGATTTCAATATTTTTTGTTGAAGACAAACAGTTTTTGGTTTGTTTCTCACATTAAAGGTTGAAAATTGTACAAAAAAGGGAGAAAAACCCAACAGCCCCACACTCAATAAACCACAGTCAAATAAAATGAAAAAGCTTACAGAGAATACATCCTTTTGTTTTGTTTCGCTTTGTTTTTTGAAAGCTAAAACATCTGAACTTTCCTGAACTACTTTAGGCAGAATCTGTAGCTTCTGTCTGCAAGGTGCAGTGATGAGTGCTAAATATATTAATCAGGAGTGAAAACTAAATTGAAGCATTCTGAAGCATATTCATGGATACATAGAGAGATAAAATAATACTCAGAACAGGTAAAACATACAATAACTTGCTGTGTTTGTGTGTCTGATTTTCATGTTTTCTGAACTTTGTCATCCCTACGTTTTTAATATAACAACTAGGTTTTAAATGACCACTGGGGACGGACACTCCTTTCTTTCCATCCTGGTGGGTAATGAAAGAGACAACACCTCCAGTCATTATCCCTTTGAGTGCTGAGTGGGAGTGCAGTTAGCTTTGATAGCATAGAAGTAAGTACATTTTTTATTGCATAGGAAAAAATGTTGAGAATAACCTATTCAGTTTAACATTTTCACAGAGTAATTACACATAAAATTCACTAACCATCAAACTTTTTAGCTATTTTTCCCAATCATATTAAGAGTGTACATACACATTTCATCTCTAAACACAGAAAAATTATTTTAACCTGGAAATATCCACAGAAACAATCTGCCGTGATTTTTTTCTCATTTTTACTTGTTGAAAATTTTGAGTTTGCCTCTCAAACTCTAATTAATTTTTCAGATACTAGTATATAAAATCAATCTGCAATGTCTTTCTCGTGTTTGTGCAGTGCAATCACTCATTAATGCAGTTTCAAATATCAAAAAAGTGTCTGTTTTCTGTTTAATTTGTACGCTCTTTTGTAATAGGACTGCCAAAATCTTCTTGTCATGGATCATCCTCAGGTATGTAAACAACATACAAACTTACTTTGAATCACATACAATGTCATAATTTTCTCTCATAAAAAGACATATACAAATCAAGGAGCTAAAGCATGGAAAGTAACATATTTTGGTCTTGTGACTAATGGTAACCTGGTGCTATTGAATTACTGAACTGTGTCTGAGAACTAATGAGAAAAATTTCCCAGGGGAATCTTTATCCAATGCACTTGGAGAGCACCTTGGGGACTCATTCTGTGTCTGTCACCTTTCCCGTCTCATTGACACTCAGCTTCTTTGCCACCATTACACTGTGCAACCATTTCACTTTACACCTCACGATTAGAATATTAAAAGGAGAGAATACTACACTACTTGCTCCAGATAGCAGAGTTGTTTTTGACACTTAAAATAGAAATTGTCACTGAAGTATCACAAGGACATGACTATCTCTAGCTCCAGAGCTCCCACAGAACATTTTAAAGCTCAGAGGTGTATTATTTTGCAGCTAATCATGATTTTTATCATATTTCTTAAATTGTTTGCTTTTTAATTTCTTAATTAACAATTAAACACTTTAGGAACCGTCATGCCAGGTAGACCATACAAATGATTTCTCCTAAGTAAAATTTATTCCTGTCATAGTAGCAAGGACTGAGTCAGTGGTATTGGTTATATAATGATGAATTTTTAAATGAAGGATAGAAACATCATTAGAAAAAATATATCATTTCCCATAGGGTAAATATTTGATGAAGACTTGTGAAATCTGAAAACATAAGGAAAATTTTTCAATGCCTGTAAATAGCTTTAGATTCACTGACTTAAGAACACTGCTGTTTTCCCTCTGAGAGGATTTGTCTCATACATCTTACATCCATATTTAGAAGAGCTTTGGGATACTCCATTAGGCCAAAACCTGTCTTCCTCTGAAAATCTTCCTCACTGAAGTGCACTGAACTACTCTCATAAGTAAGAGCAGGAAGGATTTGGCCTCAGGGAATAAACTTCAACTTAAAAAAAAGTTTTAAAAAATCCAACTACATTTTTTTACTTAAAAACTGCTCTAATTTCACCTGATTGGTGATTTCAGAGAGAAGCTAATTAAAGCCAAAGGAGAATTTTAAAAATGAAGGGAAAAAATACAAATTAGGACAGCAGGGGGAAAATAAGTTTCCTAATTATATATAATGATGATGTCTTCTGCATAGTGCAGCAAATGTTCACCTTTTCTATAATACTGAGAATATGATGATTTCTGCTGTGTGGTCCAGGGTGCTACACATACAGCTGCATGTACCCATCATGCAAGTGTTTGATTTTATTAAAGAGTTTCTGTAAGACAAATGTCCCGAATGTCCGTAGGGGTCACACACTGTGACTTGTGTAGAGACTGAGAAGTACTGAACATATTTGACTGTTGATTATATTAACAGCACCTATTGCCTCCAGAAGCTGTTTTGGTTGCTTTGTTTTGTTGACAGTGAGGAAGTGTGGGAAGGGGACATTATTCTGGCAAGTATTAGGAAGAAGTCAGGCTATATGCTGAGTTTGGTTTTGTCTTCTGCCAAAGAAGATCTTTTCATGAAATTGGCTAAAACGTGCTCTCATTCTGTCCTGGTTCTTCTGAAGATGGTGGGATTTCTGCTATGTATTTCCTGAGGACAGGCTGAATGCAGTATTTTTTTTTTTTCAGTAGTGGGCAGCCACTGGTGTGATAAAGTAGATCTATTATGTCTTGAAAACATTTGAGTTTACCTGTTCCAGCCTTGCTTTACCGACAGTGCAGTCCTTCATTGTTGACTCAGCAAATATTCTTTACTCTAAACAAAATGTAAATGCACTCTTGGGGGTAGTAGATTTTCTAGAGGATTCTGTCCCCTTCCTGTGAATCCTGAGTTTCACAGGAGAGATAAGGGACAATTGGAGACTGGCTCAAAAATTGCGATATTACTGATAATGTTTAGGGAATGAAAAAGACCTGAAAAAAAAACTCTGTCAGGAATCATCAGTCCTCTGATGTTTGATGTAAGCCATTGAGAAATATAGTGATGATTACGAATAGGGAAATGAAGTTTTGATGTTCTTCTCTACAGTTACTCTCAACCTACTGAAATCACAAGTGTTTTAAGTTTCCTTTGTTTTACAGAACTGAGTTTAAATAATTAGAACTAGGAATAGTCATGCATGTCTGTGCCAAGTGAGGATGAAGCACTTCCATTCAGATGATCTCCTTCATCTCTACTCTGCATTCATTCTGCACAGAGGGAAATAAATGAAGAAGTAAGGTTGTGAATATCTGCATTACCAGCTCTAGCCTGTTCACCTTTATCTTTCTTTTTTTTTTCCAAGTCACTGTACTTTATTCCAGGTTCAGATCAAAATTCCTTTATCCCTGCTGTTACTTTAACTGGTCTAAGCTGTAGACCATGCATGAACAGAAAGTGAAAGAGGAAGCTGGTTTATTATTTTAGAAAAGTTTTTACTTTTCACTTCAGAGAACATAATCTTAAAAAATTAAAGTCTATGAGTTGGTCTATTTAAGCTTCCTCTACTATTTGAACATCTAGATTTAAGAAAAAAAATGAGGGTTTATTTTGGGGTATTTTTTAAAGCCTGTCTCCTCTTTAAAGAGGAAAAATACAATTATTTTGAAAATATATAGGTGAAACACTCCATGTCAATACTTAAAATATTAGGAGACAGGTTGTGAACTGTATTTCTTTGTCTTCCTCAGAAAGATAATCATGAGTTTGGAAAAGAAAGAAATCCTTACACTCAGTTTTGCAGGAACCTCGTGAATCAGATACTTGATGCAGCATCATGCTAGTACTGCTACAGGCAACACACTGTTTCAGTTGAAGTTGGGATTTAATAAGCATTTAAACATTTTCCCTGTGACTGTTCTCCCACCCATTAAATTTCATACAATTGACTCTTATGAGCTTCTCAGACAGAGTTTTTGATTGGGAGTTGATGAGGCTACATTAAACCTTCCTAATGCTTTGAATATCCAAAACCATGGCCTTCTTATGTAGGAAAAATCATAACTGAAACCTGAGGGTAGTAGTGCAAGCACTACTAATTCCAAGGATCTCTACTAGTGTACAACATTGATCTGCAGAGACAGTAAGTGAAATTAGACATGTTTCATCATTTATCATTTTACTTTGCTACCTTGGACTTAAGAGAGGCATCGACTATATGTAATTTCTATGTAATTGTATATATGCGTAGATAGAGAAATATGCACTTCAGAAAGGGTCTCTTCAGGCCAAGAAAGTTCAAACGTAATCCTCCCACTGCCATAGATCTGTGTGCAATTTTCCTTAGGTTCAAGTAGAGATGCATAAATAGAAGCAGCTGAGCATCTGACCCATCACTCATATTCTGGACTGTTTCTCTGTTTCAGATGTTTATGTTAAAGTTACTCCATTTTGAACAATTCAGATTTTCTTTTGAGAAACTGTGAAGGCAGAGAGATATGAAGACCTGTGTTATATGAATATCCACGGGGAAAGGAAAAAAATGAATGCAGAACCACTTTCAATACCTCAGTATCCACCTTGCAAAATTAGTGTTAATGTAGACAGCTGAGACAAGAATACATACTGTGCATTGATGAGACAAAAAGATCACCCTGAACTTTTACAGACTTGTGAAAGGAAAATGTTTTGTTTACAACCAGCTTTTTCTTAGGAGGGGGAATTTTGTGTTGTAACTATCATGTATCTACTTCTGCCTACCTGAGTGGAGTGCTTTGAAAGAAGCAAGTCATACATGTTTAAACCCAATTGGTATCTCTCAAAATCTTTCTCTGCAGACTCCAAGGTCATGTCTAAAAATCTTCTTACTCTTTAATATACAATTGAGAATGTGCAGTGAAACGCTAACATAACTTTCAAGTGCCAAGAGTAGGCAGGTCATGAAAAGCTGGTCAAGAGGGTAAATTAAATTAATATAGTATTGTTCAAGGGCCTGATTAGCACTATTTATTTGTCATTCCTTTCAGGTTTTGAGTTTTCTTTGCACCGAGCTTGGAGCTCAACATGTACTGTTTCAATCATTCTGATTTAGTTTGTCACAAACAGTTGAAAGTTCTGCTCTAAATGACTTTAGTGGTGTCACTGCCAAATGTGGGATATGTTTACAGTCTTCTTTTATACATGTCTGGGGCAGAAAAGCTATTGAAGCAATTTACTTCTCACCCACATGGAGGGTATTCCTTCAATGTCACAGCAGAGGTCATTGACAGGGCAACATTAAGAAGACAGCTTCCAAAGGGTGTGCATAAGTTTTCCATAATGCTCATCCAACTTCTCTCAAACACTACCAAGAGAAATATATTTAACCCTTTTATAATTAGCAAATGCAAGTGCGAAAATACATCTTTAAAACTTTAAGCATCTGCAATATTATGTGATATTTGCAGGAATAACCATCATATGCCATAGTAGTACCACAGTTCTGGTAAGAGCCAGAATGATATATCATTTTTGTGTTTTAACAATAAATATTTGTGACTGCTAATCTATTCAGTGAGGCTATATAATTTCTTGTTGATGTTGCTATACTGACCTCTGCAGGCTTCGGAAGTTTGGAACATTGTTTACTGCAGTGACTGCTGTGACTCGGTATACAGCTAAACTAGTCTGTAGCACCAGAACACTTGAGGGCTAACATACTTGTGTGAGAGTGGTATTTCTTCTTAGTTCTAAAAAACAAACTGTAAAAGAATTTAAAGTAATGATTTGAAAGTAAATGTTCATGATGCTCAGAATATGTTATTTTAGGAAAAAGTAAATAAAGTAAAAAAGTTGGTATTTAAATGAGTCCTTTACAGATCTCAGGTTTTACAATATGACCTGGTAATTAAGAAATACAGCCATTTTAGATGAAAAATATTATTCCTGTTTACAAGTGCACAAAACTTTTCAGTTAAGAAAAGAAATTCTGCTGAATATTTAATCTAATTTGATGCAGTCTGCTATTCCTCTCCTAGTCTGAGTTAAATAAAAGTTGTGTATGGTCATTATAGGTTTTATAAGCTGTCTCAGCTAGGACAGGCACATCAAGGTGAATAGTGATGCTTAAATGTTGCAAACTTCCCTGGTTTCCGAGTTTCAGTATCTTGAGTTAAATTAATTTCACAGACACAGTACAATGCACGTATTAATCTAATCAGAGTTATTTTCCTGTTAAATACTTACTGCTTTTCTGGAGTTAAGTATGTTCCTTATATTTATTTATGCCCAAATACAATTTTTCAGTTATGGTCTGACACTTATTTTATACATATATATCATTTTTGTAACTTATAGTCATGTTTGGCCAACATACAGAGCTATGCCCTATACCTTGTTTACGTTAGAAACAAAGACTCTCTGAACTCCAGCTCTGTTTATAAGTATTTGTGGTTTAACAAATGACAAAATACAGAAGACTTAAAAATCTTGGTCTGGAAAAAGAATCTCAGTCTGGTTTACGTTTTCATCTAGTTTCCCCACATTTATTGATTTTGTTAACTGTTTCAGCCATTCACTGTAGACTTTTCTGACCACATCATATTTATATTGTATACAGGTAACTGACATTTGAAGAAAACCAAAACATACAGGATGAAGTCCTGACTCCTCTGAAAGCTCCCATTGACTTTAGGAGAGCCAAGCATTATCCTGCTGCATTTTTGTTGCTTTTGCTTCAGCTTCAGAATTAAATGATCTAATTTTCTGTAGGCCAGTACTGTTAACAGAGAGATGACATAACATGGGTAAAACAGAGAGCATTTTTCAGGAGAGGAAAATACACTTGGGAAGCTGTAAGACACTTCTTTAAATATTTGGTTTAACATTAACTCCCTCAGTTTTATTTTTTCCAGTTTTTAGTGTTGTCAAAACAAATCATAGAATCAGCCGAGTTGGAAAAGACCTCTGAGATCATCAAGTCCAACCCTTGATCCACTACCAGATCACAGATAACTAGAGATTTTGTCTGAGAGAAGAAAGATTTTGAGATTACTATTCCATTTATCTGCTGCCATTTGCATTACAAAAGTCTCTAAATCATAATCTTCTAACTAGTCTAAGTACTGGTTGACCTCTCTTGCTGTCCTGTCAATCTCTGCAGTGCTCAGAGCTCTGGATGAAGGGATAAATTTTTTTTCATTTACAGACTCCTTAACCCAACAGTTCTCATCCAAATCAAGAACAGTGTCAGCAATAAGAATAAAGTTTCTAAAGAGCAAAATTCTGGCTACTACCACTTACTTGAGGTACCTTCAAAGGCTGTATAGATTTACATGGTAGCCACAGATACATCCAGGAACATACCTAATGTTCTCCAGTCACAAAGGTGCAGTCAATCCATGAGACCAAACTAGGACTACTTCAGAGGAGAAAATACACGAGTATGTCTAGTGAAGAATTTAGGTCCTCATCTACTGCTTTTGCTCCACACTGTTTGCTGTGTTAACATAGCCACATTGTCTTGCTCAGTCACATAGAACTATTGACAGAGTTTGAGACTAAACCCCTGTGTCTTAACCCTCTGGGCTAGCCAGTGAGAATGGGCAAAGGTAGACTCACTTCCGGTTACCTATACCACTTCTGGTATAGGCTGGCACAGTAAGAAAGAGCAACTGGAAGGGGAATATCATTCCCCTACTTGACCCTCCCAAAAGAAAGCACTAGAGAATTGCAGGCAGAGGCAGAGGTGATACAACAGCAGTAATGGCAATTGTGAGTCCACTTCAATATTCAACCATACTGCCTACACTGCAAACTGAAGTACTGAGAAACCTGAATTTGATTTATGGACTTGTTTACGTTGTCATATGATGTAGTGCAGAGAGGAAAGGTTTAGGCTTTGATTGAGCAAAACATGTTCTGCCTCTAGGACGCTATGACTGCAAAATATCTTTACAGCAAGGACTGTTCTGAGCATGTGCTTGGTCCAGGCACACACTGTGCAGGAGCAGGGAGCTGAAGGCTGGAGGCACTTGTGTCCCCTTTGCAATGGGGTATGTTAGAAGGCTGCCCATGGTCATGGCTTCAGCAGCAGTTCCACCAAGAGGGAAGTGGCTTCAGAGTCTGCCAGCAGTGTCTCTACTGCAAATGTCCAGGTATAAGTGAAAAGCAAACTGGAACCAGGAAAAGTCTCTACAGCACACTGAATTAATTACCTAGATGCACCCAAACACAGGTAGCAGAATACTTTAGCTATGTCACCATAACTAACCAGAGGAGTTATGATGTGACTGTTTTTCCTAGGACATTTCAGGACTGTTAAGACATTCAGTATGCAGCTTTCATATTAATGTGGAATATAGGCTGGAGGACTACTGAAACTGAAGACAAGACTTTTTTATTTTTTTTTCCTACCAGTTGCAGCTAGACCACATGGTAAATTCCAAAGCTCTATAGAAATATAGCTCATAGTCTTTGAATTATAGCTCTTTGTGTGCTAATACCAGATTACAGCACCTGAACAAGTGGTCTGAGCAGCCACCAAAGCCTTCTTTTGACTGTCAGACTTGATTTCTTGGTGTTCATGTCAGGTCTATACAGTAATGTGAAAAATCACTCAGTGTTACATTCCTGCACTTTTCTGTTTTGATGGAAATTTGGGGCAGGATCATGGCCTGGTTCTGTCAATATAAAGACCATAGTTTTGCTTTTGCCCTAGAAGTTTCTAATTTGTGCTCGTTTCTCTCTTGGATCTCTGAAAACCAGTGAGCAGGATGTCAGCTCCTTTTTATTTTTCTAAGCACAAGCCTTGTTACATTTTGCTTAATCTTCCATCCTTATGGTGACATGTACAACTGAATCTTGACCATTTAAGAGTTTGGCAATACACAGCCTCCCAGAAGGTCCCCCCAGGGCGCTGTGTCAGATGGTATTAGCAGAAGAACCAAAGCAAGTGTCCCTGCTGCACTGCTTGGACACATATAACTAGAGCATTCTGGAATCACAGAGTACTGTGTGTACAACAAACTGTAAGCTCCCTTTAGACCAATAGCTTTCCACACATGCCCTTACAACTAAATTGTACTACAGTAGCTCTAAGAAATAGTAGTAAAGAAGTAAAGGGGCAAATAAGTAAAACAACATCTTTACCCATTTCTCCAGATACACTTCATTGTGTACTCCTACCAAAAGGTACTTTAAGTTACTTTATTTAGGTGGCACAAAGCAGATAGAGTAGGGACTGTGCTCTGCCCCTTTTTGCAGAATCTGTGGTGCTACTTATGCAGTAGACTACATTTGGTACCTCATTACTGATATAAGCAGAAGCATCACTCATCAATCAGAGACAGATCTTCCTTTGCGTACCTCACAGGCTGAACTCATTTCAGTACTTCTGAGACATTAGGTATAAAGTCTTTTTAACTGATGTTCTCTGATTTTCAAAAAAAACCCCCACTATTGCATGCGTAGTGTGCAAATTGACTTTGTACTCCACTACAACTAAGTAATGGTACACAGGGTACAATTTAAGGAGAACAGTTAGCTTTCTGAAATGTTACATTACTGGAGAGCATGCAATAATTATAATATGGGAAAAGACAGCACCCTAGTGGGGTGAAACAAAGAACATTGTGTAGCCCCATTCTATGCAGCCTCAATAACACTACTTTTTCACACAAAAAGTTCCTTCCTGGGGAGCATGGTTGTTGTACACTGACACTGTATTTTTCTTGCACAATCACCTTGATTTGGTGAAGTACCTTATTCACACCTGAGTGTTCACACAATTGAATGGTCTCACCTGAGTTAAACAGATGTTCACAAGCTCAAAGTTAGGCCCATCCTTAACACGGCCTCTAAAATTTTGTTGGCTCTCACAATTTCTGACACAAGGAATTTGATCTACTTCAAAGTAATGTATCAAGTTTGGGGTTTTCTTTTTGTTTGGTTGGGGGTGTGTTTGGTTTTTTTTCTGTTTAATTGATCTTGCTTATGTTTTAGATCTTCAAAGTATCTAAAGAGGGTTTTTTTTTTATTTTAGTGCTGTTAATACTAGGACTTTTTTATTTTTTAGCACAGTTTACAGTCAATCTGACCACGTGGAGCAACCCATCTGACAAGTGGCTAAAAACTGTAGTTGAAAGAAACCTACTTTTTGTGAAATTATTCTCTGCTTATTTAGACCACGAAAATAAACTGAACCCAGACTAAAACCATGTTAAAAATTTGTCATTTTAAACACAAAAGAAGAGAGAGAGAAATGGCATAATCTGAAAACATACTTGTAGGATGGTCTGACTCATTGGTACACAATGACTCAAAGTCTGGGCCATGCTAAATTCTGACTTTCATTTAAATACTGCTGGGGTGCTCTCATATATTCTTGAATTCCTTGTCCCATAATAACATAAAAGAAGCACATGGCAAAAACCCCTCAAATATTAGAAACTCGTAATCAACTGAGCAAATTAGCTTTCTCTTTGTGCTTTAAGATTCATTTCTGCAATTTTTAAAAAAGAACATATTTACATAAAGTGAAAGTATTTTGCAGATGAGAAGTGAGAACTTCAAGTATCCTTCTCTGAGGTAAAGGTCTTTGGTCACAAGATTAAAAAATCAGATAATTTTTTCTGGTTCCTGAATGAAAATTGAAGACCTACTGCCTTGAAGAAAAAGACTGTCCATGTGGTTTTATGCCTTTTTATACATGTAGGGCATAAGAGCTGCTGCTATGGTTTCAATCACAACAGTATGGAACAAGAGGAGTCTTTAAAATAAATGATGTGTTTAGCAAAACAATTTGTCATCAAACATCCTTTCCTTTGCACAGAAACAAAAAGGTCCAGTCTTATATTGCAATATGTAGCCAACAACAGTTTGGCTTTTAGGAGAGAATAATATAGCAGTGGTTTTGCATATTTCCACTGTCTTCCCTGAATATCCTGGCAAAAAAATTTGTTAACTGTAGTCCACAAGTACTGGTGAATTCTTAGCTGATGTTGGTAAGTGGTTAGTGCTCTTGGTTTCACTAAAAAGACACTGCTCTTAGTCTTCAAAAATTAATTGGAAGAAATGTCTTGATTTGGATTCACTGTCTTTCTTCCAGTAGGCTTACATTTTATCATACAGGAAAGAGTATTGCAACCTTCATAGGCATTTGTAACCGGCCTTACGTCTCATCCCAAAATGTGATTAAACCTCTACAGATATCAATATATTTGTACTGCCACCTCTGATACAGATTAATATTGAATTATCTGCTAAAAGCTCTTTTCAGTGATATGAAACTTTTTGATATTTTTGGCTACTCATTTGCTTCTGTTCATCTTCTTTTTTCAGCAAACTAAATATTCCCTTTGTCTTCCATTTTTCTTCAGAATTGATACAAATGTTGCCAAACGACCTTGACCTTTCCCATAGGAGATCAATTTTGCATAGATTAGAATGCTTAGAAAATTTGGGACTTGTAGAGCTGTGTGATTAGGTGCATAATATGGGCATCACAATTGGAAATACGTTGTACAGAGAAATAGCAGACATTTATGATTTAACAAGAATTGTGCAAATATGCAGTCCTCAACACCATTTATGAATTAATCAAGTGCACAAGCACCTCTTATGAGGACTTCACATCAGGTAAGGTACTCGCCTAAGGTCATAACACTAAAAGACCCCTACAAAACTCATTAATAGGAATTACATCTTCCAATTTTAATTTAAATATATAATAGAAAAAGAAACAAGCTGTATCAATTTTCCACTGGACTTGAATATAATATAATGAAGGATTTGCAAAAGTTTAAAAAAATGCTGAATAAATATGTATTTTATATTTAGATAACAACATTCCACCACAACAATTCAAAAAGGAATTTTGACAGTGATACAAATAATGTTTTACCAGGCACTTATTTTGGGTACAAAAGGCTTCATTTTATTGTCATTACTGACACCTCCTTTTTTTAGGAAGCACAATATGCTCCAATAAAAACAAGAGAATGGTTAAGTAGGACAGGTCCGTTGTGACTCAGCTGTCTGCACACTGAGATCTTATACAAGGAGTATAGCTTAACCTTTGAAACAGGAGCAAAATTAGGTAAAGTTTTGTGAAGTCACTATATTTTTACCTGGCTATTATAGAAGTACGTTTAAATGCTAGCAGGCAGTTCAGATAATATAAAAATTCCAATACTGCCTTCAACTCGAGTCAAGGGTACAGTTAAAGAGTTATTAGCATCCAGAAAAGTGTGTTAAGTCTGACATTCATGATATCTCAGTTATTAAATAGATACTAGTGCACGTACTGATTTTCTTATAAAACTTAATAATGATAATGACCTTTCCATTTAGAATCAGGCTTTCAATGCTGAAAACACCAGCAGATTTATAGAATTTAACGCTAGACGCAAATTACAGATCATTGTCAGTTTTTCACATATACAGAACTTGAAATGTATTTTTCATTTTTCGTCTTGAACATTCGTGTGTCATAATGACCATCAAATGTATATATTTCTATGCATAACTAACATAATTGATGTTACACTCAATTTATCATTTGATTTAGTGCTCCTCTGCACCAGTGCATTATTCCACTGAGATGATCTGCACACAATAGTGCCTTTAAATGTTAAAAAAAAGATTACAAAAAAATTTTGCCACCGACTCTGCTACTGATACTAAACAACAGAGATGTTTTGAATGGCAAAACATTATTCTCAAACAAGCTACTATATAAATCATTTCAGGCAAAGAGTGAAAGCATACACTAAGACTGTCGTTTTGCCACTCACTTGTAACACTACTGCAGGGATTTTTCTTTTCAGGTACACTGAATGGTCATAAGATACGCTCATAAAAAAATGACAGACTTTGCTAAATACTTAAAATAATCTGGCCTGGAGTGCTCAGCTTAGTCAAAATTACTGCATTTCAAGGACCAGCTTTTCATCTACTAAAAAAATCAACACATTCTTACTATCTTCAATAAGGCTATACCAGTTTATGTGAGCCCAGGATCTAGCCCATTTCAATAATGAATGAGAATAACTCCAATGGGAATTACAGCAGCTGAGAATTTGACCCCGACTCTCTGCTACACAGAGAAAAAAAAGGAATAATTTTTAGAATATTTAATATATTTTCCTATGCATGAACCAGGGGTTATTTCTAAAACAAACAAGCAAGACTTGGTGCTTCAGCAGAGATGATTATAAGCAACAATGAATTTGATGAAGGGACACCTCTCTACTTTTTTTTTTTTCCCAACAAGTCCTTTTCCCCAAACCTCTGTGCAATGATTCATATCCCTTAATAACCCTTAATAGTGAATCCCTTAGTGTTTGATTCACTCTCAATTATCTGAGAGGGGCAAATTATGTGAGGAACTATGTTTGAATACTGGTACTGTGAAAGGGTGCAATTTATGTGACTTCAAGTTTATTTACATGAAAAATAATAATTCTTGCAAAATTGCATCTCTGGTTACTTCAGAAGACTTTAGTTAACACTGGTGATTTTAGAGCAGACTATATAACTTTAAGGATGGAAGTTATCCTCCAGGTGGAATCTGAATTAACCTGAACTTGTCCCAGGGAACAATGGAAGGGGAGAATTCATTTTATTTACTTGAGACCTCCACCAAGGTTGACATTAATTGCACCCCAGAAGTGCCAGTTTCTCTCCAATGACTATAAAGGAAGACCAAGAGGATTTGCATAGATGCAGATGCCAATATTTTTCAAATTCCAGCCTAACTTCTTCTTTCCCCGAGAAAAAGAAAATTCCCTCATCTCCCCCAGGATGACCCTATCTTAAAGGACAAAATCCTACAGGATACTCTGTGATACTCTCTGATATGGTTTTTAACAGCATTTATTCTCAATTGCTTTAGGATCAAGAGTCAAAGATGAAAGATGCTTGCTATGGATTGGGCAAGACTTCTGAGGAAGGGGTAAAGAGATAAAAGAAAAGGGTGAAAAATGTTGTCTCAGGAGCTGGATAACACCATGTCAGCTATTTCCTCTTGTGGAGAAGACAGAGCTTGTCATTTGGTTCCCACGGAGAGCTCACAAAGCAGATTTTACTTGTTCTGCTCGCAAATTTTCTGAACAATGCGTACCTACTCCAGGAATTAAAGCTTATACCTCATTCACATAATGTAATGTTAACACGAGAAGAAAGAAAGGTTTGACGAAAGTGATCATGAAAGATCTTAGCTTTTCCCAGACACATGACCTCAAATGACTATTAAATCACCTAAGACCAGGCAGTGAAATGAATGGCATCTTTCTCCTTTTTGAAAAACAACACATTTGTGTTCTATGTTTATCTTTGTCTAGTCTATCTATCTTTTATTTCTATCATTATGCAATGCAGAAAATTTTTAAGTCTGTATGTGATCCTAGTCTCAAAGCAACCAGTTCAGCTAAAATATTGCAAAACTGCATTTGTTGAATATGTTTGTATAATGACATAAAAAAATAACTGTTAAAGATTTTGGCAAAAAAACCCAAAACCTTAACACACTAACACAGTGAATGTAAGAAGAGAAGCACAATTAATACTTTGATTTAAAGTAACTGGAGTGTCTAAGAATACTGAATTTGTTATCTTTGAGGAGCCAATTTTTTTTTTGGCTTTACAGAGAAATATGTGAGTTCTCTTTTTACAGACACTGGAAATTACTAAGCTTTAACAGGCAAGAGCGGTTTACACAGGGATTGATATTAGGCAATTTTACAAAAATGTGAGGGCATTACTTGTGCTGTACTCCATCTAATTATTTTTATTATTTTACCATGGCTGTGGTGATACTCAGCCCCAAAATCTTAGATCTGGATAAACAGTCCCATGAAATTTATAAGGGAAACATTTTACAGTGGGGTTTTGGTCAGTTAAAACCAGAAATGTGCTTAAAAAAAATTCCCATTTTTGAACACTGCTGAACAGGTGGAAAATCTGTAGATGCAGCTTGTGGCTATGATTTTTAATACATTGGGATTACTGTGTGGAAGAACATTTCAGCAACTTTATTGCTGCATTTTTTTTGCAGAACATACTCATTTTGAAAATATTATGCTTAAATACTAGCCATCTCCGACAAACTGATCTGTTTATTACCAATGGTTTCGTATAATTAATGCAGAGTCAGTCTTTAATATTAAAGAAAGATCTAGTCTAAACTTAGAAATTCAAAGTTAAAGATGACATTCTACATTCAATTCATCCTCTGGCGGCCTGTTATTGAAGAACATATAATGCCAACATCACACACAGATCTGAGGCTCCACCATTACCTAAGCACAACAGGGTGAGATAACGACAGTGTGTCAGCCTTTTGTTGGTCCGTGTCACAACCTTCACGTTACTTTGTGAGAAGAACTGCTGTCAGGGCATTTCAAGTTGCTTTTGAAATAGTGCCAAGAATGAGGAGGCCCCACTGTCCAATTGCCTTTCCAGTATTAACAAACTATATAGAGGGGGAAAAAAAAGAAGAAATTGCTCAGTTTGCATCTCAGTGCATGAAAAATCCTAAAGTGTGGCAGGGACAATTGATTATCCAGAGGGCAACGCATCATTTCTGACTGAAAAAGGCCCTTTCTGGTATCCTACTGGTTATCTATATGAACATTTCTTTTGTATTTTCTTTTCAATAACTGAGAAATGAAGAAGGGGTAGAAAATGAGGTTACGGGGAAAAAAAATCAGAAGAAAACAATGTTTCATAAGATTGTTAAGGTTTTCAGCCTCTTGTCTAGGAATGACCATTTTGTTTCCTTGGCAATCCTCATCACCTACAACAAATATTTAAGTATTTCTTCGTTTTTTCTTTAAGGAGCTTGTTGCAATAGACCATACTCCTTATACTAAAAGTATATTGTCCGAATGGGAGCAAAGTGGCCTTAAATGTAGCTAAGATAATTTAACGGAAGGATTAATTATTCAGAAAAAGTTCCACAGTCTCTATTGTGATTCATGACTCTTTGTCAAAATGAACTGGTAACATTTACAAAGACAATTAACACTGGAATAGTTTGTTCCCCTTGATGGCACTATTCACATGGTTAAAGAGCAGTCATATTGAAGTGATATGTTGGTCTGCATCTTTCAAAATAATACTACTTAAGCAGATGAAATAGAGCTCAGCTCTTGAAGATTCAGAATTTTCAGTGATTTATAAACTGTTAAAAAATTAAAGTAGCCTTTTCTATTGCACAGAACAAACAATTTTAAGATGGGTATGGATTCTTTGCTTTGGTGCATCATACCATATATTTAAATAAAGAAGAAAGAGAAATCTAACAGACAGTCAAACAAGATGCATGGTATATATGCAGTAACTAATTCCATAATATGTAATATATAAATATTCTCAGTCCTAAATCTCTTCTCAGAGGTGTTTAAGCTGTGACTTGTCCAGGCCAGATAGTCTCCTGTCTTTTAACATATCCTAGAGTGGTGAGGGAAGAAGAATCTTTGCTACCGGGGAATTGAAATGGTCTTTAGAAACATAGGGAACCATTCCCACCATTACCGTAGCTTTTCTTTTAACTGTATTATAGAGTATAGCTTTGTATTGTCATCGTGCAGCAAGGTGTTGCTGGTGGGGGAGGCTACAGGGGTGGCTTCTGTGAGAAGTCACCAGAAGCTTCCCCTGTGTCTGGCAGAGCCAATGCCAGGTGGCTTCAAGGCTGACCTGCCATTGGCTAAGGCCAAGCCCATTGGTGACAGTGGTAGCACCTCTGGGATAACGTATTTAAGAAGAAGAAAAAATTATTGCACGCAGGCATCTACAGCCAGAGAAGGGAGGTGTGAGAATATGTGGGAGGAGAAACCCTACAGGTACCAAGAATGGTGGAGAAGGAGGGAGAAGAGGTATTCAAGGCACTGGAGCAGTCCATGAGGAAGACCATGATGAGACAGGCTATGCCCCTGAAGCCTGTGGAGGTCCACGAGGGAGCAGATATTCACCTGCATCCCGTGGGAAGCCCACACTAGAGTAGGTTCCTGGAAGGACTTGCGGTCTTGTGGAGAGAGGACCCCACACTGGAGCAGGTTTGCTGTCAGAACTTATGACCCCAAGTGGGACCCAAAGTGGAGCAACCTGTTTCTAAAGGACTGCACCTGGTGGAAAAAGATGCCCCCCCTGCTGGAACAAGGGAAGGACTCCTCTCCGTGAGGAGAAAGCAGCAGCAGAAACATGTAATGAACTGACCATAATCCCTATTCCCAGTCTCCCTGTGATGCTGGGGGAGAGAAGATAGAGAATAGAGGGTAAAACTAAGACCAGGAAGGAGGGAGGGGTGGGGAGAAAGTATTTAAAATTTTTTTAATTTCTCATTGTCCTACTCTGATTTTGATTAGTAATAAATTCAAGTAACTTTTCAAAGTTGAGTCTTTCTTTTTGGTTTTGTCCCTGATTGTAATAGTGAGTGATCTCTTGCTGTCCTTATCTCAACTCCTGAATCTTTTGTTATATTTTCTCTCCTCTGACCAGCTAAGGAGGTGAGCAGCTTTGATGGGCACTTGGCATCCAGTCAAGATCAAATCCCCATAAACCTAAAATTAAAGATTCAGTCCTCAGTGTATGAAGAACTTGGTATCTATGTAGAACCCTGTCAGTTTAATGGTGGGAACTATCATCCATATTTCCAATGCAAGAGCAGTTTAAAATGCAAGCAGCACTTACCTTATATTTTTCAATTGACAGTGGGTTGATACGACCACTGACGTGAACAATTGGACGTGCCTTGTTCTTGATATGAACACTTAGCTGCAACTTATGCTGTATCACAACATCAAGACAATATCAAATGTGTTGCATACTTCTTATTCCCTAGATGAGTAAACTAGTCTTGAGTAAAAAAAGGAAAAGATATATTCCTTTATCTAGATATGTATATGTAAACATAGCTATTTATATAGCTACACGCGCACAAGAGGGAGGCAAGAGTGGATGCCTCTGGAGGAGACAGCACCATGTCTTATTTTTAGTGGTTAGGACAAGATGATGTGTAATTCAAAACAGTATCACAAATCATAGAATTCAATTACTAAATAATCCCTTCATCCCCAAAAATACACAAAACAGATTGTCCCTATTGGGTAGAATAAAAGATTGATTGTCGTGTGTGATTAATCTGGACATTTGAAAAAGTTTCATATGATAATGCTGCAGTTTAGTTTGACAAGAGTAAAGATTAGACCATTCTAAAATCATCACGAAGTGTATTCAGTTTTCATGGCCCAAGTATGGCAGTGAGTTGCAAGTCAGTTTAATTCTGTGCTGCAGAACAAAGGGCAATTTCTGCTGAACACTTCTCAATGGATATGTAGATGAGAGATGAGATGCAATGTTGCTGAAATATTCAGAAGCTGGTACCCATACCAAGAGAAATTCTGTAATGTAAAACATATCACTGCCTTATTTTTTTTTTTAATTTCTTGCTCTGGGGTTTCTCCCTCAATAAATTGCCTCCTTGACTGCTGGCTTGTGGAAAATCCTTTGGTCTGCTTGGCTTCCCAGCTGCATAAGCTATTCCCAGTCTCTTAGCCATAAATAAAAAGAGTTGCCTGTAGCTCTACCTAACCTGATTGGCACACGTGGCAATTGATTAACTACAAGTGACGCTGGGGGACTGTCATAGAATACTGCCTTTTTTCTAAGTTCTTAATGAAACAATGGACTCTCCCCTTCAGGGCAGAATCATCCATTAGGCCCATGTGGCCTGAGCTGAAGGCTCTGTAGGTTCACATGTAGCAGTGTAATAACCTTCTTACAAAGCAATGACAGAGACTTCCCTGTGAGACGAATGATTTAAAGAAATGACCTGCTTTGTCTTACTTACAAGAGCAATTTGGAAGTGGTTGTGTTGTTGACAGCCGACTACCTTCCTTCTGACACTTCTGCTCCTCCCCTTAAATTTCTCAGAGCACAATCATTCTGCCCAACCAAAAGTGTTCTGTTGCAACAGGAACATTTTTGGCTTCTGTAGTATCTTCTCTCAGATTCACTTTATAAGCCACTTTACAAAAAGTAGTGAATTTAGCATTGCAGTGTGCTTGCATGCTCAGCTCAGAAAACAGAAAAGCTGAATACGAGTACATAATTGAAAGATACTGAGTTAAAATGACTAAAAGTGACTGCTGGAAATTTTCACATATCTTCTGAGATATAGTTGTCATTTTCATGAGTGTTCCTAGTCTCTTGCAATGTGGATAAAATAGGTTATTTTAAATTTGGGGGTCAATGTTAAGCACAGTCAACTGATACATGCCAGAAACTTAAAGGTATGGAGGAAATTAAAGTTCAGGAGATTTCACACATGAGTACATCAGCTTAGAACTTCCACTGATCTGCATCTTGTGAGAGTGAAAACTATCTTCCTTGTAAACAATTGAATGAGCCTTTTGAAAACGTTCAGGAAGCCAAGTATTGACACATAGGGTAAAGCAGTTTAGTAATAATGTCAGCTTATATTAGTTTGATTTTGTGCAGCTTTTTCCTGAAGGCCCAGGAAAAGATTTGTGCACTTGAAACCTCTCAGTTTTTTTCCAGCAACAAGTGTGATAAAATCTCCTTTTGCCAAGTTTGGTTCTTTAAAAGTAAGCATCTGGCTGTGGACTACTCAAGCCTATTCCATTCTCTTTTTTCCATCTGTGCTGTCTGTGTGATCTGTGTGTTGTCTATAGGGGGACTTCTCAAGTTTGAGAAACTTGATGGGCAATATTGTCAGAGGTTAAAGGGGCAGGTTTTTCATTCAGCATCACTAGAAGTACAGATATCAGGATGGACTTGCCTCCTACATCTCTGAAAATAAAGAGAAAAAGGAGTAAAGATGTCACCACATCCATCATTTGAAGCCTCCAGAATTGTGATTATCTTCTTATTGTGGTAGAGACGCATTTTTAAAAATTGGGCCTGAGGAAAGCTGAAAACACCTGTCAGGCCTTAATACTCCAGTTTTAGAAATGAAGATCAGTAGTCTCTGAATTTTTGAGGATCTCTAATGTTTTGCCAAGTATCCAAAACAATGAACAGTGCACCTGCTTTCTATAAATTACATTTTCTTCAAAAAAACACAGAAAGTGGTTTGAGTACCAGGAAGGACATTTACATTAATAAGTCTAAATGTAGTCAAGACAGTTATCTTTCCACATTTTATCTTGGGGTACTGCTGTTCCTATCAACATAACAACTTCTTTAATCCACTCATCACCCTTTTTTCTCGTTTGAAGGCAAATCTAAATGAAATTCATCTTAACTAACCCTGACTGTTTAAAAGTTAGGAATGAAGTCTAAGCCATTCAACACTGACATAAATGTCTTGTCTGTTTAGATTCTTAGTCAGACATTTAACTTGCAGTCTGATTTTAGTCACTTATGCATAATCAAGGGCTTCTGTCATCATTAAATCCTTAAAAATTTATCTTTTTCTTGACGCTCTTATTCTTGAATGCCAGAGGTCAAGGCCCATGAAACCACTCCTGTCCCTCTGCACATAACCATGTGCACAAATTGGATGAAGTCTTTACCCTCTAATAATCCATGTTCACCTTCAAATTCAATCTGAGAGTGAGAAAAAAAAAAAAAAAGCCAAGGCTTCACTTCAAACTCCTGATGTTTGATATTGTTCTGCTGATGGACCAGACAAAGGATGATGCGGGAAAGAGTCTGATTTTTGTTGGGATCGTCCTGCCCTCTGCAATTCTCATCCCAGATTTCCCACTGACAAGAACTGGAAATAAATTCCCAGAGCATTCAGATGACTACTTTTTTCTCTAGTTAGGCTTCACCCTAGGTGGATGCTGGGTGTATAACTCAGTGCCTGTTTGAATACCAGCTTGTAAGCACATTCTACCTTTTCTTATTTGGTGTGCAGTTAAGACAAAATCTTTTCAATGACTCGGTGGAATGTAGAGAACACCTTGGCGGACACAGGAGAGAGTTATTTTGCTGGAAATCAGAAGGATGAGGTGCAAATCTATATCAGATTTTATTTTTCTTGCTTGCTCAAAACAGTTCCATAAATGTTGAAGGAAACAAAACTGTCCAGGTGAGAGTTTCCATAGACTTCAGTGGAGTCAAGATTTTTCAAGTAAACATGTATTACGAAAGCCAGATTTAGAGAGATTAACACTAGTCTGCATATGTTCATTTTCCTCCTAAAAAGGACACAAATCTCTTTCAAGAATCCTATTTGTTCCTACTCAGAAGCCATTAAAAATTATATATTGCACTATATTGAGAGTTCATCTAATTTAAATGCAAAAATTTTGTAAACATTAGTATTATATTATGTTCCATTCATTCATTTGATCCTCTAATACATTACAGGGGGGAAGTATACATGCATTGCATTTTTGAGATTTTATTTTAAGGGCTGCTTTAATGAATTCTTAATTATATTATTCAAAAGATCCATTATTCAGCATTCATCTCACTTCTAAATGAAAGTCTTTACCTGACATGTGAATGAAATGAGTCTAAATGCTTTCCATGCCACCTAGGGATTTGTAATAGACTTCTTGCTGAATGGCAACAGCGGGTTTTCTTTCATTTTAATTTTTTGCGGATTGTTTGTAGAGAAGTTCAGGTATGAAATACTCCCTTGTCCCAAGCATCAGTAAACCCTCTAGTCTCACCAGATATAATGCAACCACAGTGCTTGAGATAGTTGAAAGAGATAAAAGCTAGAGAGGAAAAACATTCATAACATATCTAAGGTTTCCAAATATATTGTATATTTCTCAAGAATTCTATTTGATGTGGAAAAACCTTATATCCCCTTATTAAGGCTTTTCTTCTTTTTTATGCTTCACTCTTAAAAGTTGGTGAACATTGTAGAAGGAATTGAGATGTGCCCTTTTAAAAAAGGTAACGATACTTTTTCTCATTCCCCATCCATTTCAGTAGGGCTAATATCTGGTATTAAATCTGGAAAAGAGCTCAAGAGCTCAAAATACTACACTGCTTTTCAGCAGTGCAGGCAGCAGCTTGAAATGAGTACATGTATGGCTGGTCAGGATTGTATTGTCATAAATTTGGGCCAAATTCCTCCATGTCTCAATCCATATCTGCTCATTCTAAATATGAAAACAGTATGGAAAGAACATTATTTAGAGCATTGAAATAATCATTGACTAGATACCACAGTATACTCTCAATTCCTTGTGAAAAGATTGAAATATTTATCTCCCATAGATTGGTTGTTTCATTTGCATTAAAAAGATGAGAAACGTTCTCATTTCAGATTAACATGCCAGAGATAAATTATTATATACATTCTGTTCTTAGCTATATATGTTTTATAAACCACTTTTGCAAAAGAATGCATATTAAAAGACTTTTGAGCGCTTTTGAAGTCTTTAGATAAATTTTTTAAAGTACATTTCTTAACTATATTTTGTTGCTTTTCATACATATAGATGGAGCTTTACTAGTGTCAAGGCATTGTAGGATGTATCATGACCTTTCCCCCTAGCTGATTATGAAAAGACTGTGAAATTTAATATCCTCCTTTAATTCCAGACCGTTATTTAGACCTCAGTACTGGAAGGTACTGAGCACATCTCATGAAGTGCCCAGCATTGCCAATGTGGCTGTCTTGCTTAATGCCGTGCAGGACTGTGTTAATAACACAAAACCCCCAGCCCTTGTGTGATGCAGTCAGGCATTGGTTAGTGAAGCAGCTGCATTACCAAGCAGGTTGAACCACCTACTGATAAAAAAGTAACATTTTAGAATGCCTGAGAAATCTCAGATGAAAAACCACACTATCCACTCTTCTGATGAGCAAAATGCATAGTTCTGCTCTCAGGGACTCCCATTCACCCCACCTAAAACTCCCCTCTCAGTGAGTGATTGAAGTGCACCCTTGAGGATCCACATCACATTGTACCTCCTGTTCAGAAGAGATCTTTCAGCTGGACCAACAACTGACCCAGACTTTGTAAATGATTTCTCAATGAAGTACTGGTTTTGTCCCAGTTAAACTGAAAATCCCATATATAGCCATGTGGAAAATAATAATGAAATTGAACACCTCCACGATGTGTTTGTTCATTATGATGCGCTAAGGTATGTGTATTGAGTCACTACCTTCAGATTTGTTCACCCCGACAATCTTTTTTTGTTGCTTCCCCTGCACATCCCATTTACCCATCTAGCAGCTCAGTTTATTTTTGTGCACATCATTAAGGAAAATAAAATCTCAAATTCTCTTTAAAGGTTCCGAAAGGAGATGCGTATAATTATCAAAACATTTAAAATACGAGTAACCTCTCCAGGATGAAATGTATCCCCAAAAAGGCAGACCCAAGGAACATACTCTAAGCTTCAATGCACAATAGGTACACTTCAAGATGATAAGCTGTCACTCCTGCAAAGCATCAGACAAGGCAAAAATCTCCCTAATCTCACTGAATCGTATCTCCTATCAGTTCAATGGAAATCAGCCAGCACTACTGTATACCCATAATACTCAGGCTACAGCCCATTGTGTCTCAATCTTTAACGTATTTATTTCAACAGTGTTTCAGTAAACTATGGAAAACCTCGGAGCATGAAAAATTAAGGGCAAAATCCACTAAGGTACCATAGCACTTAGGTAGGGACACAGAGGAGTTAAAAATGCAACATTCATAGAGCAAGCAAGGGAACAAATAAAACCGAGCATGACTTCATTAAGTCTAATTGCAAGATATTTAAAATAAATACTTGGAAACATGTTTTATGCAATTGCTATCAAGGCTGTTACAAATATGTTGCTCTGGTCAAGTTTCTGGAGCCATTGCACAGTGCAAAACTGCTTTTTTTAATTACAAACATGAAAACTTTTTCAGCTTCCCACTATGTAATTTGTAGAGAAGCTAAAGGGTAGCTTTGAGTGCTTAAAGAAATGCAAAGAGGAATTTCTAATGACATTATGTTCTAAGTTTTATTTGAATTACTATGTGATCACAGTTCCCAGTCAAATATCTATTAGCTTTTCACTAACACACATCAATAAGATAGTCAGTGCCCTGAAAGCTTATATGTACAAAGCAAATAAAAAATCAACATTTTTCCATTCTTTTTGATGGTCAAGAAAGGAAAGTTGATGATATATTCCATCAGATATTTTTAGCATTCTGATTTTTTAAAGCATAGTTCCCATTTTTCAGATGTATTTTTCTGTATTTCATGTATGTGAGAATATAAAGAAGGCTAGTGATGCTGTTAAAGCAGGATGTGGCTGTGTCTAAGACATTCCAAGAGAAAATGTTTCCTGTTTTCAGTCATTTTTAAAATCCATCAGAGCAGATTTGACTAATTTCACACTCCTTCAGCTTTCCATTTGAGAGATTAAGTCCCTTTGTATTATATCTTACTGGGTAGATAGAAGATACGGGTGGTCCTTCTATCAATCAAAGTTGTAATTACTTTTCCCAATTGTCTCTGATATTTTATTCAAAAAGTATTATAACTCCTAGGCATTACACTAATACCATGATGGTTGTTTTTATTGTTAATAATAACACTAACGGGATTTTGGATACAGTGTAGGAAATCCTATATGGCCCTTTTTTCACTTCTTCATTACCTCTCTCTCTTTAAATTTAGAGTTTTTTTTAAAAATAATTTAGGGGTAGTTCTGTGGACCAATGCTAATATAGGCTGTGTAAAACTCACAATGAATAATCACTCATTCTTTAAGAATTCACAGCACCTGTGTTACCCTAACTTCTTTGCAGAAGATTTGAGGTACAATCATATAATGCAGAAGTAATTCGTTATTAACCAGGCTCTCTGGCTGCACTAATAATGGTATACGAGAGCAAAAAGAACTTAAGAAGAACCACTTGATATGATAAAGGATAGTTCTTCTACTATTATCATGTATAATTTCCTGTCTTCCCCTGTAAAAAGAAAAAATTTATAGCCATTTCCTGAAAGTACCTTTTTCATTTCAGTTTGACAATCCTCAGCTTTTTTACTTCAGCAGTACCTTTGCCATTAGAACTGAGCATTTGAAACTTCTTTCTAATTTGATAAAATATACATACGGCATTAGTATGCTAGAGGTAAAAGGTACTAACATCAAAGTCTGCACAGCTCACATTAGAATGATTTTAAATGGTCATTATATATTTATTTAGCAGGGAAAGAAGGTAGTCTATTAGAAGCAGTTTAAAGGATCCTTATTTTACTATATGTTTCAGTAAAGCATTTTAATTAATCTTCTTACGAATAACTTGACTTCAGTAGAGCAACTGAAAAACAGCTGTCACGTATTTAGCAATTTGGATGGGTTACAAAACAGGTGCATTGTTGCACTGCAACCCTGAAGTAGTTAAAGGACGTACATGTGTACAATATCTTTAAATTTTCAACTTAGAATTATTGATGGATGTAAAGCTACTCACTCAAAATCATCTAGCCTTCTTAACTGGTTGAAAGAGTTTAATCCTCTCAGCTATTAGGAGACCTTTGAAGTGAAACAGTGAAACTCACTCCTTTCGCCTGTTTTGAAAATTCTCATTGACTGTAGACTAAATCACAGGGAAGTTTCAGCTGCAGCACTTTGTCTGCAGAGTAAGCTGTGGATTACTTAGTTGAACTTTGCTCCAGTCAAGACTTTGTAGTGCTTATAAATCTTGAATCCATCTAAATTCACCTCAAATTAGCCTTGCAAAAACAATCTCTAAACTTCAGCTGTCTGCTTGGCGGCTTCTGGCTAGATGTCTTCATTTCTTAAAAGTAACTCACATTTTATTAAAAATAAAATATCATGGAATACTCACTTCTGCTTTTCACTTCAAAAAACAACAGTGTTGGCTGGTTCTGTGCAGACCATTGGCAGATATATTGTGTTTTAGAAATTAAATGGAAAATAAACTTGAAAGCTTAATAAGTCCTGAAAGCCTTACTGCACAATAATGCCACTACTGCATGAACAGCCTGGGATGGGGCCAAACAAGCATGCCAAGATACAATGCATTTTTCAATTTTCCAGCAAATAGAAACAAATTCTGGTTTCAGAAGGTGTACTTGACAAACACTTCTCAATGTGTTTCTGATTTGTGGTAAGAATGTTTTTACTGCTGGTGCCCTGTACTTTTGAGACATTTATTTCCTAAAAGAAAGATTCCTTTCTATAAACCTCAACTGTCTGTTTTTCCGAAGAAATTTAAAATCAAACACACAAATAAAATTTTTAACATATGAGAACCTTCGTGTAGAGACTTACGTATTGCAAGTTAAAATTGTTTTATACACTGTAATGCTTTGCAGATGAAAACACTGAGAGGAGGACTGTATTTAGCAGTAATGCTTTTTGGCAGCATTAAACCTTGTTTTAGTAATTGACATCAAAATATTTGGTGGCTTTAAAATGGACCATTAATAAAAGTGGCATGTTTAAAGTTTTAAAAGTTTTACTAAATACTGTGAAGTTGTATAGAATTGCAAATCTGATATAGTACTTATTTAAAGAAAATAATCTTTAACTTCTCTATGTTAAAAAGAGTGGAGATGCATCTTTAAAGATGACTCTTTGTTGTCAAAAGTATCCTAGGGTTTAAGTTCATGGGTTTTTATATCCATATCATATGTATCTTTTCTTTTCTTTTTTTTTCAGGTCAGTGCTTATCTTCTCCACTGCCTGACTTTTTTCATCAACTTTTAACTTTTTTGTTTCTTACAGAGTCAAACTTGAAGATTGCTGTACATAGAGACATTTACTATTTAAACATTAGCACATTAATACATTAATAGCTTGCACACTGAATATTTTTAAGATGTGTGCATTGACAGTTCTAAAGTATTTTTTCAATAGTAAACATTAATGTAGAGGAATGTTGGAATCTTAGAAAACCTTTCTTAAACAGTGGATCTTTTAAACTTTTTCTGGTTAAAGGGTTTGTTGAGAATTGAACTCCCTCCCTTTAAAAATAGACTATTTCTGTGGGAATTTTTTTCCTCATAATCTACTACAGTTCATTAAGTTTTGAGGCAAGTTTTGATATCACATTTTGTATAGGAAAGATCTGAAAGAATTAAAATTTTGATGTCCTAGTGCTGAATAAACAGTGGGTATTGGTGTTTTTCACTAATGACCTGTTTACAAAGGAATTAAGTAAATGCTTTCTCTTAAGCACATGTTTAAATTTCATTGACCCTGCTCTGAGAATCCTGCATAGGTTTTCAAGAGCTTCACTGCAATAAGCCATAAATTAATTTGCATCTTCATACGGGCTGACTATGTCTGTATAAAAATTAGTCTCTATTAAAGCCAAAGGAAATAATGAAAATGAACTGATGACACGATGAGCCCATTTGCATGGAAGACAGATGTTAATTTCATCTCTATGCTGGAATCTTGCAATGGGGAAAGTGTTTATTTGCCATGCAACAGCTATCTTAAGCGCCAACTGACTGAAAGAAAGAAAAGATGGCAAAGAGCAACAAAGGCAAACCCCCAGCATACACTAAACTGAAAGCACCAACTGGCTCTTTTTTTGGAGGAATTCCAATGACAATTTTTTATTGCTGCCAGAGTAATGGTACAGCTCAGTCACTGACCATGAGGAAAAATACAAGCAGAAATGCAGGAAGCAAACACAGGTGCCAAGTGACTATTCTGCGTCTGCAGGTAGATGGGCAAAAGAAAAGTTTCAAAAGGAAATCATTCAGAGCAGAGTCATGATTAGAGAGCCACCAAGGCTGTGGTTACACACACGTTGGCAGGGGTGTTTCAGCCTACTTAATCTTAGTTCATGCAGTCCCTCATTTACTCCCTCCTCCCCTTCCCTGTGCTGGCACCACTGCACAGCTGTATGGTGAACACAGTCAGGGACCTGGACCCAGTGAGAAATGACCCACCAGAAATGCATCAGTTCCCTTTATAATTTACTTCAGAGTCCCACAACTGGTTGTGCTGGCACAGCAGAGGTTGTGATGTGGAAACAGGACTGAGCAGCTGAGGAGAGGAGAAGCTGTGGAAGGAGGCCCTATAAGCAACACAGAGGGGTTGCATTCTTGGACTGAGAAAAGTGCATGGCCACACATCCAGCACATTGCTCCCTCACCCTGATAGTATGTCTTTTTTTTTTTCTTTTTGAGATTAAGGCACATGAATCAACATTCAGTACTTACAGCTTGGAAGTTAGTTTTCTAGGTTGCTGTTGTAATCAACAGATGTAGGAATTTTTTCAGCTTCTGAAATGTAGGCCTCTAAGTGTCATCTGAAAATGCCGAAGATAACATGCTTGGACTCCACCAGCTAGCTCCATAAGAGTGTAGGTCCACCATGCCACATATAGCAGCCCTCTCTGGATGTCTCAGGCACTGAAAGGATCCTCAAATAGCAGTAGTCACCTCTGTTTGTGCAGCTGAATTAAAGTCCCAAGGCTGCACCAAGTTACCTAAACAGAAATTTTTAATTAGATATCTAGAGGTGGAAACTGCCATGAGGTAATAGCACCATTCCTCTGCCTAAGCACAAGGATCAGCTGATTTTTGAGGTGCCTGAGATTTTTTAATGGGGCTGGCAAATTCTCCATAGGAACTAGGGAATACCTGTGCTTTTTTGAAGAGTGGAGTCAGATAGGAAGTCCTAGGACATCTCAGCCTTCATCAGTGTTTCACGTGTTTCATTGAAAGAGCACTGAAAAATTCCCCTCGGACTTGCTGTACTTTAAGGCATAAGAAAGAAAATAAATATAATCTGTTTCACAACCTTTCTTACCATTAAATTAAAATGATCATCATTTCTTTATAATCTGAAGGGGCCCTGAGAGAAGAAGGCAGCGTATCTTGAGGATCTGATTGTTGTCTAGTAAAAACAAAATAAGAAAAATAAAAATAAAGAAAAAGCACAGTAGATTTGTCACCTTCCCATTATCTATAGCAAGTAGTTTCATAAACCCATGGATTATGATCTCCTTGTAATGAGACCTCTGCTACCAAAAATAACTGCAAAAAAGGGTAACAAAATGATGAACCATTGACATGCCTTTCTGAGGACTCGCAGGTGCACTGATTCTTTTGAATAGACATGGAAAACCTTCCTATGGGTATCTAATTTAAATGTCTCAAACATGTTTAACTAGTGTCTGTAAAGGGAGCCAGCATTTTTGGTCACTGGATAATGTTTATCCTGACTAATTTTTTGTTTTTCTGATGAACTACATTAATCTCAAAAATTAAATATCCACAGTACACAAGCTAAGCAATGGTCCCAGCATACTGAGCTTTCATCCCACTTAGTTTTCACTGCTCCTCCTTCCCAATTAACCTGAATATGGGATTTATTGAGGGATCCAAATTTTACCTTTTTATCTTAAGAAATAATTCTACCACCACCACCAGTGCACACAGAGAAAACAATATGCAGCAAAAAAACTGGAAAATGGAAATAATGTAAGATGAAGAATATCAGCTATGGGGAACCAGGGCAAAAGAAGATGTTTCCTGTTAGAATTCAGGCTGCTTTTAATTAGGTTCTTGTGAAATAACTCATTTAAAGATCAGCATGGACAAGGCTACTGCAGGTTTCAGCTACTTGCAGGGTATTCAGGGGCACATTGTCCCTTTTCAACCTTTAGTAACAAAATTCAAGTGATCTAAAACTGATAGTTTAATTCTGAATTTAAATGTAATTGTAATTTTATTTTATTTGTTTTTATCTTTTCTAAAGCACTCTAAGAGGTCCTAAAGAAAGGTGTTACACAATTGTAAGTGCTGGAGTGATTGACAGAGTATTTTACAACTGGCACTTATTATTCCCTTTATTAAGAATAAAGTGGCTTTTAGACTAAAAACAATAGGGTGAAAAGGGGTCTTTTATGCACTCATTATAAGTAGAAAATTGGAAGGAAAAAGTAATAAAAAACTAAATGATTTTGGTACAATATATGTTTCTTTCTTTCTGTTCAATGGTATATATGTTGAAACCACTGGACATACAATAGCCCTCTAGATATGGAAGGAAAATTGAAAGTAGATTAAAATTGCCAAAGTGATGCATGTAATAACCATCTTTTCTTATTTTTGTTATGAGTGGAAAGAAGTCTTTATGCAGCAGAAAGGAATAACAGTTATATTTTACCTTTGAATTTAAATTCAGGGAAAGTGAGAAAGGATTTGACGCAGATTGTCTATTATGTGCTCTGTTTTAAGATGACAGGTGATTGTTCCCAAAGTTGCTGTAAGGTTTTCTCTTCTGTTTTTTTTCAGAACAATCCTTTTTCCTCTAAAAATTAGCATGTGACAAATGCATGTGCACCTTCGGTCATTTTTGTAAAACTGATGCAGATTCACAGTGACAGTTTTTTTTGTAAAATAGGTACGATGATTCATTCACCTCTTACAACGCTTTTGTCTTTTTTGGGCATAACCCAAACGTAGATTTTGTGCCACGTACACAATGACCAAGCAAAAAAGACCCAGAATTACTGTAATTTGGGCTCGATGATCTCAGAGGTCTTTTCCAACCTAATTCCAACCCAATATAAATAGCTTATCATGTAAATAAGAAAATAATTCTCAAATCAAAATTCCGTTCTTGTTACCCATTAAGTAAGTTTGACATAATAACACAATTATGGGGGGAGGAGGAAGGAGGTTTCACTGGAAATTCTTGGTCTTAAAGCACAGTGAGAAAAGTCTTTTTCCAAACTTTATTTAAAAGTATTTTGGGGTTTTTTTAAATAATTTTTATCATGAAAATAAGAAAAACTACATTAAACCCCAAGTGTACTCTCTGTGAAAGAGAAAAGATGTGAAAGGAGAAAGAGATCAACAGAGAAAGAGAGGAGAGAAAGAAAGTGAGGAAGAAAGAGAAAGAGTGAAAGAATAAAGCATTGAGAAGAAAAAGAGAAAGAAAGAAAGGAAGAAAGAAAAGGAAAGAATCAACAGAAGTTAAGGAGTCAAACCAGTGCATCTATCTGTCTATCAGGAGTGTCAGGAATCCCAAATCATAAGAAAAAAGAATGGATGACTACTGTGTATACAAGCCCTATCAGCTTGAAAGGGTAACATTTATATTTCTCTCTTCCAGGAACCTTAATTACTTGAGCTTAAGCACTCTAGAATTTTTCTTGACAGTATGAATCTGAGATGTTTTCCATCCTCTGACAATAGAACAACAGGCACAGAATATTCATTCAAAAGAATAAAAATAAAAACAACCCTCATGACCAAATTTTGTGTTTAAATACTTCAGGGTGCTTTTGTTGGACAAGTTGCATAGGGGAGAAATTACTCTAACAATAAATAGTACAGAAAGTAAATTATTTGCTACAAGTTTGTCATTCTTATTTTTCATGTCAACAGCTTCATTGTTCAAGAGTGACTTCAGTAACATAAATTTCCCTTATTTGAATAAGATGTCATATCTTACCAGTATACACAAGCAAGTCTGTATTTCCAAGGCTACAGATTGCCCAGTAATATCTGCCATATTAGTCTCTTCTATCAGTATATTGCATTTATTTCCTAGGTGTTGGCAGACCAAGAGGCTGACACTGTCATTCGCTGAGATTTCATATCACTTCTCACCACGATTTCAGTTACTTTTGACATTGTTAGTCCTAGACAAATAACAGAGAATGAGAAATGTGTTGGAGGGATATTATGCCACAATAAATAAAAATAATTAATAACAATTGAATAGTTTTAATTAAAAAAAATCTCTATAAGGCCTGCAAAATAATGAAACCATCTGTATTGTAATAAAAAAATTACAAATTCTATACACGCTCTTAAAATTTGAACAAGTAAAACAAATTGACATTTGATCTCAAAAGCCTTTGGATAAAGTACCTCATAAGAGTCCGTTAAGAACTTGATAACCGCGGGGTTAGAAGTGCAGTACCGTCATGGATTAAAAATTGCTTTAAAAATGGGAAGGCTGGAATAGGAATAAATGTTTAGTTTTTAGTGGAATGAGGCTATATATTAGTGGTACTTCTAAGATCAGAATAAGAAACAGCATTGTTCCTTACAGCTGTGAGTAATCTAGACAGAGAAGGCTGAGACAACTCCTGGACCATCCCTGTTATTTTACACAGCAAAACTTTGTTTTTTTATTCTGGAAGACCTGTTTCTTCTCTTTTCTCCTCTGCTTAGCCCTTCTTTGGTGGGCAGGGGTTACCACTTACCAACAATTGTACATCGCAACTGGGTTCATTCTTGCTGAGGCCTCTTAGCACAATTCCATTATACAGTGTTAATAAGAACTATTTACTCTGGGTGATTACCAAATGCAATTCTGTACCAATTTGAAACAACTCGTAGTACCTGACAGCAGTAATTCTTTAGATTCTTGGTGAGAATATGATAGAACCAATTAAAAAAAAAACAGAGGAAGAAAATACTAACACATTATGCACAAATTAATAGTAAAATATATATTCCGAATAGAATTACTGTAAGTATTGTGAGGTCTAATTTTTTCTGTCAAAAGAGAAAACAATTATGGTAGAAAAATATTAGATTAGGGACAATGAAAAATAGTCTTAGGTTTGAGGATGAAATTTTCACAGAACAGATATTCCCTTTTAGGCTGACCCTGTGAGCTACTGGGAAAGTGCAATAAAATTTTAGTATCTCAACAGATAGAAATTTTCATAGGTTTGAGTAGACCCAACTATGTTAAAGTCTCTGTATTCCAGTCCATGGGGAATATAAGAATATTACCTTTAGAAAGGGTAATAGAAGAGCTGATTCTATATTCCAGGAGACTGTGAACGTTCACCAGTAATTTCTCCTATTAGCACATGTATTTTAACACAACTTCCTACTCTTCTATGGTACCATGAGGTATCCCAGGTAAGTCAGGAGTAAGGCTTCTAATGGATAAAGCTTGTCAATTTATCTTAGCATTGTCATATATTAGAAAAGCTGTTCCTAGAAAAGATGATTTTTGTCTGCACAGGACTCTAAAGGAAAAAAAAAATAAAGCTTGTTCAACTTTGGACATTCCAAAATTCAGATAAATCGAACACCGGAAAATATTAACAAATCTTATAATTTAATTTTCTCCTCTTGATCCTGGTCGTGATTTCCAAAAGTTTCCTTTCCACAGAATTTCACAGGGAGTGTAGCTGGTTTTGAATTGCTTATGTAGGTGCATGGAATTGAAACTTCATTGTTTCATTCACTGTGGAGCTTTAGGGAAAGGCTTTTTCTGAATCTGGGCATTCTTAAACGGGGCTGTGCACCCACCAAAGAACTTCATCTGCAAATGGACAGTGTATCTTCCTTTTTGAACATTGTTCCACTCACTCCAAATTTGTTATCACTACCAGACTCACATAACTTTCTTTTACTTGCATGATTTCTGTAAAATAGTTGTATTGTGCTAGCAGGAAGTGTCCTTTGTCCACTTTTGTATGAAACAAGGCATTCTGAAGTAAATATAGTGCTGCCACCAGTTGCTAGAGATGCGATTTGAATTCAGCTGTGAACACTGAGGGACTTAAAGAGGACTGTATATTTGATGAATGTTTAACAATTAAGAATCTTAAGTTGAATGTGGAGGAGCTGGGAAGAGAAACAGAGGTCCTCAAGAGGTTAAATGAGTGTAAGAGATTTATCAATGAAATATGGTTTGTTTCAAATACGGAAAATGAGAAGCAGCAAGGAGGTCAAGAAGACAGCTGAGAACATAGAGAGGAAGAAGAGGAAGAGGAAAAAGATGTAAGTGAGATACGTAAAGAGGCAGAGTTAAAGTGAATGGCAAGGAAAAGGAAATGCACAACACGAACAGGATTCTGCAGAGCTTGTGGCAAACCTTGGCTGACAGAGCACATCAAATCACAGAAAGGTGAGTGCACAACAATGATGGCAATGGGAATAACAGCCTCGCAAATGGAGACATCTTGGAAAATGCACTTTTTATGGGCACTTTTTCTTATCCTGACTTTTCTGCCAGAAATACAGTTATAGTTAACTGTAACAGAATAGATGTGTATACGTAGAATATGCCATAAGAGGCATACCTGTTGGTAGGTATCAGTGGCATAAAATAGGAAAGATTCTTGGTTTGCATAACTCTTGAGACAGTTAGAGTGGCAACTGCAGGGTGAAAAACTAGTCATGATTTTGAGAGGAAGGAGGAATTTTTTCAACATAGCTGTGTAGGATGTGTGCAGCCTGTGGGTGATAGATAATTTGCAACTAATAAAGAAACTAGATTACTTATTACAGGAAAACAGATGATGGGACTGCATATATAGGAAAGCAGTAACTTAAGAGTGTGGATGATACAGAAATAATATCAATATCATCCTACCATAAAGATCTCAGTTTCCTGAAAACAGCTTTTAATGAATCTCTTCTTCTTCAAAAAAACAATTAATTTGGGAAATCTTGAGAACTACAAGAGAAGTGTTTTCCAAAGGTTTTCACTCTTCTCTGAAAAATTCTTTCATTACATAGCCTTTTATCTCTCTGGGAGGACCACCATAACACTTTCTTCACAGAATTGTATAAAGGAGTCTACAGATTTTGGCCCAGATTCTACAACAGGGCAGAGCACCTGTCCCTCTGACTTGAGTAGTTTCTGTACATGAATGCCTAGGCAGGGTATGGTTTATTTAGAGGCAAAGATCCTCAGTAGTTTTATATGACAAGCACCTTTCCATATTCCTGGAGATACGCTGATTTACTGCAGTATAAAATCTAACCTGTTACATGACGGGAATGTAAGAACAACATTAAAGTTCATAAAAATATCCCGTATTTGGGAATGGCACAAGATATCAATGCCCATGCTATTGCTTGTTCAGGATATTACTTAAACAGTATCTCAATGAGCCAGTTGAAATGTCAGAACAACAGCAATATACACAGTACTACAATGGCTTTCTATTTGTATTGAAGCATTTTCCAGGCATATGAGGACATTTAAAGATCAGTTTTATCTCCTATAAATATGAAAACAATAAAGAGCTTATGCTTTCACAAAATTATTGAGTGAAGTCCTCCAAGGCCACTCAGCCTCTTCAGTGTTCTAAAGAAATGTGGGTCAATGAAGGGCTTTGAAAAATAAGTATTTTATTTTCTTTTGTAGAAAATGGTGATTAGTAGAGGTTTTTTAGGAAGGTTTAAACAATTTTAACTTAGGAAAAAGTGTGAACTAGCATTTTTTAAATGTACCTTGTACTTTGTGACAGCATTGTAGCACGTGTGGTTAGTTAAAGTGAGATTCTTATATTTATATTCAACAGAGAAGAAACATGTAAGTGTGCTACTGTGCTGTCTGGAAGTTTCAGGCTCTGTCACAGATGACATGTACTCAACACAGTAAAATAAGGATGGCTGAGAACAAGTCTAAGCCTCACAGAAAAGGGGAGGGAAAAAAAGTGTTTAATGGTAAAGCTATTGCTTGTGCTTACTGAGAGAAATGTGTCTGAGTCAGTACATTGACTATAGCCAGGTTTGGGCACAATTATTTTTCCCTATACCTGAGGTGAAATGCACTAGACAATGAGGATGAGGTACAGACAGTGTCAAGCTCTGTCTTCTCTTTCCAAGGTTTTGTAATTTGGGTGCTTTTTTTTTTCCACCTAGAACTATATTTGAGAGTCTTTGATCCCTATAAGGGCATTTATGCCCTTACAGTGGATCGCAACCGGGTTGTAACATTTTTGTTCTCCAATTTTTCCTTCCTCTTCTTGCTATATCATTTTTATAGCAGAAAACTGTTTCTCTCCCTTTGTTTTACCTGTTATACATAGGAAATAATTTTAAATTGTTTTTTATTCCATTATGCAGCTGAAATTAAAAATATAGTAAACTGAATTGGAATCTGAGAAGTGATGCTAGAGGAACTTACATCTAAATGAAAATAATCAGAATTATTTTTATTTAAGAATAATTTTTCAGACCCTTACCTTGAGTAGTTTATACAGTGCTGGACACTATATCTTTGTAAAGGTTTAATTGCTCTTCAGGGGAGCAGTGTAGAGCAATTATACAAATGATACCAGATATCAACGATTTAAGTTATAAGGAAAGACTGAGAAAGTTGAGCATATTCTCAGTGGAAAAGAAGAGGCTTCTTGTAACCCAATTGAAGTTTTAAAAATTATGAAGAGGACTGATAAAATTGATCCAAAAAAGCAAGCTCTTTACACTTGTAAGACCACAGAAGCTTGAAGGCATGATCTAAAAATTAGAAAGTTGGGAACAAGAAAAGAAATGTTAAGGCATAACTATTTTACACAGAAGGAATAGAAGGATATGGAATAAATTACTATAAAGGGCCCCTGAAGCAAGAAGCATCATGGAATTCAAGAGGGAATGAGATGAATTTCTAAACAAAAGGAGCAGATAGAGGGGTGGCAGAGAAAATATTAAAATGGAAATAAAGGAGACAATAAGGAAGAAGCAAGAGGAGCATAAGACCCTTTTCCTCTTATTTCTGTGGTTCTTATTGCTGCCACTTTCTTTGGATATTGATTTACTATTATCTAAAATAATGCAACAACCTCCTGGTACAAGTCAGTCAATCTTTTTTCAGAGATTATTTTTGTGTAATTGAGGAGTTCCTAGATTTTGGACCATGTCATCTTTGATCATGTCTTGAAAATGAACCGGTTACTGACTTTAGCCTATTTAGTCATACTGGACAACTATACATCAAGGAAACCCCTGTCAAAGAGACATGGTTGTGCAAACTGATCAGAAGGTCTTTTCCCTCCCAGAATTCCATCTACTGCTGGCAAATGCAAGATGTTGGAATACCCAGTACCCTGTTTCTGGGATATCCGTCTGCTTAAGACTTGGAGTTCTCAGCGCTGTCTTTTGCTAATAGTCACAGAGGATGCAGTTACAGGAAGATTTGCTCTAGTGAAAAAGCCAATTTATGAAATTCCAGTTTCCAACCACAGCTACTCATTCCAGGCCCCACATCATAATTTACTGTATTCCCAAGAAGCAGCAATAGAAGTTTGAGGTGATTTTACAGATTCTGACTATATGTTTTTTTAATTTTCTTGTGACTGTGAAAACCAATAAGAAATAGCAAAGGCTCTGAAGCTGTACATACCCAGGAAGACAAGATTCCATTGATTTACTTTCAGACAGGTATATTCAGAATGACAGCTTTAATTACACAGGAATGAAAGGCTGAAAAGCTCATGTGCACCAGAGAAAGCTTCTTGGGTTTCGTTGTTGACTGATACCTGTGTCCACTTTTGAAATCTAATTATTTCTCAACAATATCAAATATTTAAAACCTAATTATTGCTCAGTTGCTCCATTCGCTTCTAGTCCCCTTCACCTGTTTATAATTTATATACGTCATGCACATGTTATCATGTCAAAAAACCAACATGGAACAATAACACACTAAAATCCTACAGTTTGCCTAATTAATTGCCTTATAGCTTTCAGAAATCGACTTAAAATGACAAAAAGCTTGGTGTATATGATAAATAGTAATAATATCCTCTTTTTTGTTTTCTTGGGAAATGGGGGATGTTTGAAAGGATTGGGCAGTTTCTTTCAACTTACAGCTTGAATTTTTTTCTTGAAGAAAATGTACAGTTTTTTTCCTCTGCATTTTAAACATTAATTTCCAAGGTATCAACGGCTAATTATTCAGCAGTTACTTTAATGTTTCAGATAGGGAATAAGTAGCCTTGGGGAGAACAGATCCTGCTTTTAAAGTAAGTCTAGCTATAGTAAAGGATTATTGCTAGAAGATATCCACTGCATGTAGTCATTGCTATTTCTTACTCTGTTTGAAGATGGAAGCCAAGTGGTAAAATTAGAAAAAGACCCCACCTCATGCTGGGCACAGTGGAAAGGAAAATTCATTTGCTCTTTCCTATCTATTTTACACTTCAGAGTCCTTCTTGACCCCATCTTCTCTGGTCTTTGGTGATCTCCTGGACAACAAGTTGGACATCTGGAAGCTACACAGCTTAGGCCTGTCAGGGAAGGTCCCAAAACTTCATCAGTTATACCCCAATAGCAAGTTCTCCAGGGCCAGAAGTACCAGAGTGGATTGCAAGGAAAGAAGAAAATTGAAATGATAGCTCAAGAAAAATTAACACTTTCATGTGGTTGTATCGTCAATGACAGCCTTTGGGAATTCTGTCCCACAACAGTAAGCCATCCAGGAGGTCCTGTTGCAAAACTGTTAAATGAGAAGTAACACACATTTAAACTCTGTCCAACAACAATCCTATTGGATTCTTCCCATATGAGAAAAGGGGAATGTCATTATTTGGAGAGTGTCTTCCTCCATTCAAAGTTCATGAAATAATATGAATACTCCTCTGCGGCCTGGCTGACCAGTGGGTTTTTCATCCAAAACTGATGACTTGTTTGCAAACCTTTATGTGTGGGATTACAATACGTGGGAGTTTGGAGAGTACAAAGACTGTTGGGATTGTGTTGGAGGACTGTACCATCTAGAAGAAGCTATCATGTTATAAACTTTTTCATACTCTCTTTTCTGAGTAGTATCTCTCTTGTGCTCTTCCCAAAGAAGTGCCTGGAGATACCTGGGAAAGAGCAAGGTGGCAAAAGTCAAAAGCGTATATGAGACTCTGCTAACAGTCAATGCATTAATGATGTTAGGCCACAACTTAAGTTTGTGAACTGGACCTAATATAGCAGGTACTGCCATAAAACCAAGCTTACTTAAATGTTTTCCTGGAATATTTCTGGATATTCCACTTTCCAATTTATGTCAGCATGCAGTAGTGTGTCACCACAAACTTGATTGAGGTATTTTGGTTAAATAGCTGTGAAAGAAAGCAAGCATTGTAAGTTTTACTAATCAAATATGCTGGTGTCTCAGACTGTTAAAAACATACCTATATCTGATTTATAGCAACTGCGTCCCTTACATTTGGCTTAATAGGATAGACAGTCTCTGAGTTTGAGATGGGAGTTTCAATGGAGGAAAAATCCCTCTTCAGTGCTCTGGTTATTCTGACCAGAAATCTGTCCAAATTTGGCCAGGGGTTTTTGGGTCAGGACTGGTGCCTGCTTTTTTCCCTGGCTAGAGGGTGGAGTCTGCTAGACCTCACAGCATGTTGATCATAGAACCATAGAATTATTAAGGTTGGAAAAGACATTTAAGGCCACCAAATCCAACCATAAACCTAATACTGCCAAGTCCACCACTAAACTATGTCCCTAAGTGCCATATCTACAAGTTTTTTTAAATACCCCCAGGATGGTGACTCCACCACTTCCCTGGGCAGTCTGTTCCAGTGCTTGACAACCCTTTCTGTGAAGAATTTTTTCCTAATATGCAATCTAAACCTCCCCATTAGTAACTTGAGGCCATTTCCTCTTGTCTTACCACCTGTTATTTGGGGAGACCCCCAACTTGCTACAACCTCCCCTCAGGTTAGAGAGAGAGAGAGACAAGGTCTCCTCCTTTTCTCCAGCCTAAATAATGTTTTTCTTGTAGTGAAAAGTCCAAAACTGAACTCAAAATTCAAGGTGTGGCCTCACTAGTGCCAAGTACAGGGGGACAGCCATTTCCCTAGTCCTGCTGTCCACACAATTTCTGATAGAAGCTATGATGCCATTGATCTTCTTGGCCACCTGGGCACACTGCTGGCTCATGGTCAGCATGCTGTCTACCAGCACTTTCAGGTCCTTTTCCACCAAGCAGCCTTCCAGTCACTTATGTCCCAGCTCGTAGTGCTGCAGGACTCAGTATTTTGCCTTAATGAACATCCTACTGTTGCATCAGTCCATCAATCCAACCTGTCCAGATCCCTCTGCAGAGTCTTCATACTCCTGCCAACTTGGTGTCATCTGCAAACTGACTGAGGGTGCATTTGGTCTCCTCATCCAGATAATTGATAAGGATATTAAACAGAATTGGCACTAATACTGAGTCCTGGAGAACACCACTGGTGCTTAGCCATTAGCTGTATTTAACTCCATTCACCATAATTCTCTGCACATTTTAATAGATATATGCCCTTAGCTCATTTTGGGTTTCAGCTTGTGAGGGGGGATGAAGGCTCTTTTCATTGGAGCAGACATTGCAGAGGAATACAGGGGGATAGCAGGACCTCTGTAACCCTCCTGTGATCCCCATGCAGCAGGAGCAGCAGGCAAGGTGTACCAAAATAAGGACAGGTAAGAGCAGCAAGGATCTTGTACCTGGCATTAGGAAACAGGCCAAGACTCTTCCCCTGGCTGGTCCTCAGCCCAACGTGCCCACAATTAGATTCATAGATCTAAAGTATGAATAGAAATAGTTCACATTTTCTTTTCCTATGTTTTCACAATCAGTCCCTATCCCCTTATAACCACATACTACATTGTATAACTGTCTAGATCACCATAATTTAACCACAGAGTACCATTCTATTCTGCAAGTTGACACACTGATACATGTTAGTCTGTTTCTCTTTAATTACCTGAGAAAGAGAAAAGCAATGATACTATAAATATAGAAGATGTTGAATTTTTAGTAGTACTGCTTCTCCAGCCTATGGTTAAGCAGCACATACAAGTGTTTTGTGTATGCTGAGATTAATTTCCAATACATGGTTTCCCTTGGGATATTTATATTCTTCCAATAAGCATAGAACTGTCCATCAAAAGTAAATTTATATATACCTGCACAGCACACACACACACACACAAACACATACTCCCATACACACAGTCAAACTTTGGGGGTTTCTTCTTTAAGAGTTGCAAATATGAGTAACATTTTCTCTGCACAATGACCTGTTAAGGTAGGTGGGTGTTCATTTCAATAGACAATTGGAACAGAAGTACTTGTTTTATTTCTTTTTTTCCCTCCCTTCCACTTTTGCAAACACTCAAGTTAAAAAATCTCGTGTCTGCAAGATAGAAACTATTAATGCAAAGAGAGAAATTAAATCTCATTTCATAAGACATGCTATGGAGTCCAGCTTATTTTAGTTTCTTTACTCAAATCATTTACTTCTAATTAGATAAGAGAACAAAAAAAAAAGAAAATTCCAAAGGGGAAAATACATTTTTTTCCCCACAAATTGCTTCCATCATTTCTGAACTCTGCTAAGCATTTTTAATAGATATGTGCCCTTAGCTCATCTTTTGCATGCTAACAATTTAATCTGAATACCAATATAGACACAAAATAAACGATTGTTTCCTGCCAGAGGTATCTGCAGAAGAAATCTTGGAGTAAAACATTGTCTTTGCAGCTCATTGTGTCTCTAATTAGACTGGAAGGAGGCAGAAGCTTGCTGGTGTCAGTCTGTGTTTAGCATGCCCTGGAGCTTCAAGCTCCTGTGGGTATCAAAGTGCACTAATTAAATGAGGGGTCCACAATACCGCACTAAACATCAGAGTGAGAGAAAGAGTCCAGTGTCCTCAGTGCCTTTGAGAATCCATGGCCCACGCTAATTACCCATTGTTGAATTGACTTCCCATTCTACAAGGAGTGAATGGTGCCTCTCTCCCCCCCTTCCCCCGGCCTCCTCCCCCCCTTAGATTTTACCATCTTTGCTTTGGCCGTCTAATTAATCTTATGGAAATCTCCCGAAGCCAGATTCCAGCAAGGTTGCCCCGATGTTTATAATTTGATTTGTGATGATAAAAGTGAAGACACCCGGTGATGGAACAGTGTCATTTTCAACACTCTTGAGAATCGAAGAGGCTATCAATCTTTCCCACGTGCATGGCAAACTGATATCCTAGAAAATTAACTTCAATTAATAACAGAAATCCCCAGACGCTCAGGGAAGTAGAGACGCTTTGAAAGAGAACCTTCAAAGATGTCTCTGGATTGTCTTTTATATGCAGACTCTTCGTTTTCTATAGAAGAGATTCTCAATAAGGGAATGTGTGGTGAAGGGGGGAGTTCCCCCTCTCCCCTTTTAATCCGAGCAAGATGAGGTAACATTTATATTTAGTTTAGGAAGAAGCTAACCAAAGGTCTGTAGGTTAAATCTGTTTTTATTTCCTCTCTATAGTTAGTACTACTTAATGGATTACGCTTCACATATCACTGAGGAAAAGAAATTTAAAATAAAAATGTTTTTTACTGTTATACTTCTCCCCAAAAAATCATGGGAAATTAGGGGTTGGCCTGCTTATCATTGCCAGCCTTCTTTGCCTTGACAGAATTTGTGATCTAAAGCTGAACATTCTATCAGGAAAAAAAGACTTGTTAAGATTTTACATGTTCTAATAACTGCAATGACACAGATACTAAAGATTCCTATAAAAGCAAGTCTCCTTCCTGTGAAGCTCTGCAACACGCGAATTTTACTCTACAAATAATCTGCCATGTCTGTGTAAGTGGCATTTCTATAGTGTTGTTGTTCGGGGGAGTTGGTTAGACAACACAACTTCAGTTTAATACTAGCAAAATAGAAACATACGTAACATTTCCCCACCCGTGATATCAAAAAACTCCTTGCTGAACAAAAAAACTTTAAAAGATCATCCAATAACAATTTCTGGTTTGGGTTGGGGCTTTTTTTGCATAATATGCCATGGACAAGAACTTAAAAATTGTGATTAACAATTACCTTGAGGTGATGCATAAACAAAACTTACTACCTAGTATCTTGCTTAAAGTATATCTTTCAAGATAAACTTCCAAGTAATTTGCAAGGTATCTTGAAACAAATGTAAGTTACAGTCTTAGATTACCAGCGAGAATGGGTTAAGTTTATTGCATTTTGGGTTCTTGTTATAATCGTAGTCACGTGATTGAATTCATGTTGTGTCATTTCTTGCTCTCATTACAACCTTTGTTACGAGAATGAGGTATTAGGATTTTAATGCCTCATATATTCTGTGAATTATGTTAGTGTGCTGCACTACTTTGACCTTTTAAGTATTCTGTAATTTGATTGGCTGGTAATTCTAGTCCTTTTCCTGTTGACAGCCTCAATAACCTTTCAGACAAAGGTGGAATTGCAATACAATCAAAATACAGATATTTAAGAGTAAAAATATGTACTATAAAAGATGGCTATAGTTCTTTGGGAGAAGACAAAATTTTAATTTGTCTAGTGCTTAAAAATTGGGACATAAATAGAAAAGAGAATAAATAATGCATTCCAAGGATAAAGTTTAGGATAAAAAATGAAAGTAATAAGGTTTATTTTAAAACTTACTTTGTCATAACTTGCAATATTCCCTTGGCTCACTCTACTTGACATGATTAAAATCTTTTTACCATCTTTTTGATACTGCCATATTGTATGAAATTTTCTTAAATAAAAGTTTTATTTTATGTCTTCAGTAACTAAATCTATTTTTTACGTTTTTATCAAATTATGAATTCAGTAAATAAGTATACTCTAAGCACCTGAATAGGTTTTTGAGGTTATTAGTAGTAACAGTAATCCATATATCATGTACTGGGTGTACGAAGTACCAGGAAAACATAAAAAAGTAGATGTCTATTATTGTTTGGTACTGTCATCTGCACGTTCACATTTAATGATTGGAGGAAGTTACCTATTTGTCAGAAACTACCATTTGGATTTGGTTATTTTGAATAATGCATTTTGTGTAAAAATAGCCCTCAGTGACAAAAGATACTAATTAGAATGAATGCACACTTACTATATTTTCTACTGTATATAAAATAAAAAGTGAATTAATTTCACAGAACCTAGTACACTTTACACTAAAAAAATCCAGTTATTTTCTCCAAACGAATTCTTCCTCTGAAATCCCAGTTGAATTTGTCCTCTGAAATCCTTGATTGTTAAAAAAAAAGGGTGTTTTAAATTATCTGTAACTATGTTTTTCCTCCTTTTTTTTTTTACCATTTGAGGCTTTTCTTAATCTTTCATAGAATTCTTTATGGAGAAACCACACAAACAGTAGAAAACCTTCACAAAGATTTCTGACTTAATATCCTTTAAAATCTCTCAAATATGATGCCAAGCCCAACTTGATATAATTTGGGGCTGCATTGCTGTAAGTACATCTATCGGTAGATATAGTTTTCCCTCTTTTGTTATTTCAAGTACAGGTTTTCTTTGATTAGTGGTAGCTGGCTTTCAGTTTTGTCACTGGACCCCATATGAGGGTTGAAGTGTCATACAGTCTGTGGTGTGTTGACCTTGACTGGACACTAGGTGCCTGTCCAGCCACTCTATCACTCCCCTTCCCAGCTGGACAGGGGAGAGAGTAAGATGGAAAACAACTCATGGGTTGGGATAAGGCAGTTTATTACAGCAGAAGCAAAGCAGAAGCTTGCGCGCACAAAAGCAAAGCAAAAGATAACATGATTTATTCTCTGCTTCCCATCAGCAGTGATGATTGGCCACTCCCAAGCAGCAGGGCTTCAGCACATGTAACAGTTCCTCAGCAGGCAGCCATTGGAGACAATGAATGCCTACCTTCCTGCTCCCTGCCTTAGCTCTTATATCTGAGCTGTGGTATGGAATATTCCTTTGATCAGTTTGGGTCAACACCCTTCTGGATACCAATGCAAAGCACAGCACTATGAGGGCTGCTATAGGGAAGGGAACTCCAGCTCAGCCAGACCCAATACACAGTCTTAAGGCCACTTCAGGGGATTCTTTCTTTCTCAATGAAGGAAATGAACTAATGGATTTTTTTTTTCATGAGACCGCTTACTAAGTATATTTAGAGAAGGAAAGATTTTTCAAGATTCCTACTTCAATGAGGTATGAATTTCCAGGCAGCTGAATTTTTATACTCTTCTACTTGGCAAAGAAGAACCTAAGTCAGCTCCAGACACTACAGGTGAAAAATTTGAGGAATGTTAAAGGGTATGGCATTGATTTCTACAGTGTACTTGTATGAACAGAAAGACTGCAGATGTATACCACTTCCAGCATATCCCCTTAGCATGGTGTGGCAGATTTCACACAGCATAATATTAAGTCAATCATAATTCAAAATAAGACACATACACAAGCTGTTTTTTAAAGTTTCAGCACTAATTTTGCGAAGTTGTTGGGAAGCCTCTGAATCATAAGCAGAAATGTCACTAATAGAAAGTAGATTGCAGTAATGTACCATATTCTCAGTCTGTAAATGACAATGACTTCTTACAACCTTTGGAATTTTACAAGCCTGATCAATATTTTTTTGGCATGCTTATGTGCCTAAGAAGTGGCAGAGAAATTATAATTACCATGTGATGCAAACACCAGGCCCAAGGTACACCTGGGACTAGAGTGAGCCCGGAAACAACCTGTAAATGACCAAGTGAAAAGTGTTGTGTTTTTCAATTGAAGCTGCAATTACGTGAGTGTAATGGTTTCCTGTATAAGTCTCTAAGTCTCTCCCACTGATGTAGATGTGTCCTTGGTAAAGATTTGTCGCAATTGTCACCATGCAGGCATCTACTGCTTTTTGAAACACCCTGAATTAACTGAGATATTCAAGGCTGAAAAAAGTCATATTAGAGTTGTTCTTCTTTACACCACTAGATCAGCAGTTTCTGATAGGAAACTGCTTAACTCAACATTATTTATAATGGTGGAAGACACCTTCTGATAAGTCAACTGAATTTTAAGCCCAGGGTGGGATTCAAGTAGGATTCGTCATCTGGATGAAGATACTGAATTGTGGTTTTCACAGAAAGATGATCTTATGTGAGCTTGGTAGATGACAGCGTTCAAGAAATGTTTGGACAATACTCTAAGGCACATGGTGTGACTCTTAGGGATGGTCCTGTGCAGGGCCAGGAGTTGGACTCAGTGATTCTTGTGGGTGCCTTCCAACTCAGCATATTCTGTGATTCTGTGATCATGTCCTATTGCAGTCAATGGATTCAAGAGAACAGTTGAGCTCTCCAAATGAGGTTGCAGGGTGGATAGAATGTCTAATAGGCTTTATGGTTTTTTTTACTAGGAACTCAATTCAGGTGCCAGTACATATGTATCACCAGCTGTTTCATACACTTAATTTTGGACATTGACAATGGCTTTATATTTGCACCTATGTTTTTTAGTATTGGTGGAAATTATTCTTTCTTCTAATCTCAAACCTGAATTTTCATGTCCAACTGAAGTGGTTTCATAATTTTGCCAGCAGGAGATCACCTGCACCGGAATTAAGGCTGTTTAATAAACTGAAAAATTAATAAAAAGGAATAATGTGTTGTAGTAAAAATCTTTATATTCAGTAAGATAATCACTGTAGTTCATGTACTCCTTCTTAAACTGCTTGTTCATGTCCTCTGGAGGTCATCTGAGAGTAGCCTAGCAATAGTATTTTAAACTTCATGCTTTGCTCACTTAATAACATCCAATTTACCTATATGCCTGTTCTGGTATGTGACAATGCAAATCAATTCCAAGTAAGTAGTGGGAGCCTGGCAAGAAAATCTGGACCCATCTTTCTTCTCAAAACTGATAGTTGAAAGAGGGACTTAGAGTGAAGCCAAGCATTTTAGAAGTCAGTGAAGGCAACAGACTTAGAATAGAGAAAGTGGCTAATAAGACCAGGTGATTCAAATCTATTTCCTCTGACAGAACTGTTGGCTTCATTCCTTTCTCATTTAAATTAGAAACCACTCCACTAGAGTCATTAAACTAATAAAAAAAAAATCAGATTTGACCTTTTAATTAGCTTCAAATTGGGTCCTAAATTAGGTAATTTATTGGTCCACAGAAATGATCACCTGTCTTTTCACTAATCCATCTGAAGGATAAGTAATACCTCATTACAGTTCATATGAGGAAAGAAAACAAAAACAAATACATTTTACATTTATTAGGAATTGGGATCTCAGTTCTGATCTTGGTTTCAGATAATAATGTGGAGGTCAGAGGGTGTCTTTGTACTCAGATAGTTCAAATGAAAGATTAAGTTCCTAGACATAAAAACAAGTTAGCTAAAGTTAACAAATTCCTGTGTACCCCCTAACCTATGGTAACTATGAAAGTTCATACCACTGGTTCATTCATGTATTATTACTCCCTTCAATTCACTGTCTGAAGGTCTGATTTGCTAATATGCATCATTCACCACTGTGCTGAGGAACACAAGTAGATTCCAAAACACAAACAGTTTGGAAGACCTGATTCAGTGAGCTTGCATGCTTTCTCAAGGTATTTTCCTCCATTTACAGAAAGCACTTAATGGATTTGAAAAGATGATGTATTCAGAGAAGTTACACAGCAACTCCATACATAATACATACCTCACTGCCTTTCAGCAATGAGAGAAAAACCTGAGACTCTGGTATTGGGAACTCTTGCCCCAGCCTCTTCCACAACTCTCTTCTTAAGAATATCTGTGCACACAGGAACTGCTCCATTGGAAAGAGCTGTGATTCATGAGGTTGTGGGACTATGGACAACTAAAAACCAGTCAGTGAGATTTCTCAGTTATCTCTGCATTCACAATGCAGGAGGAAAGAAGAAAGTCTCATCGAAAGTTAACAGATAAAACTCAGGAAAAGTGATTAAATTTCTCTCCATCTACCCATACATAGCCGCACAGAAGTGCCACAATGTCAGAAGTCACACACCATTTCAAAAATAAAGGAGTAAATGAGTCAAGACAGCTGTGACAGACATTTTCACTTACACTGATGAAGAATTAAAAGGTTGAAAATGTAGGGCTTCAAGTGTTTTACGTGTTTCATTCGTATATTTTTTTAATTTTATTTTACAGTGCTTTTAAAACTGTTTAATGCTCTAGAAAAAGTGTTGCTCTGAGTGTATTCAAACTGAAGTACGTAGCACCCACAGACACCTTACAAATAACTGCATTCTTGATGGGACTCATAAAAATATAATCAGAAGTAACGCCTATGGGAGGAGAAATAAACTGATTTTTGTCAAAGAAACAATCATTTTGGTTAGGACTTCTGATGCCAATCCTTGAAGTATCACTTTCAAGGAAAATATTCCAAAATCAAAGATCACAGGAGCTGAAAGTTCGAGTGCTGCTCGTGGTGTCCAGTTGTATTCATTCCCGCTTTCATCTTAATAATCTATGGCCCTCAAGCTCCAATGCAGAAAAATACGACTGTTTTCAAAATCAGATAATTCAGTGACCTCATTTTGATCATTACTTTCATAGACTCCTGTATTTGAAACAGCTTGACATTTTTTACTGCTTACCCAATTTCTACTTCTCCATTGCAGGCCCATATGAATCATATGGAATGAAAGTATTTACTTTTTCTTCGGTCAGGAAAGATCTCATCTGATTGCAGCTGCAAATGAGATCAGATCTGACCAAAAAAAATCAGTTGGCAAGGTCATTTTACCTGTTCAAATTGAAAAAAAAAATCATATTGATAAATCTGTACTATAGGGTCATCTCTGAGATTTGTTAGATACTATACAGAGACTACAGATGGATCATGCTAGACCAGCTGTATATTGCGTCTTTCATTCAGATCACCAAGATATTGAGGTTAAAATAGTCTGTTTTATGCTGATTCAGACTGGACTTTAGAAAGTGATAAACTAGCACTTTTATCTTCAAGCAATTCTTGATAAGAGATTATGACATAAACAAACAAAGCAGTTAAAAATTCTCAGAAGAGTAGTAGCTGTACATGCTGGCAGCAAGAACATTGGTACATGTTTTATTCCTTTTCTTATGTAGAGTACTAAAAAGTTCATCTTTTGTGGAAAATCTGAGGGTTTAATTGAGATAGAATAAAATACTTAACAAGAGACAGTGACTTTGCCTCAAAATATTCTGCAGGTGCAAAAGGGCAAATAAGGATTTTCTGCTATCAAAATCAGTTTCACTGCAACAACTATGCTTTGGACGCTTTTTCCATTGTGCCATATTGTAAATTCAACCAGAATAGGTCATTGTGACCCAGTCGATCTTCAAATATTATCCTCCTGGTGAATATCTCCATTTCGTATAATCTTCATCTCATAATATGCTTTTTTGTATTTTTCTACTTTGATTCTCACCTATGTGAAGTTATTTTCACTGCATATTACCAAAGTATGCATACCCCGTATTATTTTTCTGTCCTTACACTTACTTGCAACACCTTTTAATTTTATATAATTTTCATATGTGAAGTCTTATTAATGTCTTTTGGAAGAATAAAAGAATTAAAGAGAGTTGAATAGTCTCTGTCTATAAAGTAAAGCTCCATGTCTGTTCAAATGCCTCCATACTTATGCTAATGAGATTGAAGAGCAGAATGACACCTTCTGAGTCTCAGTTCCAACATATAGAAGGTGGCAGGTCAAGAACAAGCAAAGCGAATTCACAATCAGGAGCGTAAGCAATGAACTTAGAATATCTGCTATTACTACCTGTTTGAAACACCTGGGTTAAACATGGTCCTTCTCTGCCCAAGCACCAACCAGTAATGATTTTTAGGCTTCTAAAGACAAGTGAGCAGTTTCAGAGAGCTGGTTGTGTATAGATGCAGCAGTCAGCCTCCATCCATGTCCTAGACAAAGCAGCCCACAATGGAAGAAAGAATTAAACATGTGACTGGTTTTGAGCTTAGTTACATTAATAATACATTATCACACTTGTAATTGTCAGCATATGCTCTTCAGAAAACAAGGTTATTACAAATGGCTTTACAAAGAATTGAAAAGAGAAAAAAATATTTCACTCTGAGATGTAAATTTATTGCAAAATAATCAGCCAATAATCAGTCTTTATATACTCTGGTTGTTTTACTTAACATACCTTGATAATAAATATCTTTAGCTCAACTTGATACAAGTGTGTCTTTCCCTTTGGAAACAAAAAATAATGAAGTAAATGAAAACTATCTCACAGAAGCACAACAGTGTTTGAACATCAATTTGACAGGTACTATAGATTCCTTATTAAGGGGTTCTGAGTATCATATGGGAGTATACTGCTGGAACGCTATAAGAATTCTTCACAAAAGTAATTTTAAAAAGAAAAGTTTTTGTGGAAATCAAATATGGTATTAGAAGATGGACTCAGTCTGGTGAATTTCACTAATGCTTCAAAACAAGGACCTTGACTTATTTCTGTTTAACACACATCTATTATCACTAAACCAGTAACAAGTAGAGCTGAAATCAGTATGAAACAGGAAAGTTAAATCTGTAACAAATTCACTCTAAGCAGTGCTATGTCATCAACATACATTTGTATGCAAGTGACAAGAATCGAAGCATGTTCAGTTCTAATCTATGTCTTCCTTACACTTTTGCGTCTAGGGAAAAGATGACAGAGGTGTGCAGTACAGTCTTTGCAGATCCCTCTGAATGAATGCAAAAGATGACACACATTTTATTAATCTTCTTTCAACACCTTCTTTTATAATGTATTCAGAATTTTGCTTTTCCATATTTAAGTAGTAAAAGATGGTTTGCACAGTGAGGAAGGCTGGGGGGCCAGGGGGCAGGGGGTGCAAGCTTTTTGTTCTTTACACAGAGATTTTTCCCTCTCATTGCGCTTGATAGAGAGTATGCCAAGAGGCAAACTTATAGAAAGACACGTGCATTTGCTTCTTCTGCAGCACATCTCACTGCCTTTGATTTAGTTAATCTTCAACCTCAGAATCCTCAACACTGATGGCTATCAAAATTTTTATAGTTTTATATACACATGTATATGCATATATATGTGTATATATATACACATACATCACATCTATTAGTACCAGAAATTTGAAACTCACGTTAAACCCCATGTTTGAACCTGCCATAGAATGGAAGCACAGTAACTCCACAGGCTTTGTTATTCCTTAAAAGCCAGGGAGAAGACAACATGGTCTCTTCATGAAGGATCTCATGGCAGAAGACAGCAGGCCATCTTTTAGACAAAGCAGTTCCCTGTGAATACAACTGGTGATCTTCTTTGCATGCTGCCACTCTCTATCCTAAGACAAAAATCAAAGATAAAAGTCCACTCTGAGAGTTACAGTTTCCTATAGGAATTTGGCAATAGTTACCTAAGAGATTCTGCTTTCTCCTTCAGAAATAAAGCTCTCATCCTACAGACTTGCAATCCCTGGAAACTCATGTCTTAAGGGATCATGAAAGATTCTGTGAATTCATTCACAACAAGCATGGAAACATAGGGGGGCTTTAATAACAAAGTGCACGTACCTTTACAATTCAGCTGTCCTTTATGAACCCATTATTTTACAAAAGTATGCATCCATAGCTGAATAATGTACAACAGACACACAAAAACTTGTCAACTGATCAAGACTCAGAAAAAAAGATAACAGAACTTTGGGATCTTTGTCTCTTTTTAAATAGCTAAAACGGATCCTCAGAGACCTATGAGCCATAAGCACCTAGACAGACCAACAGACTTGTTGTCTAGTTAGATAATATCCCTGGTGCTTTCTCTTTTTCTTGCAAGACTGGAACAAAAACACTGTTTAAAACACCAAACTTTGCTGAAATACAGAATATGATAGTAGTTGCAACTGATCACACCACTACCTGCTTCTAAAATATAGGTCTTGAAAATCTTAAAATATAAGTCTTGAATTAAAATAATTGCTCAGGTGAGAAGTAATGTTTGGGATTTCCCCCTGTAAATTGTCTTCTGAAACTGGCTAAATGTTGCTGAGGATTGAAAGCTTTTAAAAGTTCAATTTTTTGCATGACTTGTAGGAATGAGTTACTATTCCCTATCACATTTCCTTATAAAGTAGGCACATGGTAAAATTAATATGGTGCAAATGAAACCTGGTAAAATTTACATTAAATTCTATGGGAAAAAAAGAGTGAATGAGAATGGACATTAGCTTCTAATGCTTCAATCACTTGTAAATTCAGACTAAAACATGCATTTGGAAGATCATTTGGGAGCACGCTCTTCTGTATTGATACCTCAGAGCTTTTTGGATTTTTTAACTTTTGTAGATTTTAGAAGTAGTTGTGTAGTAAATGTAGATTTTAATGTATCTGTATTATATCCCTTACTCTGTAAGCATAATGTTTACACATACCTAGCCCTATCATCCCATTCCATATCAATCCCTCTCAATTCCGTTAACGTGTTTAGTCTTCTTTTCAAGGTAGAATTGTGGAAAAGCCTGGACCAGAAGATATCGCACAAACACAGCAACCTTCAAGACCAGAACTTTGGAGGAGCTCCAAGGACTTTGCATGCTGGGAAGAAGATGAAGATGAGGAAGAAGGGGTCCCACACACCCCTAGACTCAGTTCCAGAAGGGGTGTGTCGGGGGGCAGAATGGGGCAGAACCGGGGTGTGGACAGATCTGAGATTGGATGGACCTTATTATAAAAGGATGGAACCACTGTCTGGGCAGGTGCACGCATCATGTATATTCCCCTGGCCTGAGGCCTAATTAAAGGACCTACTCTCTTTATCTTATACACTAAATTGGCCTGGAGTCTTTTTCTCTGCGGTCTTTCTTAAGGCAACAGTATGAACTTCACCTAAGACAAATAGTCATTGTTGAGCATTTTTCAAAGTCCTTAACCATAGACATGAAGGGAAACAGCCCTTTAAGAGACTACAGTACTGTTCAGAGAAAAGTATACAACATCTCTGGACAAGCACTTGGTTTTTGCTTGTGTCATTCATAATAATACGAATTTTTAGACAGATAATCCCAGTAGAGAATTTGCTGAATCTATTCAGCCTTTCCCCAGTAGTTCAAAGAGCAAAAGTATTGTGAAATGTTCTTTTTCTTTCCCTCCCTCTCTCCCTCCCTCCCTCTCTCTTCCATTCTCCTTCCCTCTTTCTCTTCCATTCTCCCTCCCTCTTTCAATTCCTTCCTTCCTTCCCTCCTTCCTTCCTTCCTTCTTTCCTTCCATCTTTCTTCACTTTGAATTTATAGGAAGATGCTATGGCCTTGAAATGAATGATAGTAGGACTCAAGGGAAAATTCTGGCTTCACTTTAAAAGGCACGGTTATATCAGGCTGGAGCACTTTGCTCTGGCACCAATTGAAGTCCTGAATAAGAGAAGAGTTGACTTTGAAATGTGATTTAGTATTATTCTTCTACATTTTCAAGAATCGGGAAGAACTAGAACACAAAGCTGATCACATATCATTTAGATATATGGAACATATATTTATACTCTTCTTTTTCCTACTGCACTTTTATTTTAGGACACTAAATTCAGAAAGGAACTTCCCTGAAGCATTCAGGATTTGGGATGGCTTCAGTGCACAGTTACTCATCCTCAATGTTTTTCCCAAAAGAACCACTGTACCAAGCTTCTTGCAGACAGTCTCCAAATTCTTTGACTGGTCAGAGAGAAAAACTGGGCTTTAAGGTCCTGCCAGATCAACATTATGTTTGTAAGACTTTTCCTAAAGTAATCATTTCCCTGGAATATGGACAAGCCACTGCATAGACATATCTCAATAGTTTAATGGAGATTTTGGGGCCAGAAATCATAAGACTTGTGTCATATCACGTTCATCTAATAACTCACTATTTAGAAGCAGAACAGAGCAAGACTAATTGCCTTATAATACTTAACAGTTAATATAAATACTATTCCACTACATCAAAGGTGAATTCATACAGCAGTTAAGTATACAAATGACTTCTAATAAAGTGGTAGTTTTTCTGTACTATATAAATGCAATCATATTAAACTCAAATCAGTGAAATGCTAAGTCACTTTTTAATGAGTTCCTTTTCAGTTTCAAATTTTTTTAAACAACTTTCCACTGGTTTGGTTAAATATGGTTAATAGGATGAAAAGAGTGGTTTTTAATTAACTCAGTCAAAATATTCCATTGTATATATGTGAGTTTTTAAGGCAATTCAAGGTAAGATTAGAATTTAGGTTTTATTCTGTTTCATCTCCTTGTGAGCTCAGAACTTTGAATACAGCACCCTGAGGTGTGGAGGAGAGGTATCATCTCCTCCTTTGTGTGTTTCTGAGGAAAGTTCTTAGTTTTCCTTTTGGACATGACTGCAATATTATTGACTAGGACATGTTCTTCTTTCTGATCCATGAGAAAGCAAAATGATTGCAATCCTTGAGCCTGGTTATCCCATAAAATCTAAATGGGTCATTATGAGCTTCTGCATTGACTCTAACATCGTACAAAAGGACAGGAAATTATTTTTTAGGTCCCTTTAAGGTTTGTGTCCTGATTCATAGATACTCTGAACATAATTTGATTTCCCCAAAGTTTAGGAAAAATAACTTATACCCTACTCACCTCAGCCTGTTTTCTGTCTGCAAACCGGACTGAAAACTGGCCAGAATCAGCTGAAATCATGAAGCTGATTTCAGTGGAAGATGTGATCAAGGTCTTTGAATGTGTAATTATGTGACCATTATCAATCTAGTAATGAAAAAAACCTGCTCATTAATTCCCATTCCATAGACACAAAAGTGCTTTTTTTCATATGCCGTTCAGATTAGGCATCAGAAGAATATTTACTCTTGATTTGCTCTGGCATAATTAAGCTTTGGTCCTGGTCCACTGCAGGAATTGCATTGTGCAGTGGAGCAGTAGTTCACTCTTTGTTGTTGGCAGGCTACTGCTTGTTGCCATCAGAAGGTTCACTAGAGAGAATAAAGTTGGGGTATCAGAGAGATCTGATCGTGTGCAGTCTTACTATGTTTTATCCAGCACAACTCAGCTTAAGAATTATTCAAAATGAAATGTAATACATTAGAGCGAAATCTTATTTTTCCACATGCCTGATTTTCTCATGTCATTTGTGTATTAACATTTAGAATCACTGATTCAATTAAGCTATAGCTTTATATTTTGCAGCTATTGGACCTGCATCTGAAGTCCTCCCTGGTCACCAGTTAGAGAGTTTTAATGACTGCGAGTTTGAATTGAGGTCATTATATCATATCCCACGTTACATGCAGGTAATAAAATTCCTGTCCTGCTTTGATTTTAATTGAATACAATCTTTCAAGTGAAACATGATATCAGAAAGCCTTGCTTTGTCTAGATATAAAGTAAATGTGGCCTATTATTGTCAATTTTATAGTCATTAAATACTTCTTTGTTACGTAAACTCAACATTGTTTCATTTTCATGCTTTCCAGTAACCGATCAAAATGTTTTGGAAAATCTTCAAAAACTTGGAACAGTTTGCCTGCAAGATGAGAATCAGGGTTTCTTCACGTAGCAACTTAACTTTGCAAGCCAGGAAATATCAGTATTTTCAGCTTCCCTCCCTCCTTCAATCCTCATAAAACACTTGGTTTAAAAGACTCCCTTTGGCTCCAAAATGCTACTATTCAATTGTTTTAGATTCCCATCTAATTCTGAACAGACAGATATCTTGCAGCACTAGTGGCATAATGTCCCCACTATTTGTAGAAACCCAAACAATCATCATAAGAAGCTCTTAAGAAGTGGCTCTTTCTGCTCCCACGGCCAGTTGGCCCCTAGCATCCCTCTCCCAGAACTACCCTGGATGAGTGTTTGGGTGGCACTCTGGAGCAGGCAAGCAGGTGGGATAATGTGCTCCCAGAGCATCTGCAAAGTATTTTTCAATCAGATCTTTTGTTACCTAATACTTTTAGCTAAACCTCAAGGATTGACAGCTCTGAACCTAAGCCTACACCTTAGATAATTCCACATCCACTTGATGAATAATGATGCAGAATTCCTTGTTTATTTGCTTACTCTGAAATCAGATCTTGTTTATTCTGTGCCCCTTTCTAGTCCTGCTATATAACTAATTGTTGGCAGATGTGGCAAGTATCTAGGGCCAAGATATATTTGTTTGCACAGTCTGATTTTTGAGTCTTAACTAGTATCAGGCAATTGCAGCTGGTTTTTATCAAGACTCTGAACGGTGTAGACAGTCCACCTGACAAAACATGATTTGCCCATATGACCTTCATATAAAAGCTTTAAATACAAGACTTCTACTCAAACAGTATTTAAAATATCTGAAAATACCTAATTAAATTAATGATTGAAGTGAAATGCTAATCAGTGTTTATACATGTAAAAATTGCCCTACAGTTCGCATACAATAGCGCGACAGTCTTATTTTTAATTTTGATTTAAAATCTGAACCATATAATAAGGGTGCTAATCGTCTGAGGCAATCTTTCCTTTAGCAAGCTAGCCAGTGTCTATATTTAATCATCTTGCCTGAAACAAAGCAGAAAGCTAGCATTTGTCTAATGCTTGGAAGCAAAGGAAAAACAACAGCAGCAGAAACATAAACCAGCATGAATCCAGTTTATCTGGCTAATATCAACACTTTCTTTTCTGATGAGGATCTCAGTCATTCACTATGCCCAGATGCCAAATCCCTCTTTGTGAGTTGTTTTTATGACTTTCTTCAATTTTTAAAAACAAATAAAAGATTAACATTGGAGTTAGCTTGCTTACTTTAAGATATAAATTCTCTGAGTTAGTACTTGTGTTTTCAACTTCTTATGCTTTTATATCAGTGAATGAATGTAGTTGAGTTGTTTCATCCATCTAAAAATATTTTACGGAAGTAACACTGCAGAAGACTGTTTATTTAAAGCGGTAGCGAATAATCTTCAAACTCTCTGTCTACATGATACCCTTCCCTAATAAAATAGAAAACATGTATTCATTTATTTTCTGTATTTATTTTGTCACTGTCAAAAGCAAATCTGAAAAGAGGTACAGGCTGTTTAGGATTATGTCAGCTTGTAGAGTGGAAATCCTTCAAGCTGATATGACTGAAAACTATGCAATAAATCCTGATTTTAATAGCGCCTATAATTTCACTGATTATTGCCAAATTTCCAAATTAAGTAAAATACCACAAGTAGGGTTTCAGAATCACAGGAGCAAATAATAATGTGGAATTAATAGAAGATTTTCTTTTTTTGTCTTGCACCTTAGGCTCAGAGAACAGTCAATATTTCTAAATTCACTCTGGAAAGCTTTTCCCTTCTCTCCCCTTCCCTTCACTCCTCTTCCCTTCCTCTTTTCTGTTTGGAGGGGAAAAATAACTGAATATTCACCGAATGTGAAAGAAATGTTATGGAAGTGTCATAGACTGGGGATCAGGTAGAAAAGTAATGGAAAACAGGCTATCAATTTAGACTCTCAGTTTGTGACTCTTCCTCAGTGATTACAATATCTGCATTTTTTTTTCTCAAAATTAAATCACCACATAAAAATTGTGTTACTTTAGGCACGAATAACTTCCTACAGATCCCACTAGGTAGATCTGGAATGCATCAGGGAATTATGATTTTCACGGGTGAGCTAAGTCCCTGGTACCTTTATTAATACCACAGAAGAAGGAATAATTACCCTCTCCTGAGTCTAGTAACATACCCAGGTGTTTGCCATCTCTGTACCAGAAAGGACAACCAAGAGAGCCAAAACACTACAGAATTTGCCTTTGGGATGTTCCCATCACATGTCTCCCCAGGTACATGAGGTCACTCCTTCCTTCTCTCCCCTTTGCTATAGAGCAAGTAGTGGACTTTCCCAGTGACTGCCCAGAGCCAGCAGGCAGCGTGGACCTGTCTGCAGGCTGGGTATCCTCCATCATGTATCTAGGACATCTGCAACTCCTCTGCTAGGCAAACTCATTTCCTCTGCCTCTGGGATGTTCTGCACTTCAGTGGAGCAACTGTACAACATGCACTTTGTCCTTCACAACCATTTCCCTTATACAACACCTCATCCTCCCTGAAACTGCAGAAAGTGCTGATGAGATGTGGACTAAATTTCTTCTATTGCACATTTACTGCAAAAAAGCTGATATGCTGTGATCTACCAATCTGCCTCAGTGTAAAGTCAGAATGAAAGGAAGAAATAATCTGAAATATTTGCTTGCAAGTAATCATACTTGTGATCATCATTTTTTTAATTAGGTATACTTTTTGAATATGATATACTTTACTCCTAACTTCAAATGTCTGAGGAAAAAAGGAAGAAGTGAGCTTCTCTTGGAGGCCTGGACACAACTGGGATGTTTATGTGAGTAAGCTGTTCATCCCTGGCTGGTTTATCATGTCTGCCTAGGAGTACTTATTATAAGATGATACACTAGTCTTTCTTTCTAAACCATTGAGTATGATTGTAATGCATGTATCTTCACTTTTAATGGATATACCCCATGTATTTTATCATGGTTTGGAGAATATCCACCTTCTTTGTGACAGAAAAAATTAACTTGAATCACTCTTACAGTAGAAGAAAATAATACAAGCCCTCAGTAATTAAGTGTCTGACCTGGAGAATTCCTTTTTCTTTTGTGTTTTGTCCACAGCCCATAAAAAACTGATGCTCTCGCTGGTAACATTCTTCTTTTTATCTACATGCAACACATTGATCCCCTTCCAATTTGGAGTTAGCTTGTTCATTCCACTATCATTCCCAAGGTAACAAATGATATTTTCATAGGCATGGTTAGTAATCAATATACACAAGTTATTGTCATTGATCTGAGTACGACCCTTGATCTAGAAAATCACCAATTATAGCTATTTAAAACAGATTCAATTAGATTATGTGGAACCCGAAGAAAAATATTGTCTGGGCAATTTGCATAACCATGTTAAAACTAAGGTGAAATCATTTAATTAGATGGCATTTACAGAGTGAAATTTAGGCTTTTACCATCTTTAAAAGAAAGGTCTCTGAAGAGTATGATATGTATCTTGAATTTTACATATATATGTACAATTACTATAGCCAGATTTAGCAACCTACATAGAATGAGGTCTAAATTTCTTAACATTTTTAATTTGTACTTAATACAAATAAGTTCACGTAAATATTGATATAATTGGGCATATTGCAAGCTTCTATATTGAGCAGTGTGAGCTTTTGTTTCAAGCTTGAGCTCACCACATCATGCTGCATTCTCTGTATTCCAGCTGCAGCTATCCTGCAAATACATGAGTTCCTTAGATCTACCCAGGTCAGGAGAACAGGACTAGAAAACATTAATTTCATACCTCTGTACAGCAACACAAGTTATGATAAATCACCTGCAAGTATTTAACCACATAATTCACACTCACTGTAAAGCCCCTTTGCCCTGCCAAAGATGTTTAAAGGGGCTTTTATATAGCAGTTAATCAAGCCCAGTGACCAGATGTAGCTTGGTATTTCCAAGCTTTTATCAGTTTTCACCAGCTTTCATGTTTTTTTTTAGAAACTGGCTGGAATCAGAACTCCAGTCTCAAGTTGTCTGGGTTTTCAGTGACCGACTCCATTTTCATCACCGTTGTAACTAAATAAATGCCTCTGATTCTGCTCAGGCATCCATTCTGTCTTTCTCATCTCCATCAGGCTGCACACCTTCTGTAGCCATGGACTTGGTTCCAGGAAGGTTAATAGTCCCCATTTCATTCACCATCTACGGAAACCACTTTCTCCTGTTTAGCCAGTAAATGGCTGCAAGTTTGGATGACACCTCTGTGATCTGTATAGAGTTATACAGCTAGAACATCCACACACAGTATCTCTTACATGTGCTTCAGGAAAAAAGAAAGGTATTTTTAGATTTCAGGGATACAAAGGGACCACACAAAACACACAATACCTTGCAAGACAAAGGTAGATCTTTTTGCAATGAGGGAGAGGAAAGTTCAGGGGAATGGCCAAGTAATTTTGCAGACATAACCATAGGAAAGGAAATGTTTTCCTTTCTCAGCATTGCAAAAAAAAATTCCTACACAAAGCCCAGCAACAGGGGCTTTTTGCCAGTAGGGGAATTTACAAATTCTCCCTCTTGAGAATTGTAATAATTCAGTCACTGCTGACGATGAGAGTTGTGGTCTGTGAACCATGAGCAACGGAAAAAGGAAAGTGTGAGAGTCTAAGAACTATCATTCCCGTGAGGCACTCAAAATATGAAGCAGATTGATATTGCCCAAACCAAACATTCGTTACCAGCTGACAAACTAGAAATACTACTTCAGGTAAAAAATATATCAAAATGCTTCAGTCAAAAAAATGGTAATTTAGACAAAACTTTTCATTTTCATTGGTTGTTTTTTGGAGTTTTTTTAAAAGAAATAAAGTAAAAGTAGCAGAAATTATTCTACATTCTCTGTATCTTCCAACTATCTTAGATTCTCTAATAACAGACACTGCCTTTTCCATTTACTTTGCCTCTCTTATAGTCTTAAACTATTACAGATACAACAGTCCAACAGAGAAGGTAAAAGTCAAGTTCTTGACTTAGGCACAGGCATGAAAACTAAACTGGGCTGAATAGGGCCTACAAGTTTCTATCCCAAAGTACTCTGTGGGGGCTGAGAGGAAAACAAGAGAGATACTTGGACTGCTTGTGAAAATGACATATACATTATGGAGATGACGCTTAATGTTTATATGGGGTAAAAAGTCTTCCTAGGAAAATCTACTTGAACATTAGCCTCAGTATTTTTACTAATTTAGTCTCATTATATCTGAATGAATTAAGTGTAACCACCAATTAATTCAAAATTTATGAGTTAGTCTACCTCTAGAGATTTTCTGCAGCTCGTCAGACTTAATTGTTTAGGGACATTACTACCCAAACAGCCCAGTCTCCAAGGTGTTTACTTTTACTTTCTTCATTTCCAAGCTGTTGATAGGTGCATTTGTTCTACTAAAAATCATCATCACACTTGACCTGCCTACAGTACTAGTGAGTTTAATAACGTCTTGTTTCATGGCCACCAGAGCACTTCCATTAGCAGTGGGCAGGAGGAGTGAGTGGGCAGCTGGTGGAATGGCATCCCTCTCTACAAGGTCTGAATCAGGCTGTAGCTGTAGCATGAAGCTGAAATATGCTCATGCTCCCAATTGCTAGTTATGTTAGTTGTGGTTTCACTGGTGTAAGTGGGTTACTAGAAGAAATTTTACAAGGCAATTTTATGAAAAATGCTGGTGCACAAAAGGCCTTGGCCTCTGGCTCTGAGAGAGGGTATTAGCATTACCTATCAGGATCTCCTAAGTATTACTACACTGCAGCCTGCTTAGGCAGAAGATCTAATCTCTGAGTTTCCTTGACCTTGTGATCTTTTACCTCAAGTGAAAGTCTGTGTTCCATTCTAGAAATGTAAACATTATTAGTGCATATATGAAAGACCACCTCTGTTCTACAATAGAAGATAAACAAATCCAAAAGAAAGGACAAAGGCCTAGACTGAATCAGCTGCATGTGGTGTTGGCAAACAAGTTTCCATAAAGCAAAAAGATTGTCTTTACTGGGTCATACAAAAACAGAAGAATGGAGAGAGTTAAAGTAAGAACATGGAATAGTTAAAAAATGTTTCATAAAATTTAACCTAGATACTGTTTTCAAAAACCTCAACAGCTGACTTCACATATGTACAAATTCTACAGTTTTTACATGTAGATGAATATATGTCTATTTAATCCTGAGTTTGGTCAGTCCAATATTAATAATCTTATTGATATTTCATAATTCTTCATTGCCCACCAATATATTGCCACCAATGTGGGTGGGAAGTATGTATATGTGTATGCACATCTGTCTAGCTGTCTGAAGATTGATCTATTTTTCCAATATCTTTTATTTCTTTATTAATATATGCATAACAGTATACAAATTCAGCCCCCCCCTCCCTCCCATTCAAAAAAAAATCACAAAGAAAACAAATATTTAAATTACAATATCTGATCCCCTAAAGAAGGGGGAAACCACACACTCTAAGGAGAGCTGCAACATCAGGGGTCAGGGTCCTCACAGAGGTCACTCAGGAAAAGGAGCTCCCCCCAGCATCCTACATCTGGAAGGAGATATTTGAGGAGAAAAACAAAGGTGTCTCATCCCCCTTCATTTCTGCACAGGCAGCACAGTTCCATCTGTTCAGTGCAGATGTCAGCATTGCATTGCTGCTTTCTTCTCATCCACGTGTAATTCCCATCTCCAGAGGTCTGATGGAGTTGACATGAGATGGTGAAACAGGCCCTTGTCCCGAGAACCTGCTGCACTAGCCATGCCCTTCCCATCCTGGTGAGGAGCCCTCAGTGTGTACAGCACTGCAGCCCTCATGCTGTTGATGTCCTGGCTATCACTCAGCTCAACTCTGCTGAACAGACATGTAGTCTAGATTTAAGCCAGAAAGAAAACAGTGACAGAAGTACCCTTGATTGTTCACATATAACGACTCTTCCTAAGGCCTTTTCAATACTCATTTCCCTAATACTCATCTCCAGTTGCATTACACTCGCAAAGCCTATTGACTATTGAGTAATGCCTTAATAATTCACAGCAATTAAGTTAAAAAATAGCTGCATTTGTATACCACACTTATCACCATAACTGCATGGTGACATTATCCCAAATCATAGTCTCTTCCACCGGTTTGGCCAAACATTTCAGCGTGGGTTTATGGCACCAGTTTGTAATGGATTTAGAGGATCCTTTTTTCAGGTTTGCTGGGAAACACTGGGAATCACACAGGATACTGTAAGTACTAAGGACATGCTAAAGAACGTAAGGGGACCCATCCACTCCTGATACTATATATAGCATACAGACCTTTCTCATTGCCACTTAACGCATTTCTGAAGGTATCATTCTGATGTTACCTCAATTTCTGTAAAAACTGTTTAGGTTCAAGTAGCATTTGTATATTTAATTATGTCACATATCCTTGGTGCCTTTAAATTCAAAACTAATTAGACAACATATTTCACCAGGGTATCTTTCCTCCACCATACAAAGCTGTGCTAATAAAAGGGATCAACTTGGGAACCTGAGAATGGAAAAATTGTTTTGGATTGAGTTTCTAACTTTTTTCACTTGAGAAATGTTAGCAAATTACCAGCTGAAGTATGAATCTGAAGAATAGAAAAGCTGCCACAGTGGCCATCCTAGCTTATTTGTTATTTTCAGCTGTTTTGTGGAGGAGTTAAAAATAGCAATGTTGCTGTGCAAATGCAAAAGGCTGCCAGCCAGGTGAAGACAGAATACTCCTGTTTCCAAAAAGGTTAATTTCAAAAAACATATTGCTCTTCCAAGTATTCTCTGGTCACTGGCAAGAAACAAAAATGCTGCATCTCTTCCATGTCATATTAATGAAGCCGAAAGCTTTGTGTGTAGGGCGGTGTGCGGTGAAATAGTTTGAAAGCTTAGCCCTGATACCCCGGGGTGTCAGTTGAAGCTGAGAGAGGAAAGGCAGGACACCTTCAACTTTTAAAAACTGAGAATGTTTTCCTGAAGTAATGTTTGGAATGAACTACTCACAGTAAATGACTGTAATACTGTGGGAGTTTTCACTGATAGAGGAATGTGTTTAAGACACCCTGACATAAAAAATAAATCAGCTTTGACTTCAATTATTAAGTGCTAAAAGTAACATTCTCTGAGAGAAAAGGGTGGGCTTCCTGCTTTTTAAAGATAAATATGTATGAAAAAGAGAAGTGTCACCATGGAAACCAAAGTCTTGCCATAGTTTTTCATACAGGAAAATGTTACAATGGAAACTTGTGTTCATTGCAAAAACAAACAGCTCGAAACTAAGTTGAAGGTGGTATTACAGTATTGTCAACTTCATCAGCTTGAGCCCCTTTGCAGCTCATTTTCTTTTATGCAAGTCTTCCTGTGTTTCCCATCTGGATTACAATGTCATACTTCAACCTGCTGTCTAAGGTGAAAAGTTTAATATTCTTCCAGTTCAATAACAGAAAAACTTTAATAAAGATGAAAGGAAGATAAGTATCCAAAAATGCTTCTCTTTGCCTGTGTTTAATTATAATGACAAAAACTACTTAAATCAATTATAAATATTCAACAAACAACAACAACAAAAAAGAAAATTAAATTAAGACACTGATCCTACAGGCACAGTTCTTCATGAGTTTAAACTTATGAATAACTTTACTGTTGTGACTAACATCTTTGTAATCAAGGAGATGTTTGTGTGACTGTTTATTGGCATAAAAACTCAAGTCTTCAGTGTAGGAGAATAGAAAATACGCGGAAGCTCCCAGATGTCATTAAATAATGTAATACACCAAAGAGGAGAAAACAGAAGCAAATGGGACTATTAACCTACAAAAACTGCATCCTAAAATGTTGGCAAGACTTATAACCTCCTGTTTGGTACATTTGCCCCACTGAAGACAGTCTCTTTGGTAAACAGAGAGGATCAAGCATGTGCTAATTTGGAAGAAGTGTAAATGTCTTTCAGCACGTCTCATTTGCCTAGACTATAAGCCAATTTGCCAAAATGCTTTACCGCAGCTGGGCAGCGCAATGTTGCTAAATCTTACTTTCTTGGAGTCAAATCAAGAACCTATTGCCCATAGGCAAGTAATGCTATTCTCCCAAGAGTCCCTTTGGTTTTAATAGGACTTATTGTATGAATGAATAATCACAGAGGAATGTGAGCTAGAGATTCAAAATCTGGCTGCTGAATCTCCTCTTTGTAAGCCAAGTGGACAGCCTGGTTAAGTAAGAACCTTGGCTGTCCATGGCATTGTTCCTTGACCCATGAACCCTCATGCCACAGAGCTTTTCAAATATCTTTATGATAACTTAGTTGACTTTCTATTAGCAACTATTCTATTTCTCCCATATAGCATAGGAGTTCTTTGAATTACTATGGGTTATTACTTAAATGCATATTTAAATTCCTGTAGACAGGAGATTTTTAACCCCAATAGACTACAACTGCTCCATTAAATCTGTTTCAGCATTTCATGTCTATTTGGCTGCTTCACATACAGAAAAATCTGTGAGCAGTTATGAAATATATTATTTTAAAAATTTCATTGTGAGCGTATGTGTGTATGAATGACCAGTTGAAAAAAAAATGAGTTATCTGTCATTTTCACAATAGCCCTTAATACTTCTATGCCTTTTAAAGACTAATGACCTGCAAAATTTAATTTTAAATTTTTTTTTTAGTTTCATAAGCTAAAAAAGGTATCTAATATCACACCATTCCTGAATCTTTCACTTATGCAGCATCATAACAGCTGAAACAATTTTCGTCCATTTTTTTCTTTAAATCAGCTGCATTTGAACTTAAGATCCTATAGTTTCATTCTAGAGACAACTATTACCTTGGACCTATACAATATGCCCAACCTTAATTCTATGAGCCAAATTGTCCCATTGCAGCTGGCAGGGCTAATGAAACAGAGAAAGCCACAGTATTACATTCACACACCATGCTTAACTTCACTACCAGGGCTCCTATAAGCAGTCAAATTAAGCATATGTATATGTTTTTCTCCAGGACTTAGGTCTAAGTCTTTTTTACAGGACTGGACTCTTAACGGTTTAATCATAAAAATCTGAAACGAGGAGTTATAAATGAAAAGTATGACATAAATGTACCCAGAGTGGCACAAATGGCATCATCATAGTAATCACACTAGATATTTTCAGAGAGCAAAACAATATAAAATAACTCAAATCTTTCTACTGAGGAAAGAAAAAAAGAGTTAACTGAATAAAGTACTTCAGAGGATTGTAACCCACTTATGTTTTCATTTAAATACACATTAAGATTTTTCTAAAAAGGCCAAAGACAGTTTTTGTAACACCCCATATGGATGTCGGCAGTGTATGTAAAATGGAGAGAGAACAGTTCATTCTTGTTAGGTTTAGTGCCATACTTTTCTAGGAGATCAGCTATAATATTGGTATTTCATTGTGATTTTGAACCATTAATTTGCTCAATAAAAAGTGCTAGATTTTTAATAAATGGAAACCTCAGAATACATGCATGTTCATGGTCAAGTGCCAAGCATGATTTAAAGAGGGCTATTGTAAGTCTACTTATATTGTTCTTCGTAGACCACCAGGATCAGATAGTGTGTGGCCTAAAAAGCAATTAGATATTTACAAAGGATTCTCTGCTAGAACAGCATGCTCAGAAAAAAAAGAAAATCTGATCTGTAAACAACAAATACTCAAGGCAGGAATATGTACTACAATTCTGTGCTCTTTAAAGTCCATAAAAATAGATAAAGAATTAACATATGAAAATGAGAGTGGTTATTGACATTTTTTTCAGGTCACATAGCAGTGGTAATTGTGTACTTGATCGTGGTGGTTTGTGTATTGATGAATGCCTGGTCCTTGTGTCAGATGATGACAGCAGGAAAGTTTTGATGCCTAAAAGAAAACTCAGGGAGAAAAAAACTCAGAGGCAACTTCATTTTTGGAAGTAAGGTTAGGGAAGGTTTAATGATGCCATAAGGCAATGGGGTTACAAGACACGCACAGCTCTCCAATCCAGTGTTACAATCTTATAATACTGTCGGTCCAATCCCTGATTTTATCCACCCCCCAGCCTTTACCCCAGTCCACCCCTGGCCCACCCCCTGGGAATTGGGTCTGGGGTCATTTTCTTCCTCATCTTGGTCTTCTTCGGAGTACAGAGTGCACACAGTCACCCAGTTCTTGGTCGTATCTTGTGGTTCAGGCTAGAGAACAAATGTTCTTAAACAGTAGAAGGCCTACCTAGGAGAGAAACTAAACATACCAAGTGGAATTTAAGGGGGGTATTGATATGGGGAACATGGAATGGGGTAAGAGGGTTGGGAAATCTGTGTAGCTACTGTGCTAAAGGGTGAGGGAATGAATGCAGTTGTTTTAAAAATCTACATTTGCTATATAACTACTTTTAAAACTTATAAAAATTAGAAAAATCAAAAAAAAATCAAAAACCTTAAGGCAACAGTTTCCTCTCCCTTTCTTGTACTTCCTTCCAAGCTCCAACACCAGGCAAACCAATCTGAAGCCTAAATACCTCTTTCCTCTGGTTGACCTGGCTGTACAGAGGAATATATGTTGCTCCTCCAAAGGCTGAACTAGTACATATTATCATCTCGTCTTCCCTAAACTTGATGGTCTTGTCTCTCCCTATTCAACAGCTGAACAGCCAGAACACACACTGTGGATATCTCTTGTCCATTTTCCCTGCACAGCTTTACCAGTGACAGGCCTGCTCTATAGCCTGTCTGCAGCATCACAGCATCTTCTCTCAGGAGAACAGCTCCTGCCTGATCCAAGGCCATATTCTTCTGGTGCTATAGGCAACAAATTAGGCCTTTAACATAGACTCTGAAGGGCTATCAAAAACTACTGTAGACAAACGTTTCCTCATGCATTGCCATTAATAGCATACTTACTCCTTATCACTGTCACCCAGCAATGCTAAAAGCACAATCTTGTGTGACTGGAGGTATTTCCCTGTAAAGTATTCTCATCAACAGCAACACAAGGGTCTCCAGGTAAATCCACATACTCCTAATGCCTAGTCAGGGACAGTGTTTAAGGTGACATCAGAGGGCTGTACAGAGAGGAACATGGGCAACCCATGCTTCCTATTACTCTCAGTTATATGAAAGAACTTTACTGTTTCTTGTAAACAGAAATTTAAATCAAACATCCAGTCTGTACAGTTGAGAATCTGCTCCAGCACGCATATTCTTTAAAGGCTACACCCACCCACAGGTAAAAGGACTGTTAGGGTCAGAATATATATCATTAATGTACCATAGTCTGACAAATGGAATCAAGATGAAAAATACATGTGGCTTTTAACTATTTGTTTACACTCCTTCAAATTTAACTGAAAGTAAAAATTTAACAAGCAGAATTATAGCTGGTATAAATCTGTGCAGCTTTGCTGCCTGTTCTGATTTATATCAGCTGGGATCTGGCCCACACTCTTGCATTGTCAAGGAAAACATTTTGTGTTTGCATAATTACTATATGCAGTGTATTTTTTATAATATCAAAACAAATTCCTTCCCTTCCCTTCCGTTCCCTTCCCTTCCCTTCCCTTCCCTTCCCTTCCCTTCCCTTCCCTTCCCTTCCCTTCCCTTCCCTTCCCTTCC
>NW_020897719.1:8645059-8697199 GCF_003984885.1 Neopelma chrysocephalum
CCCTTCCCTTCCCTTCCCTTCCCTTCCCTTCCCTTCCCTTCCCTTCCTTTCCCTTCCCTCCCCTCCCGTCTCTTCTCCTCCCCTCCCCTCTTTCATTGAAAATTTCCAGAAACACAAAATGCAACTTGTAAATAATTTTTGACTTGGCAAGCTCTCATGCACTAACGGTTTACATATTGTTCTGATTAAGCAAGCTAAACATGGTACTAAGTATGCAGACGTGTTTCAACTCATGATGACAGCTTGTGTATGATTTACAGCACTGGCTGCTAAAGGCAATTGTTCTGGTTCAATATTTCTATTTATTCATGCCAGCATTTTGCTGTAAACAAAGCCATTTATGTATCAGATGGCTACTGACAAAGAGTGTTTTGAAAGCTCAGTCCCAACAAATGTGCAGACATATATCTACAGTTTAAATAAGTATGCTGCCATTCTTTATATTTTTTGGGGTTGAAATGAAACTGAAGAGAGATGTTTCTATAGCAATTCAGCAGTTCTATTTGTCTGATTCTCTTTCTTCATAAGGATAAATTTAATGCCAACCCAACAGACTGGTAATATCTCAAACATGAAAACAATGCAAATGTGATGGGTAAGGAGTCTCAATAGTACAATTCATACCGGGAAATAAGCCATCTCCAAATATTTCCTTTAAATCAGAATTAATATTATCAGAGAGAGAATTCTTATTCCTTAAACTCACAATGGACCTCAGCTGTAATATTATTCTCTCTATATACCTAATACTATTCTCTTATTACCTATTCAGACCTATACATAAACTGACTGATAGTTGGTGTTGATGTCCTAGTGAAGCAGAGTCACAAAGTTCAAAATCCTTTTAATTTGCTGCAAAATCTTAACTATGTGATCCTTTGGCAACATTCTGCTTTGCAGAGGTAGAATGGGTAGCTTCCATTAACAATGAATGGCAATAAAAAGTCTACTTTTTTTAGTGAGAAAATTTCTAATGCTTTCAGCAAATGGGATGAAAATGGACTTTCTCTCAAGCTCTCCATAGGTATTGTATTCTGGACTTTTGGTGATTACACGTGAGCTATTACATCTAGTGTTTTCCAGGCAAAGTTAATATACACATAGACTTTTCTCTTTTCTAGGCTGGCAATTGTAAATCTTAACCCATATTTCAATAAGAAAGTCACTGATGGATACCTGACCTGATCCTGCCAAACCAGTGTCAAGACCAGCAACTCCACCAGTCCGTACAGCAGTGAGTAGGCTACCAACTTGGATCAGAAAACGCCAAGCTCTACCAAAGAGCAGCATGATGTCTCTGGAGTTAATTCCTCTGCATCAAAATACAAGGAAGTTTTTCCCCAGTAAATGCTATTCTCATTTGAGCTGTTTAATTTGCAAACTTCTTTCTCCTTTTTTATTTTATGAGATGAAAACACATCTCCAGACCACACATGTTCTTCACAGCACCTTGAGAGAAGACTTCCCTTCTGCTCTTGGTAAAGTGACTTTATTGTACTACATGGTGGCCTTCTCAGAAGCCATCCTTGGATACCGGATTTTCTGAGTCACAACCTTTCCCATAAGTTCCACCAAAGCCATTGTGGGATTTAGCATTCAGAATAATATCCTCCTGAAGAAGCAACATAGAAGCTACTGTAAAGTCCAATATGTAGAGAAATACCTTCCCAAAGAAGTAACATAGGACAATAATTTGGTTACTACTACTGTTCAAGAACACAACCTATAAACCTCCCATGTTGACCTTGTATTTTTGGCCCAAATGAATGTGAAAAGAAAACGCAGCCAAAAAAAAAAAACCAAAAAAAACCCCACCAACCAACCAACCAAAAAACCTAACAAAAACCCCAAACAAACAAACAAAAAACACCCCACAACCTTGCAAATCATAGTAGGCTAATTGAAAGCTGTAGCTACTACTGTCAGTAGGTTAGCAGTCTGCAGAACAAGGACACTTCCAGAGATAATCCAATCCTTTCTTATTGCCTTAATTTATAGTAATAGCCAAGCCAGAGTCCAGGAAAAGATGAACTAAAAATATTGAGGTCACGGGTCTCTTTAATGCAGCAGTTAACAGCAACGGATTTATGGGAGAAAATAAGGGCCACATACTCCGGGTCATGAGCTGAAGAAAATGCTGCTCTCTCTGTGTCACCATTGCAGCTGTGTCCAGCTCTGGTTAAGATGTGGCAGCCTTCCCCATCACTTACCAGGCTGGGACGTTTCCCCAAGCAGGTGAGAACTGGGCTCTCAGCCTGAGCCGCCACTTTGCAGTCCCTACTCCAAAGCAGTAGCGGGGCTGCTCTGCCCCAGCAGATGGGCACACAGCTTTTTGGGCAGACACTTGTACTTAATGTGTTTCTTACCCTGATGCATGCCAAAAAGAGCATTACCCAGTGGATATACTGAATGGGAAAAAACAGGTTCTGCATATGACCACTCTGTCTCTCTGGATTCATTCCCTCTCCCTTCAGTACAGATGAATAATGAATCTGGTCTTTCTTTCCCCTTCTGTAAACCCTAGCAGTAATGATAGCCCTCAGGCTACAACAATCCGTGTGGAGCTGCTGTAAATGATGGTGAAATTAACTGCATTGAATGTCTACCAGGATTTCAAAACAAAAATGGCCTCCTCATGCAGAAGGAGAGGACGAAGAAGGTTTCTTACCACCATCTTCCTCCTATGTAATGGAAAGACACTTGCAGACACTGGGCTCAGAGGACTGTGAAAACTTCTCAGCTCCTCAGGATTTCCATTAGGCAGAGGAGGAGGGATTTACCTCTCCACAATGAGTCAAAAACTTGCTCACTGCGGGAAAACTCCACAGTTTAGTGAGTTTAGTGATCAGGCTCTTCTACAGGCTTCTGGTTTCACTCTCAACTTTGTCCTCTCTCATTTCAAAAACCTACTTTTTCCTCACTTGAACAACAAAATTTAAATACACAAGTTGGCATCTGCAAAATCCCATTTCCCTCTGCAGAGGTAAAATAACGTCTTCCCAGGTACCATCAGCTTCCTTAAAGAAAGCCAATAGTCTCACAATATGCATCAGCCTATGATAGCCTAGTCAGGGTGTCTGGCTCTGCATAACTCTTGTAGTAGGAGTATCACGGTCCAGAGTTTGGTCTATTAAACATTTAAACACCACAATTACACTAAGAATTATGACTGCATGATTTTCACTGCCTAGCACCTGCATAGCTTTATGTGCTTAGGCAAACATAGTGCCAAGAGGTAAAATTGGGCAGGTAGTATTCTCCACTCACTCTGGAAAAGTGGGAACAGTGAGGGAGAAGGAAATGGAAAATGAAGCCCTTTAAAATCTTTAGGAGAAAGGTATTTTTTTTACTGAACAAGCAATTTGAAATCATAAAAGGAGCATTGAGAATATCTTTGTTTTTTAAGACACTAAGTGTGATCTCACAGGACTGTAAACAAGCAGTAACTCCACTGAGATTTCCAGCTGCACTACAGGGAAAGTAGTGTAAGTGAAATCAGAATCCAGACCTACACTATCGTTTTAACAATCCCAATAAGATTTTGTGGGGAGTATGTATTCATGCTGTAACTCCACTTATCAGTTGGTTAGTAGGAAATAGGCTTCAGCTTGAATCTTTCCGCACAGCCCAAATGGTATGATTATGGCCTCATAACGTTTCCTTACGGTACTTTCTTACTCAGTTCACAGTAATTTTTGATACAGTATCTTTTTCCATAACTTTCTGGCTTCTTTTCATCTCCTAATTTCGACCAAGTTGTATCACCTTACTGCTACTAATTCAAGCCCTTTTTATTTCCTCCCGCTCTTTCTCTGTTTAACAGAGAAATCTCCTTCCTTATTCTGACTTCCTCCAGCACGATACTGTCAATGATTGCTGCAGTATGTTCATCTTTACCTCCTACATTCCCCACCCTGTGCTAAGATGCTCTCCACCTGTCTTCCTCTACTGTCCTTGGAAATCAGAAGATTCTTTCTATCCCATGGATCTTTATATTCCCTTATAGCTGACATAAATGTGCTTTGCTGTGTTTTCTTCAAACATGATTTTTATTGATTATGGGGATGGGGTTATGTTTGCATTTCATTCAATTTGTTTCATGTCCTTAGCTTTTATTAATCAGAATAACACAACTTTATCTAAGTTGGATTATGTGCTTCATCTGCATAGCAAGTATCAGGGAAGCGAAATCCTACAAGCATTGAAAACAGTAACAACGCAGTAAACAAAAAAATTTGACAGGGCTTTTTTTCATAATAAGTTTACAATTTAAAAAAATGATAATATCCCACTTTTTATTAAAAGAAAAATTATAATAAAGAAAAATTTTATTATATAAAAGAAAAATTTTATTAAAAGAAAAATGCATGAGAAAGTGGATGTAGTCATACACTAGAAGTTTACTGTCAACTCATAGGGAAAAATATGCCCTTTTTTTCCCCCAAAAAAGGAATAGAAATAACTGTAAAAGGGTTCACATTTGCAATTATGGGATCTAAGTATATGCCAGATCCTAGGTGTTCTCATGACAGTTTCAAGTATCATGCTGCCTGTCTCTTAATATGCCCTTTTTTCCCGGGCATATTGTTTTGTCTGGTCAAATTTTCAACCTTTTGGAAGCCAAGGTGAAACTCAGACTTCTTTGCTAAAGTATATCCATTGTGTATTAAAATACCCAGGATGATTCATTCAGTCAACCCAACATCTACTCATCAGCAGGAGAACAAGCTAAGAAGGCATTATATCTTTCTCTAGCACACCACTTAAAGTGAGGGATTCCAATCTAAAAGGCAGAATTGTTCCTTTGAGTAAAATAATTAGCGGTGCAGGAGCGAGAAAGCTGTAACAAGAGAGACCTCTAGCGGCGGGAGCCCCTCGCCCGGGATGGGAACGGTACTTATCGTCCTGGCTCCGCACCGCCCCGTCCCGCACCGCCCCACATCTCACCGCATCCCGCACCACACCATCGCGCAACGCGCCTCGCCCCACCAGACCTTCCCCCTGTGCGGAGGACGGGCTGCTGGGCAGGGGCTGCATGGGACGGGCTTCCCACTTCTCTGCGGTACTGCCCGCCGGCATCCTGTTCCTGCCACAGGAGGGTTCGACTAAAGGGACAGAGCTGCCTTTCGCTTCTTTGCAGCCTTCAGTTTACCGTGTTATGCAGCAGTGCACTGCGGGACGTGATAGTAAAAATTAAAGTGTTGCTATAAATCCAATGTGACTTTTTTTAAAAATATAAAATATTTCAAGTTACAGAAAAATTGAGTTGTTTTACTCCACCTGTTTGTTGAGCTGTCTTAGATTTATTTGAGTAATTTGGAAAAACGCAGAATTCAGTGATGCAATTTATGTTCTTACTAACAAGAGCTTACCCTCTGCCGTCACACCTTAACAATTCCATATATTGACATCCTGTTGCTTTACTTGTTATGTGAAGCATCTTGTTTATTTTTTAATTTGTATTTCATCTTGCCAGTTCAAACAACAACTATTTGTCTCAAATCATTTGCAGCTATAGTCAATATTGAAAGTCTTGTAGTGGTCCTGCTGATGTCATGTCTGTTAGCATGTGGTCGTGTCCATGGGACAGCTCAACCATCATGCCTGACACAAAGAGTTTGCACAATTAGGCCCAAGGCATGTGGGATCTAGCAAATTAATAATAATAATAATCAGGGCTATTTTTTGTGTTAATAAGCAGATTTGAAATAATGGAGAGAGAGAGAGAGGGGAGACATGAAGTGTGTATTAGGTGCAGGTTATCAAAAAGAAACTGTCTCTGGATTATGTACAGTTTCACTTGACTGAAGCTTCAAGGAAGATTAAGCTTCTTTTGTTCTCTGTGCTGTTTCACATTGATCAGTTGATGATGTGCAGAATAATTTTAACCACATATTAAACAGTGGTTAATCTAAGATAAGGAGATGAGCAAATATGAATAGTGAATAGTGCTTTTAGTCTTAATGCTAATTAGAGATGGAGCAAGCAGTTCATCAGAAATTTAAACTCTTTGTTCAGGGTTCTCAAAAATATAGGTAAAAAGGGAAGGCCTGTTTACTATCGCAATGTTTACTAGCCAGTCTACCATATGGCACACATAATTTATAAAGAAATCAATCACTCATCTCTGGTTTATGGATAATAATAACACTAAGGCAACTGACTTGTGGAACTGCTGCAGATCAGGAAAATAAAATAGACAGAAAGTGTTAAAATCTAGGATACTCTGTCAAAGAGTTTTCAGTATTAAGCTAGTTGGGTAGCGTTTTTAACAGGAGAGGGAAGTGGAGTTGTGGGTTCTGCGGTATATAAAATAACACATTGTATTCTCCTTAAATTACGGCATTTCCAAAACATTACACATCAGACTTTTGCTGGCCCCACAGGAGACCTCTTCAGTGCCTTTTCTCTTGTAGAGATTTAATTGATCTCTTTTGAGGCTAGGAGAGATCTAACATTTTGCAGATCTATTTTTATTTTCAGCTTTTGCTTTAATCCCCTTCATACACCTTTAATTTCTTCATTTGAATTAATTAAGCTCTCCTCAGATGTATGAAGACGATGAGATTTCTCGACCCCATTCATTACGTAGGTGATTCACAGTTCTTTCAGGAATTTTACCAGCAGTTCTCAGCAATTTGCCCAGGTAACCCATTTGTTACTTGTGTGTGAGTATTTCAGCAAGCCCAGGAATTGGACAACTGGCAGTTTGGAATTTGCAGTGAGATCATTTATCTTTTCCAATAGATTCAGTTTTAATAACATAAACCTTCTTCATACAGCTTTGTTTTCTAGGTGACAATAGTACATCACTGGGGAAAGGAATAAGTACATAGTAGTTTAAATTAACAATGACATTAAAAAGAGAGTAAAACCTTGAATTTTTTCTTTCTGAATTAACGTTTTTTCTTTTTACTTTTTTTTTACTTCTTCTTTTCTCTTTCCCTTTGAAAGACAAAAAACAAGTTAATGGTACAGTTCATATGCTGTATTATCTCCTCTCAGCCACCTGTTTTTGTGTTCCAATCACATTTACTCTTACATGGTGTATCTTCAATTTTCACTCTTCATCCTTCAAATGTTTATTGCATGAAAACAAGTCTTATCAATCAGTTCCTTGAATATATTGCTGATGGCAGAAGAACTATGGAGTCTACTTTAGTGAATAACTTCATCAGCTTTGCCTCATCATCTCTGATCAGATAGGTGTCTGGGCTACTTTTCCCCTGTAGGTGGACTCCTCTCTAAATATTATTTAGAGTATTGCTGGAGGTAGTCTATTGCAGAAATGTATTTGGCACTGTGATCTTTGTGCATAAAACATGTGCTGATCTTTTAAACATGAAAAGATTCATTGCTAATCCTGCAAAAAGGTAAAAAAAAACTGAGGAAGAACACCATATTGGGAATGAGTAGGAAGAAAATTGTTAACCAAATGCAATTTAACAATCATTCCTATAAAGAGACACATGGTTTCAATTTTCTATTGAAATTGAATTATTGGTTTAAAACAGGTTGGCAGAGTAAAAACATTTCACATGTAGCCACCCAATACTCCCTTCCGTTTGTTTTTAATCTCCAAATATATCTGGCAAGTTCAGAGATTGTTTTCTGGAGTCAAGAAATCCCAAACCAAAGGAGTCTCACACTGTGATATTTTTTCACACTTTTCATTTTTCACTTTCTGATAATACAAAGAGATAGGACTTTCTAAACTTAAAATATCAGAGAATTATTTTCCTCACTTTTTGAGTATATTTTTCTTAAACATCTATGCAGACAAACACTTTGTTCCTGTGTTCCTCAAAGGAGAAGAATATGTGTAGAAGTATGCTTTTTTGGGGGAATTAGGTTAACAACATATATCATCATTACTTCAATTGTCAGGGAAAACACCTAGAAAATACTTTAATCCCTTTTATCACTATTAAAAAACACCAGACACAAATATTCCAGTGTATGTATGAAAGAACACCTCGGTCATCACTGAATTTACATTAGTGTTACTGGGCATCTAAAATTCTCTTCGAACATCTGGGCAACATTTTGTGGCATTCACAAACCTCTGTCGCCCTGGTCTGTACGTGCTTCACGTGTTTGCACCATACTAGTGAGACATTTGCTTGCAAGGTATATGTAGCTGCTCTGAGGCTATTCCTGGTCACCTTCACTACAGCCTCTACAGAGCTTGACTCAGGTGAACCTGATTTTCCTCTCACCCAACTCCACTATTGGAGGGTCCTGCTCCTCTTCACGTTCAGAAACCTGGAGGATGATAACCAGTGTCTGAAGTGTGGTTTCATTTCACATAGCTGTAGCTCTTTTGTGAAAAAGGTTAAGCCAGCTCTCACACTGTCTTTTCATGGACATGCACACACCTACCAAATTCATGGTGGTCCTCAGACAGAGCATCAGATTATCTCAAAATCCATGTCCCCCTCCTCTTGGCAATGTTGGTTTAGCTATGGTTTGCAATAAAATTATGTGGGAAGGCAAGTTGGAAGGTCCCAGAGAGAGACGAGAAAGGATATGCATTAAGAATGAACAAACAGTGACAGCTGAGAAAGACCTCCCAGCTGGATCAACATATCCCATAAAAGGAAAAGATGTGACAAAGTCATTACTGCACAGGGGTGCAGTGAGCACCAAGGCTTTATTCTGTTGCCTCCTTGACTTATCACAACAAATGACGTCACAGACCTGGTGTCTGAGTTTCAAAATACAGACTTTTTATGAAAATAAACAAAATAGAGCTTGGAAGAAAATAAGATCATGGCTCACAACAATAGACTGAAGGCTGAAGAACAACTTTTTTTAGTGGATTTCTTTATTAATGCCATTCCTTAACATCTATACAAATAGGGTTTTTCAAAACTAAAGACTTATTAATAACTTTCACTATTTCAATCTGGGAGCAGGAACAACATCATTATGACTTGGCAAACAATCATTACCATGAAAGAAAGGCTATACAGATGAGGTAAAATGTCTGTGAAAAGAAAATTGGCTCAAATATGTTCTGATAATCCATATAAAACTTGGCAATTACAAATACCTCCGCAGAAACAAGGACTGTGAAATAATTTCCAAATGAGCAAAAGCTAGGAACATATTTTGTGACCAACTAAGCTATATGATTTGTTCTAATATATACATTCTCATTTTCCCAAGTTGCTTTAAAAGTATGAAAATATGAACAAAATTACTTTCATAATAACATACATCCTGAGCATCCTGGATAACATTTATTATTTGTTTCATCTAATACTTCATTTTAACCTGCCGGATGTCTGCTGGAAACTCAACATAGCGGAGAAGAGGCAGTCTAGGAGATTCCTAAAGTGTATAAAGAATAATTTTCTCCTCCAGTTGGTAGATGAGCTTACCAGGGGTGGGGCCCTGCTAGACCTGCTGTTCACAGAGAGGGGCTGGTGGGAGATGTGGTGGTCAGAGGCCGTCTGGGGCACAGTGACCATGAAATAATGGAGTTTTCAATACTCAGCGATGCAAAGAGAGCCATCAATAAAACTTCTACCCAGGACTTCCACAGGGCAGACTTTGACCTACTCAGAAGAATTGTTCAGAGGGTACCTTGGGAAACAGCCCTTGAAAACAAAGGGGTGCAGGAGGGATGGACATGCTTCAAGAAGCAAGTTTTGAATGCACAGGAGCAGGCTGTCCCAGTGTGCTGAAAGGTGAGTCGGTGGGGAAGATGACCAGTCTGGCTGAACAGGGGGATTTTGAAAGAAATTAGAGGAAAAAAGAGAGCTTACCGACTATGGAAGAAAGGGCTGGCTACTCATGAAGAGTCCGGAAATATAGTTAGGTCATGTAGAAAGAAAATTAGAGAGATGAAGACACAATTTGAACCCAATCTAGTCTGCTAAGGACAACAAGATGTGCTTCTACAAATATGTCAATAGCTAAAGGAGAGGCAAGGAAAACCTCCATTCTTTGGTGGATATGGGGGAGAACGTAGTCACCGAAGATGAGGAAAAAGCTGAGGTATTTAACACCTTCTTTGCCTCAGTTTTCAACAGTAAGACAGGTTGTCCTCAGGACAATTGGCCTCTGGAGCTGGTAGACAGAGACAGGAAGCTGAATAGTCCCCCTGTAATCCAGGAGGAAACAGTTAGCGACCCGCTGAACCACTTGGATCCCCACAAGTCTATGAGACCAAATGGGATCCATCCTAGGGTGATGAGGGAGCTGTTGGAAGAGCTTGCCAAGCTGCTTTCCATCATTTACCAACAGTCCTGGCTCACTGGGGAGGTCCCAGATGATTGGAAGTTGGCGAATGTCATGCCAATCCACAAAAAGGGCTGCAAGGAGGACCCAGGAAACTACAGACCTGTCAGCCTGACCTCAGTGCCTGGCAAAGTTATGGAGTAGATCATCCTAAGTGCAATTACACAATACCTACAGGATGGACCCAGTCAGCATGGGTTTAGGAAGGGGCAGATCCTGTTTGACCAACCTGATCTCCTTTTATGATCAGGTGACCCGCCTGATGGATGAGGGGAAGGATGTGGATGTGGTCTATCTGGACTTCAGCAAAGCCTTTGACACCATCTCCCATAGCATTCTCCTGGAAAATCTGGCAGCCCACAGCTTGGACAGGGGCACTCTCTGCTGGGTTAGGAACTGGCTGGAGGGCAGGGCCCAGAGAGTGGTGGTGAACGGTGCTGCATCCAGTTGGCAGTCAGTCACTAGCGATGTCCCCCAGGGATCAGTGTTGGGCCCAGTTCTATTTAATATCTTTATCGATGATCTGGATGAGGGGATTGAGTGTACCATTAGCAAATTTGCAGATGACACCAAGTTGGAAGGGCGTGTTGATCTGCTGGAAGCCGGGAGGGCTCTGCAGAGGGACCTGAACAAGCTGGAGAGATGGTCTGATTCCAACAGGATGAGGTTCAACAAGGCCAAGTGCCGAGTCCTTCACTTTGGCCAAAACAACCCCATGCAGTGCTGCAGGCTGGGAACAGGGTGTCTGGAGACCAGCCAGGCAGAAAGGGACCTGGGAATTTGGATTGACAGGAAGCTGAATATGAGCCAGCAGTGTGCCCAAGTGGCCAAGAAGGCCAATGGCATCCTGACCTGTATCAGGAACAGTGTGGCCAACAGGTCCAGGGAAGTGATTCTTCCCCTGTACTCAGCCCTGGTGAGGCCACACCTTGAGTACTGTGTCCAGTTCTGGGCCCCTCAGTTCAGGAAGGATATTGAGGTGCTGGAGCAGGTCCAGAGAAGACCAACAAGGCTGGTGAAGGGACTGGAGCGCAAGTCCTATGAGGAGAGGCTGAGGGAGCTGGGGTTGTTTAGCCTGGAGAAGAGGAGGCTCAAGGGAGACCTCATCACTCTGTACAACTACCTGAAAGGAGGTTGTAGCCCAGTAGGCATCGGTCTCTTCTCCCAGGCAACCAGCAGTAGGACAAGAGGGCATGGTCTTAAGCTGTGCCAGGGGAGGTTTAGGTTGGATATTAGGGAGAAATTTTTTAAGGAGAGAGTAATCAGACATTGAAATGGGTTGCCCAGTGAGGTGGTGGATTCACCATCCCTGGAGGTTTTTAAGATGAGATTGGATGTGGCACTTAGTGTCATGGTCTAGTAACCATGGTGCTATTGGATCAAGAGTTGGACTTGATGATCTCAGAGGTGTCTTTTCCAGCCCAGTTGATTCTATGATTCATTAATTCAAGGGATGCTTCCAAGTTCCAAAAATAACACTTGCCAGGTTAAAACCTCTTAGACAAAGGATCTGAGAAAAAAGTACATTGAAACTAAGAGGGAAAGTCAAGGAAGAAAGAGGTCATGAATACAAGTCATAATGCAGGATGCTCTCCTGTAGCAGGTCAGGCTGGTTCCATGAGCTGTTGCCATCACCCTAATGCTTTACCTGCCTCAGGGGGGGTTCCTCTTATTGTTCTTTAGTATTAGAAAGTAGTTTTTGCCTTAGCTAGAAGACTGCATTTCTAGGAATCCCTGTCAACAACTGTTATTTCTTTTGATTTCTGTAGACTTTTGGAAATATTGAAGAATACATAGACCATTTATAAAAGTATATTTAAAAATTCCTAATATTTTTCTGAATTAGAAAGCATCCCCTGGAGTAATAGAAAACAAAATTATTCATAAATACAAATTATAGTGAATTATAGTGTATGTTTTCAGTGAAACTCAGAAACCTTGGTCATATACTCTTTCAAAATCTTGAAGAGGGCAATTTCCCTAAATGTGGAAGGACTATTTCTTTTTTAAGCAAATATATTTTCTGGAGGACTTTCTAAATTTAAATACACTCTATAAATTATTCAAACTGTGATGAGTGTAAGTCTAAACAGAATTTAAACCTCATAAATGACTGTTTGGTTCATGAACCAACAGTCCTGTTCATGAAGAAGATGATACAGACAAATAAAATGCTGAATTTGAAGCATGAGCAGTTCAAAGTCTGCCTCCCAAACTGACCCACAGAAACAAAGTTCTGTTCTGAGTTCCTTAGAGGGAGAATAACCTCTTGTCATACTGCAATCATGAGTATTCTTTATTTTCCGGCTGTTACTGAATATGTTCAAGATACTCATGAGCTGTTTCGGCAGGTACTTACTGATGCAGTTTAAGTCTTCTGTTAGCTATAGTCTTTAGTCATTTTAGTACGTTGAGAAGTAATCTCCAAGTCTGTCAGTCCCATTTTGCATTACAAATCATTTGTACTTTTATAACTGTCATTTCCAAGGACATCTGGAAAAGATGGATTTATGAAAGGTTATCATGCATTCTAAGGAGGCCAAGAATTAGCATGACTTTGTAAAGGTTCTTGTAAATTGAGCAGCAGCCATCACTGGCAATAAGCTGTTTTCTGCTCTAGTCAAGTATCTTTATTTAAATATTAAGGAAGAGGTGTGACCTTTGGCCTCAAAGATGACTATGATACAGCAATAACACTATCTATTAGCTGTCAATGAAGTATTATGGCCCTGGCTCTCTCAAGACACCTATTTGTGGACAGTGTTATAATAACCCTTCCATTAGGCATCCCCAAGGCAAATAACCTTGGCTTTAACAGAGTCAGTTTAAAATTCCTTGGAGTAACGTTAAGAGAATATCTGGTTTGTGTCAGTTTAGGATCAACTACCAGCATTAGTCCCATTCTGTAAATTGTAAGTAGCTGTGGATTTATTAGAATTTTTTTATACGCGCCCACAGGTAAATATTAAATACAAAGGATGGAAAAACATGTATTGCATTCTACTTCCTACATAGAATATATGCAGATTAATGGACATCTGACAAGTCTGAGCATTTTAAAACAGGATCCATTTTCTACAGTATACATTTAATGTCTTTTGTTGGTGAAAACTACACAATGTCACTCAAATTAAATTGCACTGGAAAAAATAAAAATAAAAAATAAAATAGTAAATTCAATAAAAAGTAGTCTAGATAACATTCCTATGAGTTGATATGTTGTCCCATATAAATTTTTAGGTAAAATAAGATTAGAGGACTATCTAAAAAGCCAAGAAATTTTCACATGCTATGTCTTGTTTTCCTCCTGCATTTCTAGGTTTTCAGGTATCAGTACATCTAATACTCAAAGTTAAGTCCAGACCAAGTATTTTCAAACTTATGTGGGGCATTCAGAACAAGTCTTTTCTTCATATGTCCTTCGTTTTTTAGACAAAGGTTTTAGACATAGTTCTCCCCTAATGTCAGCTGAACAGTCTTAAAAACTATAAGAGTTTCCATCCATATGTAAAACCAGCTAAGTTTGTGTTTTGCACCTTCTGCAAGGGAACAGTTGTAAAGCCACCTTTCCTCAGGGGTAACAATCAAGGTCAAACTCTATTTAAGTACTTCGAAAAATCAGAGGGACATGCAAGTAGTAAAATAGTCTACTAAAAATCCTATTAACATTTCAAATATTTTAGCCAGTATCCTGCATACAGTGGTTCTTCTGAATCCAGTTTTAATGTCTTATACAAATGGCTTTTGTTGCTGAAACACAGCAAACAATTGAATGTGCTTACTATTCTGAAATCAGAAGCTTGTCTGATTCTGCAAGTATAGTTTCTATAAAACTTCATTTTCTGATGATTTTTAACAGTAGAATATAACTACTTAGGCAGGAATAAAAGCATTCATGTGGTGGAGAATGGCATGAGCTGTCCCCCAGCAAGGTTCAGTGCCTCCTCACCATCTCCCGGTCCCCAGAAGGGCTTTGATGGAGCCAAGGCAGTGATGGATCCCCTCCAGCCACTGCCCCCAGGAGTGCTCTGCTCAAGGAAGGTTTACACATTGCAGAGGAAGAAAGCACTTGAATTAAAATAACTCAGTGCTAAATTGGCCAGTTCTCTCTAGTTAGTTTTGAAGAGTCCCCTCACTACCTGCAGTTCTTGACCTCCTTAGAGGGTTTTATAGGGGGAAGATGAATAAAGGGAAAAAAAAGCTGTGGAGGCAATAGCCTACCATGCTCTGATCCACCTTCTAATGGGTGCATTGGGATTTATCTCCTTGCCTAACAAAGGCAGATGAGACAACTTCTACACGGGTTAAGACTGGAAATACTCAAAACTGTCAGTGCAGATTCATGCTACAGCCAAGAATATTTGATTCTTGTACAAGTGCAATCACTACTCTGGGCAACGTGGGCTTCATGATTAATATTTTCAGTCTGGGAGCTCTACTCTCCCCCAACAGGTCCTGACATGGTACACAGTCCCTGGCAAGACATAGAAACTCCAAGCCAGACCGGACAATGCAAAAATATTGCAGCAGGTATTTTGGCCCTGACATTCTCAGAGATAAAAGCTGCGGATACAAAAAGTACAACACAGTGAAAGATGCCCTCACCTTACTTATGACCCTGACAATCTTATTTCAAACTAGTTTTAGGGAGCTACAAATAGTTGCAAAACAAACAATTAAATTGAGGATTACAGCAGTTGTTTCCAAGTGCTCAGTTCTCACATATTGCACACCATGACAGCAATATTCACTCTCAACAAAGGGCACTTGACTTTTGGTTCATTCTCGCTTTAGCACTCCTCTTACAGTGATATTGGATACAAAGCCATTTTCTTTCATAGGACGATACCTGGCAGAATCTAGAATGTAATTTAAGGGACCCTATTGATATCATAAATTACATGAAGTCTGCTGAAGCAGTTTATGAATGGCAGTAAAACCCTGAAACTGAATTACACTATTAGAATCATGCATCATGTACACGTATTATTATTTATAATACAGACCTAAGTATCCCTGTATTTTATTGACAAGGAAAATAATGTAGGACCTTGTACTAAATAGGGCAGGGCTTTTGCATCCTTCTTGATAGCAGATGTGCTCCAAAAATAGAATAGAAGTGATGTTTATAAAGTTACTTCATAAAGGAGGAAAGAAACACAGGTCTCTAAGTCTAGGGAAGTATGATAGCATAAACACCCCCGTTTAGAAGGAAGTCCACAGTAAAGCCAACAGGCCCTTGATACAAAGTCTGCTCCCACCAGCAAGGTTATAAGAGCAAGCCGTGTACACCTCCTAGTAACACTAGGAGTACCTGAATCCAACAACAATCCTGTTTGGGATTTCAGGGGCCCAAGGGAACCAAACGTCTATTTCTTACTGGATTTCAACATGCTGAACATCAAACAAAATGTCATGGTTTGAGAGCCCCAAAATCCCCTCCCACATCTCAACCCAGTGTGAGATGGGTTTTCCAGACACCACACAAGACTCAAAATGGGGAAAGGGAATATACATATCAATGACTGTACAAATAAATATTATAGTACATTACATACACAATCTCAACTATCTCTACCATGACAAACAGTATTTACAATGGATCAAATCTCTTCTCCCTTCCAAATAAAAGTCCAGGAGGGAAGAAGGGAAAGATCCTTTCCTCTCTCAGAGTAGCAGTCCCTCTAAGGCAGCAGTGTCTCTTTTTCTCTTCCATGCAGCAGCTGTAGCTGGATCTTTGCCAATACACACAAGGGGATATCCAAGCCCCTCGGCCCTTCGTCTCCAAACGAAGGTCTCCTCTTCCATGGGCTGTGTTCACCCAGACAAAGGTCGCTCCACCACAGTCATATCACAAAGCGCAGGGGGTCTTCGCAACGGTCTGTATCTTCAGGGGATCCAAGCCCCTTTTGCAGAGCTCCGTGCTCTGTCTCAAAACTGCCAGCTTGGCAGTGGTAGGGAGGGGAAACCCTCCTCCGCATTCCATTGGCAGTTCCGGTCCAGCTCCGGGAAGCCCGAGCTCCTCAGGTCCTCTCTTTGCAGTGCATGCTGCATTTTAGGACTCCTCTCAGGTGGGAGTCCACCACCCCCTCCTCTCTATGAGAGGAGAGGTCTCCAAGAAGTTTGGGGGAATTGGTTGAAGTCCTTACCCCAAATTCTCTCTCTGTAGAACTTAGTTCTCTCTCTGCTGTTGCTCTCTTTCTCTTCAGACAACTTTGTGTTTTCTTGCCTGGCTGCAATGTCTTTTTTCTGCTCCTTATCTACTGCTGGCTCTCTGCCACCGCTTCTCCTCGGTCAGTGCTGTTCTTGCTACTGCTTCAGCTGTCCACGTTGGAGGAAAACTCAGCTACAGATACTTAGCCCAGTTTAATACTGTTCCAAGTCCCTGTAGCCCACCCAGCTGGGGCTGGGGGCTGTGGCCCCCAGACGGGCTCCTGCCCTTGCTCCTCGTGGCTCTCACAACATGGCCACCTCTCCAACTACTTTCTTTTCCGGTCTAAGTGTGATATGTTTATATTTTGCAGGAGTGCTGATTGGGTCAAACCCCAAGGGTCACCACCCCCTGGCGGTTTATGATTTTATAACTCTAGGGGGAAAACTGTTTCCCCCCACCACAACACTCTACCCCCTTCCGCCTGTGCTTCCACCCCAGTGTTACAAAAGACACAAAGAAGGGGCCAAAGCATTCCCCTCAACCTGAGGGAGAATTATTCCTACCCCTCCAGACTCAACCTTCTTTTGGAGGCGTGGATGATTGGAGGAAGCCCTTATCTTGGCACCCGAAAGACTACTCGCTACCTCCACCCGCTGGGTATCACAAGCGACGTAGAAGTCCATCTCCACGCCGTGAACGGCATAGAAGCTTATCCCCATGGCATGCCCAGTCCCCACTTCCACGTGAGAGATACAGAGAGGAGGCGGGAGCGGTTCCACATAAGAGCAGAAGAGTAAAGAGGGAGGTGGAAAAGATTCTACGTGGGAGAGATGGACAAGAAATAATGCAAGAAAGCGAAATTGCACAATCACTGACCACAAGAGAGCTTCGAGATTTACGGAGAGATTATATGCGCTTGCCTGGTGAACAAGCCCTCACCTGGCTGGTGCGATACTGGGACAAGGGAGTTGATAGTCACATAATTGAAGGTGATGAAGCACGACAATTGGGATCCATTGCCCGAGACCCTAAGATAGAACAAGAAATGGGAAGGGAGAAAACGGCGTCCAGTCTTTGGCTCCGAATTCTCCATGCTGTGAGGGCGAAATACCCATTTAAGGAGTCCCTGAAGAGTTCTTCGAGAAGGTGGAGGACTGCGGAAGAAGGCATCCAATACCTACGGGAATTGGCCATGCTGGAGATCGTCTACTCTGATCCAGATTATTATGACATCCAAGTTCCCGAGAATGTTCCCTGCACACAACCGATGTGGAAATAGGTAATTCAAGGTGCCCCTAAACCGTATGTCTACTGCTTGATAACCGCATATCATCCAAAGATGGATGAACCAAGCGTGGACACCATGTGTGCTTGGATGAGGAGCATAGAGGAAAATCTGAAAGACTCCTTCGACCCCCTATACCGACACACCTACGATAGGGAAAGAATGGAGAGAGATTATGAATACTCCAGATATGAGGACGACCCTAGAGACAGAGATGACAGAAGGTATAGAGATTACAAAGAAAGGCCAATGGAACGATCACGGCGGGATTGACGCAGACGACCTCGACCTAGACCTCGATCCTGGTCTCGATCTCGCTCACGATCTCCGTCATTCACATGTCGAAGGAAAGAAAACCCTAAGTGTCAGTCATGTAACCAATTATGGGCATACTTTTGTAGCAAAGGAGAAAACATGAAGAAGTGGGATGGTGAACCCACTTCCAAGCTCTAAGCTAGAGTGAGGGAGCTGAAGCATAAGGTCACTGACAAGAACGTGGTCTACGTAGTAGATGCAGACTTCTTAGAAAAGAAACTGTGATCTCCGAAACACAAGAAGATGGAGGTCCACTTCAATGATGATAGAAAGGCCTCTAAGAAGTCAAAATCAAAGTCCGACGACGAATGCTCTGATCAAGACCAGTAGAGGGGCCCTGCCTTCTGCCAGGAGAAGGAAAGGGACCAAGAAGATAACCGAGTTTACTGGGCTGTGTGGGTTTGATGGCCTGGCACATCGGATCCTCAGAGATACCGGGCCTTGATAGATACTGGAGCCCAGTGCACTTTAATGCCTTTGGAGCATAAGAGTACCAAGACTGTTTCTATTTCTGGAGTGACAGGAGGGTCTCAAGAGTTGTCAGTGGTAGAGGCTGACATGAGCTTGACAGGAGACCAATGGGAAAAGCATTCCACTGTGACAGGGCCAGAAGCCCCTTGCATTCTTGGCATGGACTACCTCAGAAGAGGATACTTCAAGGACCCGAAAGGGTACCGGTGGGCTTTTGGAGTAGCCATGGTGATTGAAGAAGAGTCCAAGCAATTGTCTGCCCTTCCTGACCTCTCAGAAGACCCTTCCATTCTAGGATTACTGCGAGTTAAAGATCAAGAAGTGCCAATAGCCATGACAACCGTACGCAGACGGACAGTATTGGACAAACTGAGATGCTGTGATCCCCACCCACAAGATGATCCGAAAGTTGGAGAGCCAAGGGGTGGTCAGCAGAACCCATTCACCCTTCAACAGCTCTATCTGGCCTGTGCGTAAGTCCGATGGGGAATGGAGACTGACTGTGGACTATCGTGGCTTAAATGAAGTCACGCCACTGTTGAGTGCTGCCATGCCAGATATGTTGGAGCTCCAGTACGAGCTGGAGTCCAAGACAGCAAAGTGGTACGCTACCATCGACATTGCCAATGCATTTTTCTCCATTCCCTTAGCGGCAGAGTGCAGGTCACAGTTTGCATTCACCTGGAGGGGTGTTCAATACACCTGGAATTGACTGCCCCAGGGGTGGAAGCACAGTCCAACCATCTGCAATGGACTGATCCAGGCCACACTAGAGAAGGGTAAGGCTCCCGAACACATCCAGTACATCGATGACATCATTGTATGGGGGGACATAGCAGAAGAAGCTTTCAAGAAAGGACAGAAGATCATCCAGATTCTCCTCAAGGCCGGTTTTGCCATCAAGAAGAGCAAGGTCAAGGGACCTGCCCGAGAGATCCAGTTCCTACGGGTGAAATGGCAAGATGGACGAAGCCAGATACCAACAGATGTAATCAACAAGATTGTAGCAATGGCTCCACCGACAAACAAGAAAAAAACCCAAGCTTTTCTCGGAGCCATAGGCTTCTGGAGGATGCACATCCCAGAATACAGTCAGATTGTAAGCCCTCTTTACTTTGTGACCCGTAAAAAGAACAATTTTCAATGGGGTCCTGAGCAACAACAAGCTTTCAGGCAGATCAAGCAAGAGATTGCACATGCCGTGGCTCTTGGACCAGTCAGAACAGGACCAGATGTAAAGAATGTACTCCTACACTGCAGGAGATAAAGGTCCCTCCTGGAGCCTCTGGCAAAAGGTGCCTGGTGAGACGCGAGGGCAACCACTGGGTTTCTGGAGCCGAAGCTACAGAGGTTCTGAGGCCAATTACACCCCTGTGGAGAAGGAAATCTTAGCAGCCTATGAAGGCATACGGGCAGCTTCAGAGATAATTGGTACCAAAGCACAGCTCTTCCTGGTACCCCGATTACCAGTGTAGAGCTGGATGTTCAAAGGGAAGGTGCCCTCTATGCATCACGCCACCAATGCCACGTGGAGCAATTGGATTGCTTTGATTATGCAACATGTCCGAATCAGGAACTCTAATCGCCCTGGCATTTTGGAAATTGTAACCAATTGGCCTGAAGGTGGGAACTTCAGTCTGACAGAAGAAGAAGAAGAGCCAGTGAGTCGAGCTGAAGAAGCTCCGCCATATGATAAGCTGCCAGATGAAGAAACACACTATGCTCTTTTCACCGGTGGTTCCTGCCGTATTGTAGGGAGGAGCCGGAAGTGGAAAGCAGCTGTATGGAGTTCCACCCGACCAGTGGCGGAAACCACTGAAGGTAAAGGCGAATCGAGTCAGTTTGCAGAACTCAAAGCGGTCCAATTGGCCCTAGATATCGCAGAGAGAGAAGGATGGCCAAGACTCTACCTGTACACCGATTCGTGGATGATAGCCAATGCCCTATGGGGATGGCTAGACCAGTGGAAAAAGATGAATTGGAGGTGTAGAGGGAAACTCATCTGGGCTGCTGATCTGTGGCAAAACATCGCTGCCAGAGTGAAGAAACTGAACGTGAGAGTCCACCATGTAGATGCCCATGTGCCCAAGAAGCGAGCTAATGAGGAACATGCTAATAATGAACAGGCAGACCGAGCTGCACAAGTCAAGGTATCACAAGCAGACCTAGACTGGCAGCAGAAGGGAGAATTGTTCCTAGCTCGATGGGCCCATGATGCTTCAGGTCATCAGGGCCGAGATGCCACTCATAGGTGGGCACGAGACCGAGGGGTGGAGTTAGCCATGGATATTATCTCTCAAGTTATCCGTGACTGTGAAACCTGTGCCGCTATTAAGCAGGCAAAAAGGTTGAAGCCCCTGTGGTATGGTGGACGCTGGGAGAAGTATAAGTATGGAGAGGCATGGCATGACATTGCCACAGACACGCCAAGGTAAACGCTATGTGCTTACCATGGTGGAAGCAACCACAGGATGGTTGGAAACATATTCGGTACCACATGCAACAGCCCAAAACACCATTCTAGGTCTCAAGAAGCAGGTCCTGTGGAGACATGGCACTCCAGAGTGGATTGAGTCAGACAATGGGACTCATTTCAAGAACAGTCTAGTGGCCACTTGGGCACAGGAGCATGGTATTGAATGGGTATATCACATTCCATATCATGCACCTGCTGCAGGAAAAGTAGAAAGGTGTAATGGACTGTTGAAGACGACTCTAAAGGCACTAGGTGAGGGAATTTACAAAAATTGGGACAAGAACTTAGCCAAGACCACCTGGCTAGTCAACACTAGAGGCTCTGTCAACCGAGCTGGTCCTGCTCAAGCAGAATCCCTCCACACTGTAAATGGAGACAATGTTCCAGCAATCCATATAAAAGGTATGTTAGGTAAGGCCGTTTGGATCACTCCTCCCTCAGGCCAAGACAAACCCATTCGTGGGATTGTCTTCGCTCAAGGGCCTGGAAATACCTGGTGGGTTATGAGGAAGGATGGAGAGATCCAATGTGTGCCTCAAGGAAACCTAACCCTGGGGAAAAACTAATTCTGTGCCTTGAGTTGTATTTTACAGGAGACCAGACACCAGACGAAAAAGACCCAAACAAAGCTGATACCGGTATCTAAGGATGTTCGATGATGAGACAGCCCAAACCAATAAGCCAACCCTAAGCCAGAGCTGTGATTGTGACAAAAGGACCGAGAATCCAAACCAAGTTGCTGTTGGTGCTGATCTTCAACGACAGATGACAGCCTTCGAAAAAATAAACATGGACTGTATATGTATATGCGCGGGATATAGACGAACGCAATATACAGGTGTTACATAAAGGAATAGTATGGAATAAGGGGTGGAGAATGTGATGGTTTCAGTCTAGACCTTCCTGGAGACCAGCTTGTAACCAGGAAGGAACTAGGAAGGTGACCACGGAAGTATTCCATGCTATTCCTTTACGTAACTTGGGTTCTAAATAAGGCATAGATAAGAGAGCTCGCTCTCTTCTCTTCTGGCGAGGTTCGAGAACGGTGGGTCCCTGTCTTGGTCTGGCTTGTCCGGAGCTGAGGCCTACAGTGACTGCTGTTGTCTGCCATGTGTGAGGGGAGAGTGCTGGGCCACATCCAGCCATCCTGCTTCTCTCAAGGGAAGTGGTGAGATTTTGCCAGTTCTTCAATTTGCTGGTTACTGGGTTTTTAGGTTGTGTAGGTCTGTTTTGGTTTTGTCCCTTTTCACCCTATTTTGTCCTTTTTTCCCTTCTCCCTTCCCCTCTTCCCTCTGGGAAGCTATTTAGGGTTTCTGGAGTTATAGATACACATATAATATTCTCATTGTATATATTTATTTTATATGTAAAATATATATTTTTGCTATAGCTTTGGCTGCTTGGTTGTTTTTTTTCTTCCCTCTCTGGGAAGCAGACCCTGTTGTCAAGTTTTGGAGATTTGGCAGGAAGCCAGCTCGAAACTTGCACACTAAGTTAGTTCCATTCAAATGACAGGGTTTAAAGGGCATATACTTTTATTTCCATGCTTGATAACTTTGAGGATCAAGATATGTAGAAAACCATTTCCGGCCTTTTGAATAATCACATAAGTGCTTGTTACCAGTAATGCATTGTAAGATCCCAGTCCCAAAGCCACAAGCTTAACTGGGAGTATTACTTTTTAAAAATGTACAAGACTCCAAACCAAACTTTTGTAGAGCCTTTGCTTCTTATATACCTTGAGATAACCTAAAGAGAAGAAGCTACACACTATTGTCAGGAGACACTTTTACTATGGGAGGAAGTAAGGATCTTGGCAAAAGTTTAAAAGTTTAAAAGGGGTAACACACAACCAATGTAGAGTATTCTACAAAACACTGATCCACCACACACTGACCTGTACAACTTAGCAGAATCCAACCCGCTGGTTTTCAGTTACCCAAAAGAGATTAAGAAAAGAGTCAAGAAAGAGATTAAGTGAAGAAACAGAAGAAGGAGAAGAAGAGAGGGGAAGAGAAAACTAGATTAAATAGCTACCACCAAAAAGTCCTACAGTGATCTGGCTCCACAGGGCACTGGCAGCTCCCAAGAGAAAAGGCAAGATGGAGCTTATGTGCTGCTGTATTTGTGTTAACCATCATGTCCTCTCCTCCCAGGTGGGACAGCTGGCTCATTGACTACTCTGTGCCTCCAAGCCAGAGTGAGGGGTGGTGTAGGCAATCAGAGGCTGGATAAGGAGTTCCAGGGAATATGGACAGGCTCCCAGGCTGCCCTTTTGACTGATAGTTGCTCCATATGTGTTCTGGGGCTGCCCTTCCCCAAACACACACAGGTTGGTTCCAACCCAATAATACTTTATTGATCCAGTGGTTCACATACATTGGTGCTGTTTCCCAGTTAGCAACCTGTTAAACCACTGACTGGTCTGCCAGGTTCAACTGAGGCTGCAGCTGGTCCCTGACAAGCAGGAGGAGCTGATGCTCCTCACACTTTCACCAGCCTCTGGAGAAGGAAGAGCAGTGAGCAAGGGAGGGCAGATATTTTTGTTTTGTCTTTCAGAATTTGGCAGAGTTTGAAAAGTTAGAGAATAATGTGAGCAAGGGTATTCATAACTTAACCCACCAAAAGCCGGGAATACCACAAAACAAGCTCATTTCTTTTCCTTTGGGAAGGAACAGGCTCTGCCAGAGCCCAGCCCGGTACTCCTCTGCCTGCTTTTCAGGCTACTATTTGCCTTTGAGCAGAGACCTTGCTTTGGGTGTACCAGATCCCATTTGTGACATTTTGGGATCAAGAATGAACCTTCTTTTTTTTCTTGCTCCTTAACCTGAGTTGTCCCACAGTGTGCTTTCACTTGCTCAAAGGATGTTCTGCCTACTGCAAAAGAGCAAGTCAAATTTAGTGTAAGTTGGATTGTAAATTCTCAAATGGAGACAATGCCCCTTGGGTGTTTATTGCAGAAGTCAGTTCTCTGGTCCATGCTTACAATGGACCATACTTACTTTACTTTGCAGTAAAACTAAATTGTTTTGTGTCAATTTGTTTTTATAGCAAGCCAACTGTGTATACTAACTCTTCTACAGTAGAAACTATTTTCCAGTTAATATGATGGAATGGTATTTCTGCAATGACTTTCGTTATTCACTTTGCTTTCCAAAAGGCTCTGTAGCAATACAAGATTTTTTCTTCTTGATGTTCCTCTCCTTAATGATGACAGCAGGTGCCCATGTCACAGATTAACTAATTGATAAAAATACATTACATAAAGAATTTTTAAGGTTGTCATTTTATGTTTTAAAAAGAAACATTTCCTTTAACTCAACCTACTCCTGGAAGAGTATATAAAATACTTTATCTAACAGATTTTTGTCCAACTCTGAATATTAAACTTAAATAATTAGGAATCTTTGGTAACGGAAGACAAGTCCATTACAAGTCAATACAACGTACAAACATGTTTTTATGCAAAATTATTAAAAAAAACCAAACCACAAACAAAAGTCCTGTTAACCACCATCAACAAAATTAATGTTCTCAGAGGGTTTGTACTAGGGACAGCTCTTGGTCTGAGCTAGGGTTTAGCAGCACTCTTGTTCAAATGTCCTCAGGCTCAGAAGTCTGGGGGGTCTGCAGAAGAGCTCTAGCATGTTGCCAAATCCTGGCTTGCTTTGATGGACCAATACCAGGTTGTGTTACGTCAGTTTTATACTTACTGATTTTGAACCTCTTAGATGTCAACAGGGTTGAAAGATGATCCAGGTCTGGATTGGAGGCAGAATAATTACGAGACTCGTGCCAGCCCTGAGGAAGAAATCCAGGTGGAAAGTGAGACTGGGAAGAGGTGTCTCTCCTTAGAGAGATGGAGGATGGGGCTCACCACTAGAGGCTTGGTTCATTTGAATCTGCTGGCAGTGGGATTGGTTGCCGAATAGAGTGACTGCTATCACTGCTGTCTGAGTTGCACAGGCATGTGGTCCTGAGACATCTCTGGGGCCTCATCGTGTGGTGATTTAGGGCACACAAACGTTACATGCTAGAACTCCAGAGGCCTAAAAGGGAAAGTAAATTTCCAATCCAAGGAATATGTTTTAAAAATGCAAAAGCACTTTAGAGGAACCATTACTTTCTGAGTAGTTCCTCTATTGCAAACACAATGCCCATCTAGGAACGTTTATTTATTGATTCCAGAAAATTAATAGATATATCACTTGAATCAAGGAACTTCACAGAAAACACTGCTTATTTCCTCCGTTCACAAAGAGGAAAGTTTCCAACAGTAATGTATCAGCTAATCATAGCAATCTGTGATGTGTAGCTTTCTTGATAACCTTGCAGCAAAAAAAGTAAATTTTTTAATAATTGAAAATTAACATCTTACAACCCCCCTGGAAATCAAAGGGAAAAAGGTCACAAGTCTAGGTCTAGGTGCTAATGCAAAGACTGATAGGTTTTCCAAGGAAGTAAGATAATTAGGATAACTGGCCATTGAAATCTTTTGAGATTTACCCTGCTATACACTGATATACTGCCGTAAAATAAGAAAGTGAAAATAAGAGTCATGAAATTTTCTGAGGAAACTACATGGCAGGTAGGGATGCCAACATCTGAAAGTGCATGAATTAAATTAATGTATCAAACAGAGTCTTAGCACTTTAGCACATATACTTAGGTACAGGGATTTTATTTGGAGGGAAAATGCAGTTTGGATAGCAACCGAGATGGTATATTTCAAAGATATTTGAAAAAAACCCACTACTTATTTCTTATGATTTGAGGCATTTCCCCTTCTTATACAAACTGTTGTCTATCAAACTCATAAGCATATGAATCTCTTTGACTACTGTTCAATATGCCTGTTCATAACTCAGCCTCTTATTCCATTATAATGCTTGAATGATTCACATGCAATATTTCCAATCCACTTTTCCTATCTTGTGAAACTTTTTAACGAAATGTTAGCATTTGCAGACACCAGATGTTTTGACATAAGGAGAAGCAATATGTAAATTTTAATCCATGCTAGGAACAATAGCCTGGAGGCACCTCTTTCTTATTACATGAATCATATACTTAACCACAATGTGGTGGATTATATCAAAATCATCACCACCCTGAATATAAAACACTTGTCTTGTGGTTGCCAATTGATGAAATTGATATATATTTAACTTGATGGGTACCAGTGATTTAACCAATAAGACTTAGCATACTTCACTACTGCAGTCTCCTTTATAATTAGATTTTGATCTGATTATTATCACAACTTCATATATTATTCTCTAATCTCCCATTGGTTGTCAGCACAAATGATGATGACATTAAATCTGTTTGTCTGTCAATTGCAAACATCACTACTTTTAATCAAGCAGTGTATCACAAAATCTCTGAAATAACTTCTGATTTTATTTCCTGATGCTGTTTATTTAGTCATTAAGTGTCTGAGTCTGCAACAGGCTGAGCATTGCCTTTCTACAAAGCAAACGGAGGGCTCTCAGTCCATCACAAAGGAACTGAGTGTCTTTTATGGTCAAATCCTAAGTTCATAAAAAATATGTAAAAGAGCAAAGCTTCTTTACAAAGCTAATCATTGAACTTTAAATAATATTTATAATAATATTCAATTTTAGTACTGATACAGGTGTCTTAATGATTTGTCAAAATAAAGAGCCTGGAAAAATCTTTATTACAAATAGAAGATTTATCTGATGTATACAAATAATGAGCACTATTTTATAAGAAACTATGAACTACTACAAAACTACAGATTAAATGCATAATACTACTCAACAAACTTTACAACATTTCGTTCACAAAAAGCACCAGCTATCTTCTAAAAAAAGCAGCACTCTTGATATTAGGAATTCAAAATTAAATCCGAATCCTTACTTACTTCATTAAGTAAAAGTATCTTTTAGTGCCAAATGCTACCTAATTATCAGCTTTAAAAATGTTTTATATCTTAAAATACAATATTCTGTTTATTCTAGATTGTCTGGGGAACATCTAGTACATTAAAAGGTTTTTGTAGAGCTTCTTAGTGATTTAACTGATATCATCATGCCTGCTAGCAATTTTGCAACATTCTGAAAACACTTTCCATAAATCAAAGCCTTAGCAGCAGGAATAAGCAGATGGCAGGAGACCATATTAAAGAATGTATCAATTATTTTTATTAATGGGATGCTACTGGATCATGATCTATCATAATGGTCTAAATGTTTAAGAGTTGTGAAGTATTTTGTCTGTTAGGTATCTTAGATGTTCTTAGTGGATGTTACTATAATGTCTTGTGACAGCATTTTTTGAGGATCTGGACAGTGAAGTTTCATAAGGGGCCTATAAAGAGATGTTTTAATTTCAGTTCTTTAATTATATTCATAAACAATAAACATAAAATTTCAGCATATATAAAACATAACTGTAAAAAGATTGCATGTACATTGTGTAATAAAGTACATTCTGTCTGCATACAATGACTTAGAAAACAAGATGCTATATGGTTAACAATGAAAAATGGCAATTATTATAAAAATATTCTACAGTCTCATAATAGTAATGTAAATGCTTTTACTTATCTAGGAGACTTAACATAATTTTAAATTACAATAATTTTACATCCTCCATTCATATATACAGTCCTATTAAATTCAAAAGGTATTATAATACCAATGGTCATATTAAGATTAAGTGAAGGAACTATATTTAGTTATTCTACTATATAGAGCAACTGTGTTCCTGCTTGTTAAAACTGTTTGCACTCACTGTAGCTTTTCACAGAATCCACGCTATGCACAGTGAAATAGTTTAGTTTTCTGTTCTTAGTATAGCTCTATATCCATGTCATGAATTAAACAAGATGTTAATACTGTGACTCCCTTTCCTTTTTTGTAATTATCAATCTGTTATTTTGTGTATTTTGTAGGAATATGTCCACCAGCTTTGAATAGCTGCTACTGAAAACAAGCAAGAACTTCTCATTTAACACATCTTGACAAAAATAGCCAGTTTTCCTACCCCTTGTCCAGCTGGAGATCCAGCTCTGTAAGACTTTAAATTCTTTTCTAGTCCCAGAGTCACAGACATTATGCATGTCTTTCACAAGATTTCACTGAACAGATCTCTGTAGGAAATAGCCAAAAAGTGTATTTCACTTGCACCCTGTTTCAGCCCAATAATACTTGCATGGACAGCAAAGAAATTCTGCCTGATCAAGAATGTCAAGATTTGTCCTGGTAGTCATGAAATCCCTTTCCTCTGTGGAAGCTGTTAGGAATGTACTCAGCTCTGCCACAGCAGTCCTCTCAGCTTCACAGCAACATCACCAAACCTGCAATGGGAGAGGGAGGGCTTACTCTAAAAAATCTAGGATGTGGCTGCCAGCACACACATCTCCTAAATACCTTCAGTGGCACCTATTAATCCCCAGAATGTCCTAGATTAGTTTTGCACCCTGTACCACCACTTAATTTCAAGGGTGAAGCTGTAAGCCAGTCTATAGCCATTAGCTAACACACTAATTATGATGAATTTCTGCTAGAAAAAATGCATAGTTGGTGAAACACCATTGCCATAATAAACACCTGCGGGTATTGATGCATTTCGTGTTTTAAGCAAGGGGGGCTGGGGATTTTGTGTGAAGGAAGACAGCTTGAATATGTTTGACGATAGATGAAATACAGTATATTGTGAAAAGAACATTCACTATCTTTTGCCAAGCTTCTCATGCAAGAAGAGAGAGAAAAATTCTGGTGCTTTAAACTGAAGCAATTGTCAGAAGAATGAAAATCAATTTTAAAAAATTTAATGGGTGCATTATAATGTTTTTTTTAGAATAGTGCTTATAAAAGTGATGAAATTCAGGAGTTATTTAAAGTCAATATAGTTCAGAAGTATGGTCTAACTCACATGTAAAAGTTCAATGGGAAAATCATGTAATGCATTCATATTTAATTCTTTTTACTCCATTATGAGCAATCCACATTGGTGTATTTAAAACTAATGTAGTAGAAACTGCAGTACAAGGACAAATGGCATTTGATATCAACCAAATATCCCTTCCTGAATATGGACAATACTCAGATTAAATGGAAATACTCATACTAAACTAGACATAATATGTTCCTAAATGTTACTTTTAATTCATCATGTTTTGTATTCACATGTCAATATTAGTTAGTCTTTGGGAAAACTATGACAAAAAGCTTCCTCTTTTAATTAATTCAATTTATAGAAGCACTGCAATTAAAATGGTGTTCAATCCTACATCCAATTATCTTTGGGTAATACTCATCTGTCTTTTGCAGTCCTTTCCTACATACTACAAAACCGCCAAACAAAAAACCAAAAAACTTGCAAGAATCCTGTCTGTTGTTGTTATTATTTTTAACTATGAAGTGGGAGCATATCGTAACCTCTTCTAATGGTCAGATCTGTGCTTACAGACCAGCTTATATCCAAGTAGTTTGCACAGGCTCATAGAAAACCTTGAGTTTCTTAAAATTATAAATATTCTTCTGAAATAGGACACTCCATCATCTTTCATAGCCATCTGGATGTAATTTATTATCCAGCTGCTAAATTTACAATTATGAAACTATCCTGACACTAACTGTGTTGGTCAGGAACGTGCTATGACGTGGGAGGAACACGAACCTCACAAGGACCGTGAAGAGGACCCAGATACCAATAACAATAGTAAGAAAAAATTGCTCTGGTTTTTGTTAATAAGTTTAAAGACATTTAAAATGTTAATACAAACAGCAATCCACTTTAATCTTTTCTTAATGTTTTCAAACCTGTGACATTTCTGGGCTGTGAGGCAGGCTCACTGGTGGCAAAATTAATATACACTTTTGAAACATATTTTGAATCATTAGAGAACTCCCTGATGTGATCTTTTGGCTTTGGTTGAGGAAGAGCTATGAAGACCTGTGCCAGTTTATTTTCCCATTTATTAATATTACAATTAGAATGATTACGCTTAATGTCCTCCAGGAACATACATCACTCTCCAGAATTTCACTGTGTACAGAAGTGATATGACTTCTACCTGCCCTCTAACTGACAAGTCTTGACTGAGTCATCAGAACAGGTTTTCTGAATGCCCCCTCCTAGCAAGCTAGTTATGAGAGGCAGTGCATCACAGCAGCGTTTCTGAATATCCCCTTTAGTTTGAAAAGTCTTCCTTTTCAGATTTTCTGTGGTGAATCTAAAGCCAAATTTAAAATTACATTATCTTTGTTTCAAGTGAATAGAATGGGAATCTTGTCATTTCCCTCTGAGTCCAAATGGATCAAAGGCATATGGATAGAGTCCCTTTGGAAAAACCTCACTATGCTGCTGAAGGAATTGAAAGCATCATCCAAAAGCACAGAATTGTATCTCTGAATTCCAATCTCTTCTACATAAAAAAGGACACAGTTTGAATATTCTTGAAATAAGCAGCTGACATAGGACTATTACCAGTAGTTTTAAATTGTGCTAATTGTAACATGGAGTGTCTGTACTGTCTTGTACATCCATACAGCCTTTCTGCTGCAATGCCATATCTTTTTCTGTCTCAGTTCATTTGAGTCTCTGTCATTATGTTAGCTTTCATTTTTCTTCTGTGTCATTAAAAAATATATTAAAAGAGTGTTCTTTTTCTACAAAGGAAAAAAAAACAATTAATGGCATTCCATGGAAAGCTTAATGGATTTTCTCCTTTTAAAGAGAGTCCTACAGAGTTTAAACTGCATGCTTACTTTACTTGTGTGAAAGCATTACCACCTTTATTTTTAAATTTTAAAATCTGTAACATCTCTGCAGTTCCCAGCTTAAATAGTTCTCTGTTGCTTCACATTTCATAGAATTTTTAGTTATATAAAAGAAAGAAATTAGCAAATGACTAAAACTCATGTTTTTAGCAGAGAAAAGTATAAGTAGATTGAAAAGAGTTTGAACACAATTTTGTAACATGGGTATTCCTTTTGTGGTAACCCCTTTCTTAGTACTGTAAGTCATGGAATGATAGTAGAAATACTCCCAGTGAAGAAAGATTTGTGCAAATGTCAGCTGTGAACAGAAGGTAAATTTGGGCCAAAGTGATATGAGTTCATGTCCATCTCATTTTCCTGTGAAGTAAGGGCTGATTTAAACCTTTGTCATGTAGTAACATCTTCACAGTGTTTCTCCTTATAAGTATTTAAAGTAAGAACAAACAACATGCTTAGACAAATACAGTCTTTTAGCAAGTGGTTTAGAGAAGTATGAGACCACTTCTATTTTTATAAATCATCTCCATCATCTGTGCTAAAGCTGCTTCTCCTGCTGCTCTCTTTTGATGCAGCTGGGGACGTGGAGGACAAGAGTGGATCTGTTCCAAATGGCGACACTGTGTCATCCAATAAAATTTCCTCTAGACGTTGTTCTTCTTTTAAAGCTGCACTGAAGGACAAATCCGTGAAGTGTGAAAGTGGATCAGAAAAGGCTGTAGATCCATCGCAAACATCAGAATTTTGTCCATGTACCAGAGGCATTTGTTGAGAGTAGTCTACAGAGTTCTCCTCTGGATAAGACTGTTGCTTGATGACCTGTGCAGCTAAATCAACAGCAGTGAGTGAAGACATGACTGGGAGGCCGTGTGCACGTGCCTGGATCTCCAGTTCCTAACATTTTAAATGAAAGTTATTAGACAACAACTTTAAAAGACAGATTTTCTTCAGAACTATTGCAGTAAGTACAGGAATCATGCATGCAAATTAATTATACCTTTTCTCCAGTTGTGAGATTACATTTTAAAATATTAAATTGTTAGTCTATGAAAATTTGCCACTAAAATGTTTTCATCTCCCCCTCTGTCTTTAAGCAACTATCCTACAGGAACATAAGAGGTAGGACAGCCTCTCTACACCCACTGCGTACTGAATCCAATGAAGATGGTAGAAAAATGTTGCAACTTGAAAGTTTGTTATCCACTGCTATCCAGAGAAACAGAAGAGTCTTTACTTGGTGATGCTTGTGATATATAGGTATATAAGTAAATCAACATATGTAAGATGATCAATTTTATGTCTGTCTATCTATCTACCTATCCATCCTTCCCATTTTCATATGTGTGTGTCTATATTAGAATCTTGCCTTTCAAGCTATGAAGGGCTGCATTCTATTTCTTCATGTCAAAAGTAGATATAATATAACACTATAACCAAGGAAGTGTAATGTGTGAAATGGCAACAAAGGGAAAATGAAAATACTGAAGGGAATTTTGTGTCCAGTATTGATTTTTGGCTGCAGGGACGTATTGTTTTTCCTTATCTTTTTTGTCTTTCTCTGGCTCTAACACATACCTAATGAAACTGTTTGTACAAACATTTTATTAACTTTCCATGAATTCCTTTATGTAAGGTATAATTATCAAAGAAATTTCCTAGAAACGTAAAAAATACCCCCTCTCCAATATACACAAAAATAAATAGGAAAGCCAATTCATTTTTAATAAATGTCATTTGGGGAAAAATTACATAGATTAATAAAATTTGATGAGGGATAAGTACTAAGAAAGCTTTGTAGTTCATGGCAACACTTATACGAACCTGAATTCGGAGTAGGAGTCTTCTGTTAGCATGCTCTAATTTCTTTTGCCTGTGTTCTAATTCTCTGGCTCTCTGTTGTTCTTTTTGTAGCCACTTGATGTACTCCACTGATGCTTTTAAAATAGTCCCTTTGTTCCAGCGCATATCACTGTAGAATGTAGAGATAACCTTTTCACAATTGTGCATGTCAGCAGAATTCATAAGAACTTACAAAATCTTTTACATTAATATGAAATAATGATTTACATGACTATTATTCACTCTTAGATATTATTGCTTCTGAATGGAAATTTTAATAGAATAGTTAAGAAGCCCTTATATAGTAAAATTAATCCCAGAATGAAAATAAGTGTCAAAAGAAAGTAATAAAGTGACTTTTTGTGGGAGAGCTAAATGCAATATCATGATTCTACCATTACAGTTTTTATATTTTTAGTGAAAATTGCTTTTATTATTAACTCTAAGATTAAAATCTATGTGCAGTATTTCTGCATTAATGAACTAGGAAATATACATTACTGAGGACTTAAGCCTAAATTTTTAAAGATCATTTTGAATATACTACTCCTTTTACCTGACTTACTAATGAGGTTGCTTTTATGCTTGTAGAGCAAAAAAATTATCTGTGCTGAATGCCACTCCTTATTGATGACAGACCAGAAAAATCACACTTCTTTAACCATAATGACTAGGGAATGACACAAATCATGTTCAAAAATCTTGAAACAATATAAAATCCAAGTTAAAATACGCAGCTACATGCAGACCCTAACTCAAAATAAAAGCCTTGGAAAAAAATTAGATTAAATCTGCCCATCATTCAGGAAATAATGGTTTAACTTCCAGCTTACAAGCAGCCTTACAGCAATAAAACACTTGTTTAAATGCATCTGTTCAAGGATTTTCATGTATACATTTATCAACTTTTCATGTATTCCTTTAAGTCAGGTCTTGGAGGCCTTGGAACAGGAATGAAATTTGTGGAAAATGTTTAATTTCTAATACATTTCAGTATTTTAAGATACAGAATTCATCTGCTGCATTAAATGCACAGATATAAGGGTTTATCCAAACTATCCACTTCACTGCAAGACTGCTTAGGCTGAGCAGAAGGTTGGCCAAGGTTCTGGTCCTATAACACAACCCTGAGAAGGAAAAGTTATTTTTGCAACTAAGAATCTTACACTAGGAGGGACAAGTATTTTTTTAATACCTATGATACCATATATTTACTCATTGGCATTTATAGAGTCAAAAAGAAATATAAATTATACTCCAGTCTATCATCACTTTCCCTTATTCATAAAATCATAGAATCATAGAATATGCTGAGTTGGAGGGGATCCATCAGGACCATCGAGTCCAACTCCTGGCCCTGAACAAGACACCTCAAGAATCACATCATGTGCCTGAGAGCATTGTCCAAATGCTTCTTGAACTCAGACAGGCTTGGTGCTGTGACCACATCCCTGGGTGCTCAACGACCCTCTGGGTGAAAAACTTTTTCCTGACACCCAACCTAAACGTCTCCTGACTCAGCTTCATGTTGTTTCTTTGAGTCCTGTCACTGGCCAACAGAGTGAAGAGATTGGTACCTGCCCCTCCACTTCCCCTCACGAGGAAGTTGTAAACTATAATGAGGTCTCCACTCAGTCTCCTCCAGGCTGAACAAACCAAGTGACTTCAGCCACCCCCCATAAGGCTTCCCCTCCAGTCCCTTCCCTGTTCTCATGGCCCTCCTTCAGACATTCTCTAATAGCTTATTGTCTTGGGTTTTTTTCTATTGTCCTTGATTGTTTCAGTTAATGAGATTTGCCCCTACTCTTGTATTCACCTATGGTGAATAAAATTATTGCAGAGGTTTTGTATTCAGCTTCTCAGAGTAAGTGCCTAAAGAACCTTGCACCTTTACCCCAAGGCTAAGCACCCTTATAGACTTCTGCCAATGCAGTTGTTTTTCTACTGAATATATAGGGTAAAAGCCAGGCAAGTACAGGATTTAGGGATCCAGGCCACTCAGCCTTTCCTGATGCACTTTACGAGGGATAAAACCTTATGGAGCTGATAGCTTTAAGGCACTCACAAGAATACACAAAATCATTACAGTGTTTAACCATATCATAAAATTCAGACAATTTGATAGAGATTTGGGAGAAACCTTTTTTTGATCCAAGAGTGCTCAAACTCACGTCTGTTCTCTCTGGGAAGCACACAAAGTGTGGGGCTTCAGCATATAGGACCTCCCCTCCCCTCAGTGATGTGTGCCAGGAATGCACAGCTTTTGGGATTAGGAGGTGAGGAGGTCAGAGAGAAAATAATTATTGTCTCAGATCCTGCTGTCTGCAAAGCCAAGACATCAGAAGCTGCTCACTGAAGTGGGTGTGTATTCTTATTTAGACATTCCGTGGTCAAAAACGCTAGAACAGAGAGGGGACTGGGAGCCAAGAACAGAACATGTCTCCCTCATGACAGCTGAGTCATATCTTGGCAGTTCCTCTGCCCTTTCCTTCTTCTCCCTGAATTTCTTGCCCAGGTGGGAGGACAGAACATTTCCCTGTCAGCATCCCATGGGCTCCCTCCTAGCACAGGACTTTCTTCTCACATGTGATTTACATTCAAACTGTAAAAGTTAAGGAAGTTTTTAGTATGCATAATAATGTATAGTTTCTGGAAAAACTTTGACTGACATCACTAGCTCATGGCAACTTGGAAAAGCACTAGAGCAGTAAGAATGCCTATAGTATATACTCTGGAGAAATGCAGTGTGGCTAGGCAAAGGAGTTTGGCTTCTAGCAAGTAATAAAGACAAAACTAAGCCGGTTTTGGACTTATGGTCTGAACCTACAGATATAGCAGAGATCAGAAACAAATCCACAGCTGGAAAATGGAAATAATTAAAGTATAACAGCATGAGCAAAATATGAATATAGTGTTTTCACAATTTCATGTCAGTTATAAAATTTTATGAATTCAAAATCAAATTCAGACTGAAGTCTTTTTGGTTGATTTTTCTGATAGACATATGAATAAGCCATGTATTCATGACTGCATTTGGAATATTTTGGTGATTAAATTAATTCATGTTACACATAATTTGCAACCTTTGTGATATTGCTTACTTTTAGTTCATGTTACCTTGATAATTTGAGGTTTTTATTTCTATGGCAATGATATTTTTTGTCACAGGATGAAATAAATTTTCCCTGGAAGACCAGTTCCTAGATTCAAACCGCCAGAGAGATGGATCTGATCAGCTTCTGCATGAGATACATATGGATAGATATCTCTTGTGATAATATTTACAGATCTGAGAAGCAAAACTATCACAGAATGAAATTGCAGTAGTTATTATTATCATTTAAGAGTCTGTTCTTTTACCTGTGTATGTGTGTGTGTCTATGTGTATGTATGTATCACATATATCTTCTACATCTCTTCTCATATATACACATACTGGTTGATGTCTTATTAAATGAGAAGTATTGAAGTTAAATCTTCCAATGTCTGAAGGTAACATGGCAATGGATCAGCTGGTGATCTTAGAAGCCAACGCGAATTTCACTTTGTGTCTCTCTATACCAGGATCTAAAGAAAATATTGGAGTTGTCTGTGCTAATTCTGCATTGCAGGTATTCCTCATCCATTCTAGCCCAGAGCACCACACAGCAGTCACAGGACAGTGCTACGGAGAAACAGAGGCTCTAAGCAGATGTGCAGTGCTGGAAGAGTAGCAATATAACTGGTGGGGATGAAGGCAAACAGGGCAATAGTACAGGTGAGGTTCCTGTTTAGCAATAGCCTACAATGCATCCAGCAGGTAGGCAAGCAAATTCATCTATGATGGGAAATAAGAACAACCCAGCATTTGAAGAGGGATTATCTCAAAGCACAAAAAGTCCATAAGAAGAATTCAGAAATTCTCTGATCAGTTATTAGATTTCTGTTATTTCTTCGAAAACAATGGATTCTAAATTGGGTGCAGACGAAGAAAGCTATCTGAAAAATTATAAAAGGGGAACTAGGAAATTATGGGGTTTGCTTTTAGAGATTTATATATTGTGCTTATGTATAATAGAGATAAAAATTGAAATGAAAAGGCCTACAAACCCATTTGAGAACCTTTAAAATCTGAACAATCATTGGCAGTTGTTACTCATTTAACTGGAAACTACTTTATAAAACCAGACAAAATACTTGCATTCTTAACTGGTTTGAGTCTAAAAAGTAAGATATAGATCTACTGAGTTTTGGAGATGGCAGGAATTTTTTTTTTCATTTTACTCTTTCACTGTCTATTAATTCCTTTCTTGTTTGGTTTTCTTTTTTGGGGGGGTGGTGTTATTATTTTTTAGGGGGTTGTGTGTGTTGTTTTATTTGTTGTTGTTTTGTTTTGCTTTGCTTTTGTTTTTCTTAGCCTTCATTTTTATTGAATGCATATAATACTTCATTCTGTAGATATTGAAACACATGGGAAATTCTACATGTGAATAAAGTCATTTGAAAGCAGTAAGAAGTTTTGCAGGTCTGGTCATCAGTAATGGCCTCTGCAAAGGAGGATTTCTTTTTTTTTTCTGTGTGTGCATGTGGTACAATAATTTGAAATTTTTAGCAAGCTATATGTGTTCTTGAGTATAACTAACAGAGGTCTACCAGAAGATTTGCACAGAAAAGTAAAAAATAAGTAAAAACCCACGTTTTATTGTCTCTGAACCCTGGCTCCTCCTAACTTTAAGATCTGAATCTCTCTAGAAAACTCAAATGCCCAGAACAAAACATGTAACTCTCACCTAGGAGAGTTTCCCATTTTGGAGAAACAAAACACAGACAAGAGACTGATCTTCAGCTCATTTCCATTAATTTAACTTTGTTAAGTCAAAGGAGCTTTACTAACTTAAAGAAGTTGAACTCCTGTAGGAAGGACCAGAGCATTTGGTCATCTAAGATTAGAACTAATTAACAAAAACAGCATTTGTGAGAATGTGATAGTCACAGGGTTTGCCAGGCACAGAACGGTTACTAATAACAAATACATTTGCGAAGTTGAAACCATGTTTGCGGACGCTTTCCCTGTTTCTTGAGAAATTAACAGTAAAGTGTGCTTCCTCAGAGAAATACTTTGAAGGACTTTGTACTTGTTTTGATGACTTGCACAACTGCAAAGTGTATTCTGAAAGAGGCAGTAAGTTTCCACTTTGTAATAGCAGGAGCATACACAAGCTTTTCCTGTACAAGAAATGTGGCTGTGCTGGCTGCTGGAGCACCCAGAGGAGCAGAGAGAAAGTCAGGCTCAGGTAGATGCAGAGAGGAGACAGTGAGAGCAAACCACTGCTTATGCCCAAATCCTCAGTGGTTCTCCTAACATCCTAGTTCTGTAAAATTACTAGAATTCTTGAAGGAAGGGGGGCTTGTTCTTCTTTGGCTTTCTGACAATTGAAGTCCGTCTACCATAAAACTGTTCTTGTGTAGGCACTTTCAGACTCCATCACAGTGTGAAGTCCTATTAACCACCTAAAAGGTGGATTCTGAAAGGCTGATCACAAATGGAAAAGTGAGTATATTAAAGGAGCATTTTACAAGCTTTCCAACAAAATACGACTATTTCTGGCATTTTAAAAAGTCTATTTTTTAATTATTCTGTATAACTGATTTGCATTTCTGAATCATCTAGCACTTGGATATCTAAGCATTGAAGATTAAACAAAAGAGTCAAAGTTCTTTGTAACTCATACTTATGCCCATTTTCTAATGCTGATGAAGTGAACCTAAAATACCCATTCATTTAAGCAATGGAATCCACACTTGTATCGTTAAATTAAAAAAAAAAAAGTGAAATGAATAGGGGTTTAAGCCAGTCAAAAGAAAGTCCATGTGGAAGCTCTACAGGAGCCAAACAAGTTCACTATATAACTAACAAAACAAAAGTGAAATAAAAACCCCACACAGCACTTCTAAGAAGTATAAATCATAAAAGGTTTCCAAATGGCATAAAAAAATGTCCTTTTCTGTTCCTGAGTCTGAATGTAATCTTCTTGAAGCAAGCCATCTGGGACAGGCATGCTAACCACAATGGCTTACTTATAGCAATATTTGCTCTTCATTGCAAAGGCTGATTTTTCTGACTGTCATTAGTCTAAGCATCAGTTAGGCTTCTCCTTTTACAGGTAAGTTTCTACTATAAGAAGAATTTTCTAAAATCAATATAAGAGTGAAAATGCTATATGTGATAAAATGTTACAGTTGAAGTATTGTAACACATGATAAATCTCTTTCTTTCAAAGAAGAGGGGGAGATTGGGGGCACAGGATGGTGTTATGAAGGAAAAAGCAAGAACTGAAAGAGAGGGTAAGGACATTGAGTTATGATTTGGCAACACAGGACCATACCAAAAGGAAACAATAATAATTTTAATCTGCTTAGCCAACAAAACAACATGCTCAAATTATATATTTCCACCTAAAAATAAAAATACAAAAAAAAAAGTTTACACTTTGGATTAATTTATCCTGGCACCAAGCTATAGTAAAGTTATGTTGCAAGATAGTGTTTCAAAAGCCCTGCACTTTTTGATGCCTTTCTTTTCTTAACACCAACTTGAAAGCTTTTAAATAGGCTTACTTTCAAAAGGAGTACTGATTACCAGCCTTTTGAAGACAGCAGTCTTCAGAATGTGAGATACTTAAGTTTACCTTGTGCTTTTGTAAACACAAACCACTCTGGGTCTGTCACACTCTTGAACTCAGTCATGGGTTTGCAGATTAAAATAAGGTAAGGCAATGACTTCAGAATCTGTACCTGAGACTTTTTCATCAGGCAACACCACCAAAATCTGTGGGTAAAGTCCACCATCCACTTACTGGAGCAAAACTGCAGGTCCATATAATTCCTTTTAAGAACAGCCAAAGTGATTGCTCAAGTATTAATGTTTCGATTAAGTTCACAAACTAAACCTGAATCCAGAACAAAACATGTAACTGAAACACCTCTGTAGGCAAACAGAAGTTGCAATTGGAATTTGTACCTCATGCTCATCTCTAATTGCAGTGTAACTGCTTTCTATTATTGCTTTATAGCTGCAAACCAACAGTGCCATCCACTGTTTATCTGAGAAATCTTTCAATTATTTGCCCAAATAGTATTGATACCAAAAGATGCATCAGCAAAATTAAAATGCTTCTACCAGTCTGTGCTTGCAACAGAGTCCAAACTTTTTTTAAGTACTTAAAGCTCTTTTTATTTTAACTCAGCTGTAATACCTAATTCTATATTAATAACAAAAACATGCCCATTTATCTAATCTCAGCTGAATGCTACAGAAGGAGCCGAGTTGGTGAATTCTCTGAAATGGATGCAGTATGTTAACTTTCTCTCTGGTGATTTCACTCCAAGTGAAGCCAATCTTGCACTTCTGTAAGTCTCACAGAGCTTTATATTGTTGCAGAAATCCTTAATGTAATCAAAAGTTTCTTAGTGCTAAGGAAAAAAAAACGCTGAAATATCAGTAGATGTTTTCATTTGAAGTATCATGCAGGTCTGTATTGACATGCAGATGATAAAGACAAAATCTGTATGATCAATTTTATGCAAGTCACAATCATGCTAGTGCATGGTCTTAAGTCTTCCCTGAGTGATATGAGAAATCTAAGGCTAAAGTTCAACTTTAAATATCACACTGAACTGTTATTGCTAATCCTGCAGTGGCCTTTCCTACAAGACAACCTTTTTCATATTGATGACAGATATAAGCTTTAAGGGAATGCAGGTAGTGGTCAAGCAATATGCATTTTGTGTTACTGTAAGTGTATGCACTAGTATAAAATCATATTATTATAGCAATTGTATCAATTATTACTTTAATCCTTGCACTTTAGGACTGGTGTTTTCCCTGCACTGAGTGCAGGACTTTTGAAAAATGCTCAGTTTACAGACTCTTGTATTGATTTTTTTTGCCTTAGTCAAAGGGCAGACAGTGACAACGTGAATTTTGTGTTATCCCACTAGAGGGCCATAGCAAGGGCTGAAAGCATCACTCCTTCCTTCTCCAGAGACACCACAGAATTGCGCCCGCCCAGGGACGGAGAGATGGACTTTCTGCTGTTTGGCTTATCTTTCTTTTTTTTTCTATTTTTGGTTTTGTTTAGTTTTAATTTGTTTGCTTGTTTTCCCTTGATGTGGCAGTCACTCTTAAAAACCCTGGAATTTTTATCATTTTATTATCCTTTCACGTAAGTTTTTCCGACAGGCACGAAAAATCTGTTAAAGGCTTGTTACTTTAACAGCCTGATCTGAGCCAGTGACCTGGCATGGAAGATTTTGCATCCCATTACTCAATCCTATAGCCAGTATATACTACTGTCTCTTTTATTCTTGTATTTAAACTATAAACATTATTATAGGAAAGACTGTTGAACTCACGGATCATTGGACTTGGGGATGAGTGTGCCAAGCTCCTTGATTCGGTAGTTAATATTATACCTTCTTCTTCTCTCAACTGTCAAAAAGAAACAGTTACTATATTTATAGTGAAATATTCTTGTGAAATTCAACATTTCAATTAGTTATAAACAAGTCAGTCAGTCAATGCACAGAAAATTTCTTCCTCAAATAGTCCCAACATGAGCTCTTACCTGTCTCTGACTTATTCTCAGGACAAACTGTGTGATTAGTACCATCTGTATCTTACCTTACCTATTGTTTTTTTCCTCCATTAGCTACTAGACTTCTAGGGAATTAAATAATCACACATTGTCTAAATGTGAGCTAACACTTCTTTTCCCTAATGTTTCTGTAGCCTTTCTCCAGCATGCTCATACAGAACAGAGATTTCAGTTTGGCAGAGTTTTGCTGGTCACAAGACAGGCTCACAAGACAACTCATCTAGCAATTCATAGTTTGGCAGAACTCATGTTACAGATCACAGGTAAGAGCTCCACTGTCCCTTATTTACAGTTGTCAGCATTTCAAACCAAAAAGAGGACATAACTGCAACCATATCCCCTCACTGAAACAGAGAAAGATTGTGTCCCAGAAACACTTCATCCCCAGCACATCTCTTTCCTTTGGGTATGGAAAGCATAAGCGTGTTTACAATAACTTTTAAAACACACAGAAAATGAATAAAACACAGTTTAAATAATAAAAATATATTTTATGGATTTAAATTTATGCTTCTTCTAAGACAAGCTATGTAGGGTATCTCAGTTTACTTTGTAGTTTAGTTAGAAAGAGAAAAACAGAAAATAAGCCTCTTAAAATTATTTCTGCCTCTCTGTGCGCTCAGTTCTCTTTACCAGCATTGTACTGGCATCCAGGCTGAAGTATGTGACCCTTGAGAAACTTAACATTTTCTAATGTGTAGGTCCAAAGGACATCTCAACACTTTGGGGGATAACTTGCATATAACTGTGACATGGAAAGTATATTCAGTGAGAATATAGTCCCGTTGGGGTACTGCTGGCTGTCAAAGACCAGCAGTCTCTGCTAATGTGAAGTCGCACTTTTGTCCATTCCCTCCACTTTGTACTTTAACTCAATCCAAATCTCACTGAATGAGCAGGATTCGGTTTTGGTCCATCACTAACATCACATTGAGCTGTTTCTCTCATCCTTTTCATCTTGGAAGACCTTACCTTGGGCTCAATACGCTAGTGCCACTGTACTCTGTTAGACCAGCCCTGTCCAGCTTAGAACATGGGCAGATCAGTGCTCCACATATGGAGATGTTCACTTAAAATTTAATGTCCTAATTTTAAATATAAATACAAAAAGACCAGTAGAGCTAAAGTATACATGTTCAGCCAAAGGCATCCTGGCCAGTCTTTCAAGGCTGACTTCAGTCTTCTCACAGTCACATGAGCATGTTGCTTTCAGTCTCAGCCCCACCACTTAGATCACTTTTAGTCTTTTACTTCTTCCAGTACATAAAAGTGTTTTCTTCCTGTCTCTGTGAGGCTCTTACACTTGTGCAGCGGTCAGTTGTTTCCTCCCTAGCTGATTACAGCTCCGGGAACTCCCTGAGTGTTATTATTTATTCTGATGAGGTGTTCTGCTTTGGTGGGATGTATTATCTTGTCTTGATGTCTCTAGAAATATGAATTTCACTCAACAAATTAAAGCATCTCAGGTTTTGCAGTCAAGATTCACACGTGCAGAAGACAGGTAATATAATCCTCCTGAGTGTACTGCTAAGTGAACTCTTGTATCCCAGTGGCATGAATGTGCTGGATCTTGTAGGGGAGCACAGCGTACAAAAGCACATAGCAACTGAAACAATTAAAATATATATTTCAGTTATGTTGGCAAAATAATGGCAGGGCAAACAGAGTTAAAGAATGTGCTTTAGCTATAAAGTCCTATGGTATAATAGCTGTTGTTTCATTAATATTTACAATGTGGAAAAGCTCTGCAAGACACTCATCAAAAAGTGGTCAACTAAACATTGGCTGTAAAACAAGGTAAAAAAAATTATCTTTACAAGTGGACACCTACAGAATTCTTTGTATTTCTATTCTTTTTTATGTTTTCCTGAAAAGAAACTTTCAGTGGTTGTGCTAATGAGTTAGGGGGAAATTTTGAAGCTTGGAAACATGTTTCAATAGAGTTTTCCTGCTATATATCTGCTAGAGTTCCAGTGATATCCTGAGTTATCAATAATATTTCAAGTGTCAAAATTATACATAAATCAAACCAGAAAATGATTTTTCAGACTACATGGACAAGATGACAATAAAACATTGTTTACTTGGAAGAAAAAAAAATAAACGTTTTGTAATGGTTTAAACTCTTGCTGTTGTGTAACATGGTTCAATTTCCTAAATCTAAATCCCTTCTCATGGTTTCATTGAGAATATAACCTTTCAACAGGAAATTTGTTGTAGTTCCTTTGTTCCTCCTTGGTATGAGAATGTACAAGAACATTTTTGCAAAATGTAGACCTAAATTTAACCTGAATATTGAATGTTTATATAGTTCCTATCGAGTTCCACAAACAGATTTTTCAGATCATGTCTAAGAAACCTGGTCCTTACAAAAGAGTAAATTACACTAATAAAGCCTTTATATGCAACACATTATTATGTCCAAGCCATTAGATAGTACAGCTGTCTCCAGAGAGACTTTGAGCTCTGAAGTGTACAACTGGAGCCAAACCAAAACAGATGCTGCCTCTCTGCGATGTTATCATCATGGCATACTGCCTTCAGCTTAGTCCCCAGTAGTGAGGGAAAGTTCTCAGACATTGCTCCTGAGATTAGGAAGGAAGACCTCAGAGCCAAAATAAACAATGGAGGAAATGGTAGGACCAGCCATCCCTTATGTACGTATGGGCCTGTCTTTCCCCTTGTAGTTCCAGACAACTCCTACCCACCACCTTTCCTAGACCAGCAAAAACTCCCCATTCCTGCCCAAACAAGACAGAGAGCAGCTGCATTAGCATTTCAGAGATTATGTGCTAGCAACAGTTCTAACAGTCTACATGGTCTGTCTGTAGTCCACGAAAAAAACTACAGACAGATGTAAGGATGCCTTCCAGAAATTTTAAGTAGCAGGAAGTTGTCCAATGCAGTTGCTAGCACATTATGCCAGTGGATATGCACTTTTAGGTATGCAATTTCATGCAAGTAAAGCCTCTAAGATTACTGGAATGGCCAGAGAACCAAGATATAAATAAGAGAATAAAGATAAATAGTGGCTATTAACTAATTACTAATTTGAATTTAAATTTGTAGAATCATAGAACATCTTGAGTGGGAAGTGATTCAAAAGGATCATCAAATGCAACTCCTACAATATTTCTGTTGGAAAAAGTGGAAAGGAGAACTGGGAAATGTAACTGCTTTATTCAACAGAAATTTCCAAATTTCCAAAAAGAATCTTTCAGGCTTTTTGTTTCAAATTATCCTTTAGAGGGAAAAGTTGCCTAACTTTATAGGCAGTCTTCTCTCAATAATAAAACTGATTTTTTTTTCTATTCTGTATAAACTGGTTTTTATTTTTATAAATATTTAGACTCTGAACTATGAATTTCACTATGTTCTTAGAAGACTACTCCTCTAAATCAAAATGCCTAACATCTGTACCTGGATGCACTGCTCTCCATAAAGGAAACAGAAGTGTATCCGAGACTACAGAGGTTACAGGGTTTGTGTATCAGAGTCAGAACACTGTGAGTCTCACCCAGTCCTGCCCAGATCTCCTTTTGTGACGCGCAATTTCCATAACTTTAAGTGCTTGACAACCATTTGTAATTATCTGATATACTATGCAATTTTTTTTTCCCTCCACATCACCCATCGAGAGATACAGCCTCTTTCTTGGATATTTCAGTAAATAAGGTGTGAAGACTGGATGTTCATTGTTGTTTTTCTCATCATCTCCCTCCTTTCTTGTCTGTTTTGCACGGTAATTCTTAGAGACAACATCAAGTAAAGTGTACAGTCATAGGGTAAAAACATAATAGCAGGAGATTACATGGAAATAAATTAATTACAATATTCAAAGAATGAAACTAATTTCAGGAAAGAAAGCTCTGTGGTTGGCTGTGTTTCGAGTCTGAGTTCAATTTCATTAGCCTAGTAATATGCTGATCTAGAAGACCAGCAGAGATGGGGTAGCTAATGTCTAATATTTTTGCATTCTCCATACATTCCAATTAATGAGATGGAAGATTAACATATACTTACTGAGATTGTGGTTATCCTTTTTTTGTCTCTCCTTTGCCATTGCTCTTGTATCTGCTTCTGACAGAAAGTAACATTTATTAAAATAGTTCTTAAGATGAAATTTCAGTACTTCTCTCACCTTTCCAAAATGGCCTCTTGTCACAAAGACCAGACTTCCATTTCTTTTACTTTAAGTCCTTTTCTACATTATTATTATTAAAGCAGATCATAGGCAAATCTATATTCTACCAGTACTAAATTTTGCACAAGCCTAGCAGGTTGCTTAAGATCTTTTTATTGCACAATATTATTTATTTAGGAAATAGAAATGTCATGGAGGGGTATTTTTCTCCAATTTGCTGTATTTTACATCAAGATAAAACTTACAATACACTAATGTGAATATGGATTTTCTATATCCCATAATGCAAGAGTTAATCAGATTTGTAAGATATTGAACAAACTCACTGTTTCCTCTGAGTGACACTAATAAACTGTACATGATTTTTAGCATTCTTTGGATTAATGGAGTGTAACTTTTAAAGTTCTTAATCCACTAATATAGATTTACCTTGAATAGACTTATTGTAAAGTTTTAAAAGAACCATTTGTTCTACCCTGGAACAAATTAAAAGGATGATAATTTATCTATACTCTGGGTCAGGAGCCAACATGTGGAAGAATATACTATGTTTTCTAAATATTAAGGTTTATTAGAAGTATAATGTTCATAAAAAACAGAGGGAAAACATGGTTTCTGAGCTGCTAAACAGGAGAACAGAAAACATTTCTCCTTGCTCTTTGTTCTTTCCCTTAAACAAAACTACAAAGTGCAAAATTCTCAGGAATTTAATTATGGATATCTTTTTCATGGGTAAGATTTATGCAACTTTTAAGAGACACCATCACTTTTGCAATTATAAAATACTAAAATCTCAGAGTTCTTTTACCTGTGAGTTCCCTTTTTACTGGTAGATTAGCTGGGCAAGAAGCATTTGTGAGACTCATATTAGCTGGTGCCATTCCCTGGTCACTGTTATATATATCCAAAATGCTGCTAGATAGCTTGAGGGATACAGAAGGAAAGAAGAATAAGAAAAATAAGATAATATTAAAATAAGTTAAAGACTTAAAAGATTCAAAAAAAAATCCAACACAAATCCAAGGAGCAAACATCTTTGGATATGAGTCTGGTACTCTTTAGAAGGAGATGTGTATATATGTCTAAAGGGAAAGTTTTCCATTCTGTGGTATTAAGTAAAATTGAAAGCAAAGGATCACAGCCTGCCACTGTTCCACAAGCAGCTTTCTAGGTGTTGTGAGTGGGTTTCAGATGCAGAGTGATGACAAGACATGGGCTCCCATCTCTATTTTTCAATTGCTTCTATACTATATTCTCTAAAATCAGGATTACCATGACTGCACTTCAAACATTAATTAGGTTGAAAGTCAAAATAACCTTGCTGATTTTGACATACTCCTCAGTGATTTTTCACCATATCACTAAACTCCAAATTAATGCTTCATACTGTGCCTGGTTTACCAGTATAAAGACTCAGGGACCCAGTTATATGCAATAGTTAAAATTAGAGTAGACAGAACATCAAAGAATATGCTTTAAGGAAAGAAACTGTGCTGTTGTCAGGATAGACCAGATAACCTAATGTTTTTAACATACATAATATATTTGACCATGTATACCAGTATCCTTATTACCCTCAAAATTTTAATATAACATTATTTAATAAACCCATAGAATGCACTCAAAGAGAAGTAAGGCTAAAGTATGTTTCTACAGATTTCAGATAATTACAGAAATATTACCTTTACTTGAATAATTTTACATAGATAAAATAACTGTAAGATATGTAAAAGTTTAGTAAAGAACAGTTCAGGTTTTGCTCAGTTTCAATGACCCTATAATTAAGCTTTCAGCATTGATCATTATCTTATATATCTTATTATTTCTGTATGTTCTTGTGAAAACAACTGTAAGAAAACGTCCAAGTCTAGATTCACAAAAAATTGATTTGTATTCTTCTTGACTTCTATACAGTAAGAGCAATTTTTTTTTATTTTATTTTATCATGCATATAAAATTTGTGATGACATATTTGTTTTCTTTTGTGGCCAACACACATGGACTCAGAAATTGAGTTTGGGTCCAGCTGGCCAAGACAACAGGAAAAAAAAAAGGATTAAAAAGTGGGTGAAAAAAGTGGGTGAAAAAATGTGGGTAAAACTACTGACTTGAGACAGAAAAGCGTGAAAGGGAATTATGAGCTAGTAAAGGAAATAGTTTTTCATAATCAAGCAAACATGTTGTTACAGATATGCCCTACAACCATGGATCCTGAAACACACTGGAATTTTCCAGACAGGACACCAAGACGCCAACCATAGTTATACCTGTAAACAGCTTATTTTATACTGATATTTCCTTTTCTTGTAGAGATTGTGAGCTTCATCACAAGTTATTTTGAATGGAGACAATTTCCCAATTACTTAGTGTGAAATTGTTCTACAGCAGTGCTTCCTGTATTTTTTTATTAAATCTGAAATTTTAAATGTTTTATTTTTTAATAATGATTTTACTAAATTAACTAATAACTTTTTACTAGACCATCTGAGATCCTAGTTTAAATTCCCCCAGTTCTATTTCATGCAATGAAACAAAGCAATCGGAATTCTTTTTGAATGTACATAAATAGCATGCTCATTTTTAAGTAGATGTTTATTACTTAAGAAAACTGATAATTCTTGAATACCATTAAAATCACAACACTAAGTCAGTTTTAAAAATCTGCTTACATATTTGACCTCTCAATGAAAATATTTTTTAAAAGAATGTTTGGAATTCAGATGAGTATTACTCAAGAACAAGCAGTGTGTAATAGGTAGGATTTGAATGCTAAGAGTATTCACACATTAAGCACCTTTGTTTCATTCCAGAGGGGTAAACTGACAAGTATTACAGAATTCGCTGCAGCTTTACCTTTGCATTTCCTTTGTTCCAGTGATAGGATAACTATATTACAAGACTGAACTCATATTAGCTCTAGACACATATTTAATTACTTCCTACAATCACGTAAATGAATTTGGCTTATTGAAATGATATGAAAACAGAATGACATAAAAAATTGAGAGTCAATGTGACTACTACACTCATTTCAGTGGACTTCCAATATGGTTGTTATATGATTTAGGCTACTGTTTTTGTGAAATGCTAGGAAATAGTAACCCCTGAAAATAACATAACCTAATAAATAATCTAACAAATAAGAAATGCTTATCTATAATATTTTGCATATTTCACTTCTAATTTTCAAATGATAATTCACATTTATCCTTGAAAGATAGTTAAATCTCGACAGTCTATTCACAAAGATGTGAATTTAAATGATAATGTCCAAATCCAAGATGAAAGGTCATGAAAGTCCTACTTTGCTGTTAATGAAAAAAAACAAAACCAACACACCTGAAAGTTCAGAATTATGTGAGGATTCAAAAGAACATGAGTAAATTCAACTTAAAACCACAGGTAGACATTTCAGATGAATTTGATTACACAGTTGAAAGCAATTGCATGTCACTGCTGCCATTGTCTGAAGTGATAACAGTTCATATACCCTCTTCCATCAGCAAAACCACTGGGGCAGGGGCTGCAATCAGGTATCTGTCCATGGTCTATATCTGACTACACTAGTGCTTTCATTAAGCAGCAAAAAGCATGAAATATCATAGAATCATAGAATATCCTGATTTGGAATGGACACACATGGATCATCAAAGTCCAGCTCCTGGCCCTCCACAAGACAACCCCAAGAATCACACCATGTGCCTGAGAGTATTGTCCAAATGCTTCTTGAACTCTGTCGGGCTTGGTGCTGTGACAACTTCCCTAGGGAATCTGTTCCAGTGCTCAACCACCCACCACTCCTTGGATGAGGAACGATTTCCTAATATCTAACCTAAACCTTCCCTGACACAGTTTCATCCCATTCCCTCCCTGGTCCTGTTACTGGTCACCAGAGACAAGGGATCAGTGCCTGCCCCTTCACTTCCCCTCATGAGAAAGTTGTAGACTGCAATGAGGTCTCCCCTCAATCTCCTCTTCTTCAGGCTGAACAAATTAAGTGACCTCAGCTGCTCCTCATATGGCTTCCCCCCATCCTTCACCATCACTTGGGCCCTCCTTTGGACACATCTTCCCGAAACCGCACTCAGTATTCAAGGTGAGGCCACAGCAGTGCAGAGCGAGCAGGACAATTACCTCCTTTGACCAGCTGGTGACGCTGTTTCTGATGCATCCCAGGACACGGCTGGCTCTCCTGGCTGTCAGGACACTGCTGACTCATATGCAATTTGCCATCAACCAGGACTCTCAGGTTCCTTTCTGCAGTGCTGTTCTCCAGCCTCTCATTCCCCACTCTGTACATGCATCCTGGGGTTCCTCTGTCTCTGGTGTGGAATCCAGCACTTGTCTTTGTCAAATTTCATACAGTTGGTGATTGTCCAGCCTTCTAATATGTCTAGGTCTCTTTACAGGGCCTCTCTGCCAAATGTCCCATATCACCTTTGTTTTCTGCAGTGTTTCAACACTTTTCCCCTCATAATTTCAGAATTTTTGTCAGCCATCAGGAAAACAGAATCATCATTCCATGTGAAGATGATGAAAATGAAGCCCAAACCCAAGTTATTCAGTTACTAATGACTAGAGTTCTATCATCTCTCTAATTAGAATGATTCACATAAGCATTACTCCAAAAGGGACAGGCAAGAAAGGAGAAACATGGGGTAGCCCTGTATTTTATAGTGTTTTGATTGTCTAGAACTGAATAATGGTGATGATAGGCTTGAGTGTTTATGGGTAAGAATCAGAGGGAAGGCCAACAAGCCAGCTACCCTAGTGGGACTGTTATAGACCACCCAACTAGGATGAAGAGGCAACTGAAATATTCTACAAATAGCTGAGCGAAGTGTTATGATTGCTGCCCCTTGTTCTCGTGGGGAACTTCAACTTACCAAATGTCAGCTGGAAATAAAACAGCCAAGAGGAAACAGTCCAGGAGGTTCCTGGAGCATGTGAAAGGTAACTTCCTGACACAGCTGATGAGTGAGGCAACTAGGGAAGGTGCCCAATGGACCTGTTTGAGAACAGAGAAGGACTGGTGGATGATGTGACAGCTGGAGGCTGTCTTGGGCACAGTGATCATGAGATGGTAGAGTTTTTGATTCTTGGTGAAGTGAGGAGAGGGGTGAGCAGAACTGGACTTGGACTTCCAAAGGGGAGACTTCAGCCTGTTTAGGAGGCTGGTTGAGAGAGTTCCTTTGAGGTGGTCCTGAGGGGAAAGGAGTCCAGGAAGACTGGACCAAGAAGGAAATGTTAAAGGTGCAGGAGCAGAGCCAAAAGATGTGCCAAAAGATGAGCCAGTGAGGAAGACTGGCCAGGCTGAACAGAGAGCTTTGGCTGAAACTCAGTGTATCCTTTGGAAGAAGGGGCAGGCAACTCAGGAGGACAGCAAGGATGTTGTGAGGTTATGCAGGGAGAAAATTAGAAGGGCCAAAACTCAACTAGAAATTAATTGTAAAAGACAATTAAAAGTGTTTCTATAAATATATCAGCAACAAAAGGAGGGTTATGGAGAATCTCCATGGTTTATTGGATGTGGGAGGAAACACAGCTACAAAGGATAAGGAAAAGAGTGAAGTACTTAATGCCTTTTTTGCCTCAACTGGAAGACAGAGAGCAAAATGAAGACCTCATAATCCAAGGAACATGGTTATACCATTTAGACACACACAGATTTATGAGGCCGGATGGGATGCACCCAAAGGCCCTGAGGGAGTTGGCAGAAGAGCTCACTGAGCTGCTTTCAATCATTTATCAGCAGTCCTGACTAACTGAGGAGGTGCCAGTTGACTGTAGGCTAGCAAATGTGACACTCATCTACAAGAAGGGCCAGAAGGAGGATGGAGGAACTAGAGGCCTGTCATCCTGACCTGTGACAGGAAATGCTATAGAAAGTTAGTGCCAATTGCACTATCAACTGCCTCTTTCTTTTGTGAATTTAGTAGAAATCAAGTATATTGTAGTGGGCACTATGAAGGATAAGTGGATTTGTGGATAGGGCCACTGGTGATCTCCCTTTGATACAGTCTTCATTCACAATTAGCCAGCATGAAAAATGTGATATGAATTAGCATGCAATGAACAACTCTCAGTGTCAGGATCAGGATCAGGATAAGAAACAGAGGATGATTAATCTGACCTGTCTTGGACACTTAGAATTAACTGAATAACCTCTGTTTCTTTTTCTTGACTCAAAAGGCAGTCTGGGGTGACTACTTCAGGCGTTCCATGTGTACCTTCTCATGAAACCTCACCATGCTTCTAGTGTGAAAATTTCCACATAAACTGTTGGTCTAAAAATCACAGAAGAGGAACTTCCTTTAAGATATTCACATTTCTGATTATCAGGGATTTTTAAAAATAAAGTAAAAAATGTATCGAAGTATTTTGCTGAAACTCTCTACCTGAATTTGCTCTGCATTCATATCAAACGTGGAAAATTCCAAGGAATTTATTTGCTAGTGTTACTGAACACTGAGAACAATCTTATAGTAGAAATTGGCCAATTTTGATACAGCATAAGAAAAGACACTATTTTTGTCTGACAAAGCAGGAAGCTCTGTTAGAAATGCAGACATCTGTAATAACTATTTTTTTAAATTATGAAATCAAAATATATAACATGATGTATTATAGAAATTGTGGGTCAAAATACTTCTAGTTGTTTGGATGTGCACTAAAACTCATACAATATAATGCAATTTATTTATTTAAGTGGGGAAAGTTTTTGCAGTACTGAGGCTTCAAATAGCTTCCAGTCTCACATTACGGGATGTATCTATATCTATATATCTATATATCTATATATCTATATATCTATATATCT
>NW_020897719.1:8697209-8724649 GCF_003984885.1 Neopelma chrysocephalum
TATATCTATATATCTATATATCTATATATCTATATATCTATATATCTATATATCTATATATCTATATCTATAGATAGATAGATATATGTATACATAATCTCACAATAATCCAACACAGTCTTACTACAAGTACAAATAATTTGCAATGGCACAATTATATGATATGTGTACAGTGATGATCTTACAATAAATTCTATAGCACTGTCAAAACTGATGAATCCCAAAGCACTTTAAAATTCCAACTGATTCTACTGCGTCAAAAGCTTGTTCTTGCTTTCAGTTTAGAGATGTGAAAACAGACATTTGGGTATGAAAATTCATAAGTCCCAGGAAATTATCCCACAGGTGTCATAACCTGTATTGATTCACACCTGCGTTGTTTTGAGAAGTCCTGGTAAGTCACATAATTTCCAGACTTTGAATTCATGATACATGTATTTATATATATGGATCTGAGAATTTAGATGCTAGCAGCTTGTAAGGGATGAGAAGATAAATATTAAAAATAGCAGAATATAATAAGGCATCTTTCCTACTTCTAAAATACACACAGCTTTGGAGAAAAGATCAACTACCTTTAGCACAGCAAATGGTTAAGTGGGAATAACCAGTTACAATATGGTATAGGAAGAGAATAATACCATATCTAATTAAAACTGCAAGGAGAATTAAAGACTGTAATTAACAAAGTTAGCATTTGGCAAGGACACTGGGGTTAACACTCTTCCTTTTGTATAAAGTGTCATGGGATCTTCAATTCCTGTGTGCAAAGACTGGAACATGAGAATTTCCATTTAAGGGGCTCAGTCCTGAAAGATGCTCAACTTTGAAGCTTAGACCAATTATAAAAGCAAACTTCAGGTGCAGTACCTGAGTGAGTACACCTCACAAGAGCCTGTGACCTTGTGCTTCCTGGCAGTGTTCAAGGCAGGTACTATGAAGGTCTAGTCGAGAGAAGGTTGTTATGTTCAATACTTGGGTCTGAACTGCTATGCAGGTAGGAAAGTGTAGCAAATACTAAGGGTTCATTAGTATGGATAACTAGCAATGGACAGCTGTGATCACAATTTGCAGTCTCTAATGCCAAGTTTTGGTTTTTTTTTCTTTGAAGGAAACCATTACTAAGATATGAAAGATACTACCTTATTAAGGGAAATAATGTAGTATTCCAAATCCCATAGCATGATAGCTCTTGGTAAACACCGTATTATTTCAAGGAAGATTTAAGCCATTTCCATACCTTCCAAGGGAGGGATTCTTAATGTGATAATAAGACATATGGATACAGGTTGTCTGTGCCTGTTCATCTGTAGCCCCTAGAGCTCCATGTTTCAAGTGTTCACTTGCATGATCACATATTATTTAATAATTTTTCCATTTTGGCTGATCTTTACATCTTGTGTTTGCCTCACACTAACATTCAAGTCTGTAAGGATCATAGCTCTATCAGAATCAGTGTGGCACAGCTAAAGAATATCAGCCCAACCCTTTTCCAAAGTCAGCTAGAATTTTCTTAATTTAAAAATTCTGTTGAATGTGGTAATCCCCTGTCTGGACTAGAAAACATTTCATGGATATTGGGTCATTTAATGTGTTATCATATAACCTATTTCATAAGCCAATAATGTTCTAAGATCAATTAGGTTTCGCATCTCAAATATTTTTAATTGAGTATGTTACAAGAGTTGAATGATTGGAAATTATTGTCAGAAAACTTTCCCTTTATTTCCATTCCCAGACAAATTTTGTTTTGGTTTTGTGTTCCTTTAAGATATATAGTTCATTGTTCAACATCCCTATGTGACTACTGTGAGTGAACATAGCTCCCTTAAGAGTTTGTTTTGCTAAATAAAACAGGTCATGCTCCTTTAGAAGAATTCCCATGATATTATATGTGCTAACAAGCCTCTCTCTACCTTTCCTGCTTTGAATTAGTTTTTCTGAAGGGTGGACACCTTTATTTGTCTAGAGCATTCCAGAAGTTTTGTGCCCAGTGAATCCCACAGTGAATATTTCCTTGTATCTCTTGGAAATATGTCTCATGATGGATACTAAGATCATATTTATCTGCGTTTTGCACTCCCATCATTTTGATGGCTTACAGTTATCCTCTGGGCAACTAATATAACCAGATCTTTTTCTGTCATCTCCAATTAATGAGCTCTCAGCTTACTGCAGACATTCCTGTTATTAGTATTTGAATGAATGACCTTGCACTCAGTACTATTACGTTCCTTCCATTTAGACTATTCTGTCATCACAGTCTTATATTCTTATATAATTCTTCCTCTATGATATCCTTATCCTCCTTTGTATTGGCAATACTTCCTATTTTTGCTACCTCAGTGAATTTCATCAGCATAAATGTATTTTTGTATCACAAATAAAAATATTAAATAAACTGAGGCCAAGGATTGATTATTGGTGCACTTCATTAATATCTTTTATTTGCAAAAAAAAAAATCTTTATAATCTCTTTATCTTGCTCCTTAATCTGAAAACAATTCTGTTTGGTTACTTTCTAGATAATCTGTATTGAATTTTACTAATATGCATTCATACAAGAAGGTTACAATCAACAAACCTTGGATATGCAGGACTAACTAGAAAGACTAATTCCAGTAGGAAACAGCTCTCCATACATCCAAAGGATGCCAGTAATCAAGGATCATGGAGGGTGTATATTTTTAAGGAGCAGACACCATACATTTTCTAGTTGTCAAAAATGGCTAAACACTAGGATAGCAAGAGCTTTTCACCAAAGTATCTGGACTGCCCTAACAGGTCAAAACAGTTCATCAGCTAGCCTGCTTTCCCTTGAGGAACCTGCAAACAGACAGCAGAATGGACTGCCCTATTAGTGGAGGCTTATTTCCGCTACCATTTCTCCCAGAGCCTTACTTCTTCGCAGTTCCACTCAAAAGCCCACGTGTAAGATCAGAAGGGTCAAGATGTGCCAGCTACAGAGGTCAGGACCAGACTGTCTCTACCAGAGGTCTTCATTCTGCCCAGGTCAGAAGTGTCCACGAAAAAACAAGTGGGAAGCATATTGCAGGAATAGTCCTGCAGAAACGTCCTTTGCTACTCTCTTTTCAAGTCCTAATAACTGCAGACACGCAACCCACCAAGTGTGCCTACATGGCTATGTTTCCTGCAGTAACAGAAGTATGGCACGCATCCACAGCAGCTGCAGTGCAGTACAGACCATTCTGAGGATCATTGACCCTATTACACATGATCAGATTGCCTGTACTGCACCAGCAGACTCAGCAAACTCCAGTAACAGTGAACCACAATACATGCTGCTTTACTTGTCGCAAGTTGAGACTATGCAGCTGCCTACCCTGAAAGGCTGAGTACTACATTTGCAAGAGAAAATTTCTTTCTGTGCTAGGTAAAAATTGGTACTTGCTCAGACTACATCTAAAACAAAAGACTAGTGCTATACTTCATCATTTCCCACCCCTAAATACATCCCAACTTCAATCATGTTTTCATGAGCTTAGTTGATAGCATCACTTCCAAGAACAGTTTTGGAAAATGAGGCTGCTTCCTCTTTTTAGCCCCAAAAATATGTTAGCACCCATCTATTTCAATGTGGTTCTTTCTCATTCATTTAAAAAATAAAACAACAGGGATTTTGTAAAATTTTTATATTCTTATCCCATATATGCATCCCAAATATAAAAATCTAAACTTGGAATAGTGTCCACAGTTCATTTTACACATCAAGTAAAAGTTTGTTCAGTATTTGTGTTACTGGGGTACAAAACATAAGAACATAGTTAATTGCTTGTCATGGCTTTACTATTTATTCATGACAGGTCAAAAATAAACTTTTTTTTAGTCTTTTGAGTTCACAGATTGGCATCAAAATGTGCACTGAATTTGACCAAATAGTGGTTGATCAATAAGTTTATATTAATCCATCTATTGAAAATCCATTTTCTAAATAGCAATATATGGTATAGAGGGTGTTTCCAAGTTTACACAATAGGAAAACTGGGGTAATTCTTGTATCTTTAATGTGTGCTCTAGTAAATTCTGATTTTCATCTTTTTAAAGATATTGCAGACAGGATGTGTAAACTTGTGAGTCAATGCAAGTCCTGTGCTGAGAAGACTAGGGTTCAGCCTCTGGCTTTCTTTTTCAATTGCTGTGCTTCTTGAAGAAAGCTGAACATAAGCTCTGTTATCCTTTCTATTTACAAGGATTTGTTTACACTCTCAGTTGCCACAGAAGTTGTAGTATACTGGTTTTAGAGTCTAGAACAAGAAGATATAATTCACAGGTAAATGTTTTAGGTCTTTTTGTAATTGCAATACAAAATGCTTATATTTGAGAATATATGGTTTTCAGTAACAAATACTCAAATGTTCTAGTTTCTCTTTTTATTATCTAAGGAGAACAGCAGAAAATGCTAGCCTTCTCAGACTTGTTTTCATTTGAATAAATTGTATCTCCTTCTATATTTATCTTTAACATGGTTCATAATTACACACTCCTCAACCAGGGACTTAATGTTCAGATATATTATATTACATACTATATATTATGCATGAAAACTGGTTCATTTTTTATCTTCAAAAAATGATCATCAAGCTGGTTCATTATTCATCAGAAAAAAATGAACTCTGTTCATATTCCCAGTCACGGTACATTCCTGCCCTGATCATATGCATAGAAGTCCATTGTCTAGATAAATGTCTGATCAAATATGACAATGCAAAGGAATTTTCTGGAGAATCAATCCTTTGCAGAAGATATCTGGTCTTTCAATTATTATCTCTTAATCATATGTTTTTAGATATTCTTGGTATTTCTGATTATAAAATTAGCATAACACACAGTCCAGAAGTAAAGTGATGCTCTGATTATGTCATCATCCAACTTCCAGCTGGAAATCAAATGTCATGGGAGTACTGCCCACTAACCCCTAGGTTCTGAAACCTAATGGCAATTAAATGACAGATCTGTTAGCTGTTTTACTAAGATTGTTTCACTAGTAACACCAGCTAATGCACTAATTCCTGTTTCCATCTGACTTCAATTTTGCTGGATACCATATGTAAATGCATATACCAAATCATTCAAATTCTTCCTCTAAAAACAATAACCTAAGATAAGCACAAAAATACAAGAAAAGTGAAAAACTGAGGCTGAGGAAGAAGTGAAAAAGAGATTTTTTTTTTTCAGAATTAGTATATGAGGCATTTGCTCATACATATATATATGTTAATATCTCTATTGCCAGTATTTATGTTATATATATGCTTTATGTCCTCTTAGATTTCACCTATCATATAAATATCTGAATATATTATAGTAAGGTATTTACTGATTTCAATGACCTAGTGTGTTCACAAGGATGTACCATGCAGAGTTCAATTTTGATTGAAACTCCTTTCTGTAGTGGTTGATTTCAGATATATTCACAAATGCTTATTTCTAGCATAAATATAATAGTCAAATACTTCATAAACTGCTGTACACATATATTAAATGTCGTAGAAGGCCTTGGTTCATAGAGAAGGAAGTGCTAAGAAAATCTGTTGTATTTTTCAGAAGTTTGCTTCTCAAAATGGACTTCAAAAAATCCGTTTTTTTCTGCAAGTTAGCTTTATCTTGCAGTAAAAAGCTTGACTGTGCTTGGAGAACAAAATGGTCATTGTTGTTGCCTCTGAGCTCAAAAGTCTTTTATTCAACCTATGTAAAACCATTGACAGAAATTCATTTATTTCCAGAAGTGATCGTAACCTATAAACTGAGGACCCCAATGAGCTTAATGTAGCCTTCTTTACTCCCTGTTGACTACTAGGGACTTCAAGTCTTGCATTGCTGTATGCAGACAACAGCATGAGACATGCAGCAGAGGCTTTGGGATATGACAGAATCTGCTTGGTGGCCCCAAACAGCAGGAATTTGCTTAGAATTAGTAAGGTATGAATTTTAGGAGAATTAAAAATTTGTTTTAACTATCCTTTTCACTTACCTCTCTCCAATAAACATTAAGGTCTGAGATAAAGATCATGTTTATAAGAGATACTTGTATACAAACAACTGTATATTTTAGAATAATACTTTCATTTCTGTCTATTTACCTTTTAAAAAGAGAAAACCAAAGAGGAATTTTCCCTTCAGTTCAGAGTCATGGAGTCTTGTCTCCCTTTAGCCAGATACTTCTACCCCCCAAAATAGAGAAGGGTTAGTAGACATTGGCCATGTTAGAGTGTTAGAGAGAGAGATTAAGTATTTGGGCATTTTGCATAGCTGTTGAGTGCTGCAGCTATGTAAAAGTGGACCACGGTTCTTCTCCTGACCCAAAGTAATGTATGCTGTATGCTATGAATACCTTTTCTACACCATAAGGTAAATTGCAAACACTCATACCCAATCTATTTGGAATACTTAAAGCAGGCATGAGAGCTGTGCACTGCCCATTTCAGCCTCAAAATATTAAATTGTGTGAAATATCAAAAGAAAACCTTTATCTGACATTCATATGACATTCAAAACTGCAGAGGCAGTGTTAACAAAAGACACCTCCAGTTGCAGGAAACTAGCCTGAATTCTCCATTTGTGCTTTTCATTGTTAGTTTTTTGCAACTGAAGCAACTGAAAGACACAACTTCCTAACTAGCATCTTTATAGTGTTGAAGAAAGACAAACAAAATATTTGCTCACCAGTTTTATTTTTGAGGAGTCTATTATTTCCTCAATAGCTACTGACTGTTCCTTCTCCTTCATTTTTCTTTTTCGTTAAACTTGGAAATGATGCCAGAGAGTGCTAGAAAGAAGTTTATATATGTAGGTGAACTTTGATACTTCCTTGGACTTTAAGACTAATCTAGTGTAGAATGCGACTGACAAAGCATTTTCATGGATGTTATGCAGCCTTTTCAAGTTACCCAACCTAAGCAAATGAGGTTGTTAATGTTTACTCTGGCCCTTTCTCTATAATGGTTTTGAACTTTAGCAGATGTTACCAACTTATAAAGTTTGCCAAATGACATCAGTATTCATTAAATAAAATATACTTATGATTATGCAGCAGGGGACTGCCTAGATCAGCAATACTATATGCACCTCTAAAGCAAAGCCAGGTTTTCTTCAGGATTGAATAATCTCAGCAAATATTGAATAAAATACTTTAGAGCATTCCTACTTGAATTCCTTCTTTCTGTATGATTTCTGAGAATAGGAGAAACAGCAATTTTTGTAATCCATCCAGATGGTAATCATCAGTATTTGACAAATAATTAATACAAATACAAATTATTAATGTCATGATGAGAAACTGTGACCTCAAAGACCTTGTAATGGCAGTGAGATTTGCAGACTGAGTGAACGATGCTTTACCAATAAATAGTGTCTTCATAAAATCAAAGGTAGAGTTAACAGATTTACCAGGACTTTATACCAGCTGTAGTTAATAGAATCATAAAAATTAAAGAAGGAAAATATCTATCCTGTCCTGTCCTGATCTAACTTCTACTCCATGCCTGTACAACACAAGATTTTTTTCAAATGCCAGAGGAGCAAAACAAACACAAGCAAGCCGCAGGGCAACTGAAGATTTTCTCTGCAACTTTTCCTGCAGGAGTGACAAAAGTGAAGCAATCCCACTGACTTGACTCCCAAGTGGACTGGAAGCAGACAGTAGCTCCCAATCTTAGTGAAATACTAAACTGTAAGTGTATGAAATGAAGTCATGAAAGTGAAGCAGTGAAGCCTCATAGGACCCCTCAAGAGTTGACTCATTGCAAGGCATCACCTTCGCACAGCATTGTGCTCCCCTCTCTGCCACCCTTCCCCCCTTCCTCTGCCCGGTGGGCCCCCCAGCTCACAGCTGGCACAACTCCTGCCTTTCAGCATGCTCAGGTGCTTTTGTTTCCTTTCTCTGCTAGTGACTTAATTCTTTTTTTCCCAGCCTATAAATACCACATACATCAAGTCAGATGCAAATGAGGACTGAAGAAATTTGGTTAGCTTCACAAATAGACAAAGTTCTCAACAAAAGATTCATTGTTTGTGACAGCTCTAAATATCTGAGGTGATGCAAACTTCAAAGCACCTATATCACCATAGTGACTTCAGTACGCTGTTATAGCTGGAACTGTTGGAGGAATTAATGCTGTTTCAAACCTGTAAGTATTTATATCCTTTGAAGGAAAGAATCACTTTTTGGAAAATATTTTGAAGAGGTTTTTTTAAATAACATTTTTTAAATGATATATGCTCCATCTTTGTCTTAGACTACCAAGGCTATTCTGCTTCCCGACTGAGAATAATTCTTCAGACCACACTTGTGTTGCATCTATCCATATATAATAACAATATCCTGTTTCTAGTGGATAGAAGCCATTGCTTTCAGGAAACATTCCTGCCAGAAAGCTCATTCAAGGAGGTAATTAAATAACACATATACCAAATAAATCATAGAATCATAGAATGCTAAGGGGTTGGTATGGACCTTAAAGATCACGTAGTCTCAACCCTCCCTGCCATGGGCAGGGACATCGCCCACTAGACCGGGCTGCTCAAGTCCTTATCCAACCTGGCATTGAACGCTGCCAGGGTTGGGGCATCCACAGCTTCTCTGGGCAGCCTGTTCCAGTGTCTCAGCACCCTCAAAGTAAAGAATTTCTTCCTACATCAGCATGGAAACACTTTTTCTTGGCTCTATTTAGTACTGGACATGTTAAAAAAAATCAACAAAAAGGTTTTCCATATAGAAGCTTTCAAATTTCTACCAAGCAATCTGAAAGAACCTACTTCTTCTCAATTTCTTGAAGTCCAGTTTCATGGTAGTGCTCTGCCCAAAGCACTGCTCTGCAACTACTTCTTAGCTCTCATCACCAGCCATCTACCTGCTAGAGAGCCTCTCTCCTCAGGCTTCTTCAAGAATACCACTGCAAGCTTACGTTTTCTTGTCTGCCAGAAAAATGACAACTTAGAATCCTTGAAAATGTTCACAAAATTAAATTGTTTTCCTGGTTGGTCCCACCCAGTACTGTGCAAGAGAGGCCTCTGCCCTTGCAAAACATTAATATCCTCTCCTTTCATTCTTATTCCTAGCCAGTCAATCTCCTAATACTGTTGATGCAAGTTTTAGTGGACTGCATGTCAAGCAGAGGACATTATCACAGTTGTACAGTGATTATCTGGGCTGCAACAGTTATTTCTGAATGGAAGTACTGGTAAAAGACCAACTGTTTTCGTACAGACCTCCACTATACTTGTGAGATTACTGGGTTTTCTGGTGAATCCTAGGCCTGTATATATATACTAGCAAAACAAAACAACATTTAGTGCCAAAAAGTGGTTCACAAAGTCACACACTGTTAAATCACACCCTGAGAAACAGAGATCCTATTTTTTAACCTTGCCATTTTCTGTCTCTCTTCACTGTGACTAGTGCTCTCCAAATCTGCCTTAATACAGCATGTTTCTTAAATTTCTTTTTTTCAGATACTAAAAGCATTATAGAGCACAGCTTTTTACTACCTGCCCTAACTTTGATGATGGTGTAATATACACTTTACATTAACCTAAATATCTAAATTTACTATGTTCTGAACATTTGAAAGTTAATAAACTTTAAATTCACTACCAAATATTGAATAGACTGTAAGGATTTTGAATACAAATGAAATTCTGATAAAAATGAAAAGTATTTGCTTTTCAAATGTCTGTCACCATAGCTGACACACATGGCATTAGTTCACTTCTAAAACTCACTCATATATTCTTTCTTTCATTTTTCTAATGATTGATATAAGGTTGGGAATAAATATGTTGCTCCTAATCTGATACTTAGAAAAAAAATAATTTCTTATAATATGGATGAATATGCTTCTGTCTGTTAATAAAAGTATCATGAAAGTAATTGTTACAAGGAAAAATGGCTTTAAATTGGTGTCATCTTCATGGGGGTTATACTTTCAGAGGAATCAAGACCTCTTGCATATAGGGAAGACCTGGTCTTATATTTTAACTGAACTTCTAAAAAATTGTTATAAAAAGGGGGTTTCTGCCATTAATGTACTGTGAAGAGAAACAGAAACACAGACAGAGAATTCCCTAGTTTAAACAATTTCTAAATTGCCACCCAAGACCAGAGAGTTTTATGAAATTATAAATTTGGGTCCAAACACAATAAAAGCCACATAATCCAGAATTACAGCTTCAGAAACTGTAATTATTTTAATGAGAGATGGAGGGATGTTCTTGTTTTCACTTCTCTGATTCTACTAATACATAACTGTAATTCATTAATTCAGGGTCAGACAATGAGCCTTTGAGCAATTATTCACATGAGTGGTCTCACAGAATTCAATGTCCTCATTTAATGTGCCATTAAAATGGTACATGGGTGCATATAACTAAAGCAATATTAATTCACTGCAACACACAACAAGTAGCACTGTAAAAAATGGAAAGATTACTCAGGCACTGTCTATTGAGAACAACGAGAAAAGAAAATGGCTTTGTGAATTTGGAACACCCAAGTCTTATAACACATTCTGAAAGACAGTTAGATTATTTCAGAACTTCAGAGTGACCACTCTGCAGAGTTTGAAAAATCAAGACAATCCAAAGTAAGGAAAATATAAGATGAAACTCTAAAAATGCTTAAGCATTACACTGGAGAAGTGTAAAGAGAAAACAAACACTCTACATTCATGGCAGCCACCATAGCAAGGCACCTTGTGCAGAAGTACGTAAGAGCTAATTTGAGTCTTGCTTAAGTACAGCACAAACCCAGCATGCCTTCACAGAGAAATTAGATGTTCTCTTATTCCTGATCATGTCTCCTAGTCCAGTACTCTTGTAATTGGTATATTTTTAGCTCCGATAAAAAAAATTTCATTATGCTTGATGTGATAATGAAAAACTGTATCTAAAAAACTTACTTTTCACCTGCCTCTCCATCATTCCCTATTGCACAGTTTATAACCAAAATTTTGCAGACAGATTTAGGATGTTGCCAGAAAGGTGCCATAAAACCATGTACCATGAACTAAATACCTGAGATCACCTTTGTATGTGTATTTCTTTTCTATATTTTTGGAGTACACAATACCAAAAGACAAGATAGAAGAGGCAGAAGCACTGCTCAATTTGTTCCACACTGGTGCAGTTCACTTGCCTTGTTGAAGGCAGGCTTTATTTTGCCATAGTATTGAACAGAGAGATTGGGAAATGCATGCTATTCCCCGACTTACCTGCCAGCTTGATGATTTCCTTAGCACAAACAAAAATCCAAATACCACTATTTGGACCAGAGGCACGGCAAGAGTCCCAAATCTTTGCAAATACAATACCAGCAAGGCCTAAACGTCATTGCATATTTCCTTGCTCATCAAGAATAGGATATTCAATATATTTTAGGGAGATATGTCCTTCATGGCCAAAGATAAAGGCTAATGAGCCTGGAATTAGCATAGATTAACATCATCCAATTTTAAAAGGTATTAAGGGAGTATGACTTCAATCCAAAACCCAGAAATCATGCCTCTCATCACCATCCCACAGTACCACACCCGAAAGAATCCTCCCCTGCCTGACATTAATTTGAGCCAAAATATTAATTCACTCCCCGGGGGCATTTCTTTGCTATGTTCTGTACTGAGATATGTATAAATCAGTCCAGCTGTATTAGTTCTCTAGCTGGCATGCAAATATAAGGTGCTCATGGAACTATTAATTGGCATCAATACTGGACTGTACAGTGGGTAACATAGAGCAGTAGAGATCTTATCTCCTAAGGTATATTTGTAGCCAGTGATGTTCTGTAGTCAGAAAAAGATGTTCCTCCAGAGGGTGATTAAGAGCAAGCACCTGACACTGTATTCTGAAATTAACTTGGTAGATTGTGAAAGCCTGTGAAACACATTCTGCCTTCACCAGAATGAAGTTTCAAGTTTCCCTTTAAAGCCCTGAGGACAAACAGTTCCCAAAATAAATTAGGGTTGAGAGTACAGAGTACATCCTTCTATAAAGTGCATTACAGTTATTGATAGGTGTTACTTTCATAAATAATAATGCTCTGTTTTTGTTGTGTCCAGAAAAGGTCCATCCTTCCTCTTCAAATATGTAACATTTATGGAAACATAAGTAGCCTTTGTTAGTCCTCTGCCATTTTTTTACAAAAAAAATTATAAAATTAAGTTTGTTACATTAATTCCCATAAAGCACTTCATTTGAAAAGTTACATTTCTGTTATTTTTCCTTGAATTTATTCAACTAAATGCAGCTTGTCTGTATGACAATCAAGGAATAGAGCCCACCCTTGCTTCAGCATAAGACACTGTACCATAGAAACTGTTACATGGGCGAGCTCTGACTTTTGTTTTAGTTGAGGTAGAAGGATCTTTCAGCAAGACTTTAAAAGGGCTTATAGTGTTCACAGACTCCTTTTATCCATAGTCCTGCGTAGGAATTAGTAACTCCAATGGCTTATGCACCAGATCTTTCCTGGGCTAGAACCCTAAATGCTATTCAAACAACTTAAAACAACTGTGTCACACCACACTGAAGTCTTTTTTCTGATATTCTGCATTTCTAACATTTCTGACATTGACAAAAGGACAAACAACTGAATAGAAAGGAAAATAGTCCACTGATACTATGCCTTAGTTTCTGAACTGTGATGTGCTTAAATCACTCAAAAATTTTTTCTAGTATAAACAGCAAGACAAATTCAACAAAATACTTACAGTTCTTTGCATTAGTAAAGGAGTTTCAGAACAACCTATGCCTTCATCATTAAAATTTGATTCCATATTGATTATGTCTTCAATCACCTCTTCCATCTGATAAAATAATATTTTAAGACAAATCATTACAAATAATAATGGTAAAAAGTTATTTTGAAAATATAGAGGAATTAATCTTGAGTATTTATTACATCAATGAAACTGAATTTTAGAAGTTTATATCTTAAAATTCAAATAATTCAAACACTTCTACACAACAGTCACATTTTTTACTTCTTATGAAAACAGCTGTGGTTTAACAAGTCACATCTTTCCTCTTAAGCACCAGTCCATTCTCCTATTTTAACCCCTTATTGCAACACCATGACCAGTTGACAGGAATGCATTGCTATGTTGTCACTGTGACCTCTCATCTCGATCAAATGCATCATATCCACAGTGCATTTCTGCAACAGTGCAAGAAGGCTGAAAGGAACCTGTGGTTTTGCAAGAGTGTGAGTCTCTCAAGGTTCAGTGTTACACGCTGGACTCAAGATTCAGCAGGCAGAGTTTTGTGTTGTGTTTACACTGGATACTTTTCCAGACAGTCTTCTGCTCCCATTTTTGCTCTAATCTGAGCTGAAAACTACTGAAGCAGGTGGAATAGCTCATTAATTACTTGGGATGAAACATGAGTAGTTTGCAGACCTATAGACTTATACAGATTTGTACAACATGAGTTTTCAATGATAATTACGGTCTGGTTCCATTCACAAAAATAACTATGGGAAAGATCCCATGCTGAACATGTCACTGTTAACTCTACTGTCTGCAGCTCTTGGGAGCTGAAGGAAGTGTAGAGGGTCCTCTGCAACAAAAGAAAGTATCACACAGCCATGAGACATTTCGACACAGACTTTTAGGCCACATGGCCTGGCACAGCTCAGCAGTCCCCTCCCTCTCTAAAACCATAGGAGTACTCTGCCAGGAGTTGTGCCCAAATTTACCTAGGAAAGCATTGTCAGGGCCAAAAGGATGCCAAGAAATGCCAGCAATTAGACAATAGGAATGACTACTCTTTACTGCACCACCTGGGTGTTGGCTCTATATTATTTGCTAATGTAACACTAGCCTACTCTCAACCACAAGGCACATCCACATTAGGAAATTACACTGTGCCAGTCATCTCCCTGAGACTCTGGGATGGGATTATTCAAATCATGGAGAAGATGCCCATGAGAATTTTGGCCAGTGCCAACTATCACTCTCTCAGTCCTCACCAGGCACAGGTCTGGAGAGGGATTTGAAAGCAGCCATCTTGCTTGCCAGGACAGAGAGTGGTACAAGGGTATGCTCCAGGTATTCCTGGTCAGATACCCAAAATACCTGACAGTAGTTCCAGCACACTGCACTTGCCAGCACAGAGGTGACCATAAAGGCCTCCACAGAGGCCATCTAAAATAATCTTTGCAGACTAGTAGCTCCAGTAGTTTATAAACCTGGCTAAAAATATCAGTTGTCAATGCAGAAGGAATGGAGAGGCCCCAGAAGAACTCTCCAGGAAGCTTTGTGGATTTTTCAGCTCCCTCATGCTCAGCTGCATAACATCCAAATGCTCAAATGACTCACAATGTATTTGTAAGATTCTTTTATTCTGTTAGAGTCCAAGATATAATACACATCTCCATTTCTCATTTCTGTAGGAATTCCCCCTTTACCTAATAAGCAGTCTCTTTTGAAATCTATTGAAGTACTAAAGGATACAACGATCTACATCTCACACTGGCTGAGAATGTAATACTGTATAATAGCTGTACCTCTATTAAAGTCGATGGTGGCATTAAAGTTAGCATATACATGTCAATTTACTCAAGATAACCCATATATAAATATATCAGCTAACTGAAAAATGAATGAGTGATTCTTTCAGTTACGTCTTGAAGGTAATCAGTATTTAACTTTTTAATGGAGCTAGAATAATAGTTTTAGACAGAGATAACTCTCATCTGGAAAAAAAAAGTTTTACTTTGCAAAGTCCATATTCAGAAAACATACAGTAACATATGACACATATATAAAAAGATGCAACAGTACATTTTAGATGGCAGCAGCTTAAAAACCTGACCATGCAACAAGCTATTCACAGGTATTCAAGGGAATAACCCACATAATCCAAAAGGATGCAGGAAGCAAGTGCTGTATCCAAAGGCCCCGTGAAAGTAAAGAAAGTCATCTCTTGCCCACTACTAGTACAAGGTGGGTCATGTGACGTTTCTGTAGAAGCAGACAAAGCCCAGCTCCCCTTTCCTTTCACTGGCCCTGCCCTACCGCATTTTCGTGTTCGCCTCCAAGGGCCAGCAGCTTGGTAACAGGGCTTTCCGGTGTGCCAATATCACTGACTGGAGGCATGTGTCCGTTCCTGAGAATAGAGGTCACTCCCACAGGCTGGATTGTGTGAGAGTGGGAGAGAGAAAGTGTCTGGCTGGACAGCTTGGTATCAAGGGTCAAATACTGCTTCACTTGGTGCCTCTGGCTCTGCTGTATGTGGTATCTAGACTGATTTTCCAAGTGTGTTTGTACCTGGGGAGGAATAGAAATAATTGCTGAATTTTCAAGTTGCTGGTATCAGTATTTGCCAATATGCTTACTTAACAATACTTCAAAACAATAGATTCAGTTCTAATAACACTTGGATAGAATTAATAACCTTAATCTTTTTTTTTTAGTTTTACACACACATTTCTTATTTGTGTACCATTTTCCCCTTACACAGCTGAACAAACACTCTGAATAATTATAAAGAAAAATATAATTAGAAGAGATAACCACGATCCTGAGAAAAGACCAGAAATACGCTACACATTTTTCACTTCTAATTTAAAAATTATCTTTCTTGAGATTACTACAATCAAATATACAGGCATATATGTACTCTAAAATTAATATCACAATGTATTTACTCTTTTGTACATGAAAGAGTAAATAAATGCATGAAGAAAAATATAATCCAACCAATAAATATAATATAATAAAATATAATCTAACTTCAAATGATATCAAAATAGCAGAAATTATTTCAGATTATTTGAAGAGTGAAGGACATCATAAAATCTAATGGTTAATAGATTATCTATCCCCTCCCAGGCATTCCTGTTGTCTATTACCTGGCTTTCCTAATCACAATGAATTTAAAGTCTATTCAGAACCAGAAAGACCAAGCATGAAGGAAGCCAAAAGCATCCAACACAAATGTAAATATGACTCTACCAGTTCCGCAAAGCTGAAACAGAAATGAACACTCTGAGATGGATTTTGTAATCCAGAAAAAGATCCCAATGCAGATGTAACTGACTGTACCCATTTCTATTTTATACCTCACCGACAAGCCTGTTCTGGGAACAAGAACATAGCAGCCTTTAAGAGTTACAGATGCATATTGAAGCTTCTTCAACTGCTCTTTCTAACTTGAGCACGCATCATCATGTTGTAAAACTGTGGTAGAGTTGTGCAACATCTTTTCCCACAGTCACACTAAGTCTACTTTTGTTTCTAATATGTTGCACAATGGCATAACTAGGACTTCAACATTTTCTGATGGGATTTTTCTTCTGCTAGTTAAAGAATATGTAGCATGTCAAAAGTAAGAAAGAGGACATATTTAGGGGACCTAAAGGAGGCATGAACAATGTCACTGATTTTCCAGTAAGCAGCAGTGCTACATCTTTCTTGGCGTTCCACTAAGGGCAAACAGATGATATCTGTACTCCCAAGCTGCTTCGCCCACCATCAGTCCCAAGAGAAATAATAGGAAAACTGGAAAGAGATTTAATTAATAAATTATTAAAAGATAGGAATATAATTAATGCTAGTCAACATAGTTCTGTGCAAAATAAGCCTTGTCAAACAAATCTACTTCTGCTCTTTGATGAGATTTTAAGTTAGGTTGCCAAAGGTAACGATGTATGTATAATACACTTCAACTTTTGTGTGCCTTTTGACTTAGCATCATTCAACATTCTAATTAAAAATATAGCACTACACAATATCAATAAAGTGTGTTTTAACCAGTTTAAGCACTGGCTAACAAACATGCATAAGAAAGTGATTAGCAAAGGCTTAGCATCAGAAAGAGGGACTGTTCAGTCTTGTACTACTCAATTTAACCATCAGAGATTTGGGACCAATGAAAAATATAACAGACTAAAAAGAATAAATATTTTCATAGCAATGTTCCCAGTCAGAAAAATACAAATCTGCATATGCTGGAGGAAGAAATACAGGAGCCATCAATGACGAAAACGCCTCAAACAATGAGTCTGTCTGTAAAGAATTTGGCATCATAACAAACCAGCAACTCAGCAGGAGTGTCCCACTGATACTATAGAAGAAAGGGAAAATAACATAAAGGAAGTAGTGAATAGGAGCCTGGCTTAACTCTGTTTTTATTTATGGCTCAGGAGAGATCAATAATGGAAGCCTAAAAATATTCCTACCCTAAACATTTTTGAAACACAGATATTGAAAAATAGCAAGTATGTAGAAAAGAACTATGGAAGTAATTGTAGACTGAGAAAAGGGTGTTTAAATGAACGCTAAAGAAACTCAGCTATGTTCTTGTCGCCAATTTGTGAAAAAAAATTGTGAAAATCTTGAGAGATCCTGAATGTAAAAGGGACTTTCAGCAAGCACAGAAGAGTTGTGGTAAGAGCCACTGGCCACAAGCTGATGTTAGGCAAGCGCATATCAGAAATTGTGTGCATAAACACTGAAACACTCAAAAGGAAATGCTCTAACTGTTGTTTTCTTCAAACTAAGGATTGATGACTTTCCGGAAGAGATACAGTAGCCAAATCCAAAAGACACTTTTATCACACACATTCTCAGCCTCAAAGCTGAGTACTAGGATAATAGTTGAATGGAATACAAAAGCCTGTGATTTTAGAAGAATTAGAATGAGTGGTCTAATAACCCTTTCTGTGTTAAGATTTTATGGATTTTGGGATCTGAGAAATAGCTATTTTAATAACAAAATTTTCTTTGATGAAAATTTACTCTGAATGCAATAAATGTTTAAATCTACAAAATAATACACTTAAAGATGATCATAATATACTGGACAGAACTCATCAGACTTCACTATAGTTTTCCATTTATGCTGAATGTTAATTTGTTCCAGTGTTTTTAATAGCTTCTGAAGGAAAATTTCTCATCCTGAGGGGATCGTGTCATTTATCATCAGTCCTGAACGCAACACCTATCTGCAAATGAGTTATGGGGCTTCATGTTCTTTTCAGCCACTGTACCAGAAAATAAGCATCTAATTATGAACTTTTAATTATTAAAATGTTCTCCAAGTACCCGAAAAGTCTAATTCCATTTTAAGATATGACACACAATCACAACACAATTTTTGTTCTATTTCTGAGGGCTTTCAAACATGTTTTAAGGGTTAGGAAAAAAGCATTTTTAGTTATGAAATAATCCTTTTTAATTTATCACAAATGAATGTCAGTTGTTTGTTTGTCCTGCTCTTTTTATTAAACTTTTTGAGGAAACACTATTTGTAAAACTATTTCATAATAAAATGAAAATTCAATTTAACTTAGGAATTATACACTTCTCTTCTATCTTAAGAACTATCACCAAATACAATATTCACATTCATGTTTAGTTTATAAAAGCATGTGTGATTTTGCCAATTAATTACTTAAGCTAAACACAGTAATTAATTTTTAAATGTGAATATTTTTCCTATGGGAACTTTGATCTGACTAGATAAGACCTTCCCATTAATAGACATGAAGAGAAAATACAAAGCAAAAGACATCCAGTCTGGAAACTTACAGCTGTGTTTAGTTGATGCCTTAGAGTAGTTTTCAAGTTAAGAAAAAATTCTCATGTGACTCTAATGCACTATTTTTCATCTTATTTAACCTTTGACGTCATATCCATCAGGAACTTGTGAATATTCTTTCAAGGGTGAAGGGACTGAAGAAGAAACATTTAAAAGTTCATTGACAAGGGCCATGTCTTCAAGAATGACTACTACTTGTGTGTTTTGGTATCTTAATATCTAAAAATAGCCGATAAATATAGATGTGGGGTAGAGTGGGAGCAATTGGAAATTCTCCATCATACTGCCAAGCATTATGAAAACCAAGAGGAATGCGGTAGCAAAATAACTGCAAAACAGACTTTGCAGAAATCAGTGCTGGCTAAGGAAACTTTCTTTGCACAGCATAGGCAGCAGAACAGTGTTTCTCTAAGGAGGAGAAACTCAGCAGAGCTCTCAGGGCTGTGGCTAATAGATGCTAGATCTTGCAGCTCACCATTTCCTGACAAATCCCCATGCAGGCACAGGGATTTTGATAGCATTTCCCACTTGTGGTATTCTCTAGCACTCACTGAGCATTGATGGAGCTCAGTCCTTTCAGTTATTCCTCTGTGCTAACCTCCTTGTGCAATCAGAAATGAGTTGGGGGAAGCCAACTACCTGCAATAAACGACTACAGAGACGTTATCAAAGCAAGTACTTCCATTTGCGCCGGCATACCTGAGACACTCTTGGCTTCTTAATTGAACTCCTGCAGTTAAGATACACATAGCTCTGATGGCTCCTTATCCATCACCAGCTTGACTTCTGAAGAAAGGATCCCTAAGGTCTTAAGGCCAGCTTGTCATGTTTTAAAATAACAATGAGTCTCAATGACTTTGTGGTCTTCAGTGGCAGAAAAGAATCAGGTTTTTTAAAACTGCACTATAAAAACAGGTTATAAAGTTAAGCAAAGCAAACTACAGGAAGTATTTTTATGAAACTATCCCTTTGATTTGAGCTGGAATTTAAGCTGCGAATCTAAACTGTGAATAAAACCAACCACTAGAGTTAATAGACCACACAAGTGTAACAATGGGTCACAATCAAATTATTAAACCCCGGCTAATATCCTTACTCTGACTCTGAACAGTGACCCTGTCCATGCTCTCACTGATTCATGAGATCTGTTTAATACAATAAATCTTTACTATTTCACTTCCTCTTTATGAGGAATGCAAGAATATGACTCTTGCATTTCAAGAATGTAAAGAAACTTTTTGTATGGCTAGCTATGTTCTGTATTTGTCAACTGCAATAATTAACACAGACCCATAGAAATTACAGTTATAGCAGCATGGGAAATCCATAGGTAGAGTGATGTATTTTATTAAGCAATTTAAGATTTTCTGAAAAGTGTCATACATCTAAAAGAAATCTACTCCAAAATATAGGATGTACATAACACAGACTGATACATGGATCAGCAATAAGGAAAATTCTTGCAGATGTGAAAGCTTATATTTTAATTTCAGCATTTTTAACCATTTAGTTTCAGATGAAAGCACTCAGAAAAGACAAAAGTTGACTACATTATGAAATCCACATAGTCTATTTTGTTTTCCATCCATAAAGTTTGTAATAAAAGTCTAATATCAGAGAAAACCAGTTGGCAGGTATACTACCTTTATGTCTAGATAAGAATAGTTGGAAAATATTTTGGTCTGTTCTTTGATTTCTGATTGTTTTCATGTGACAACTATAATTCTTCACTTGTGTCTAACTTTAAAGGTCAAGAAAACTCAAAAAGCAGTCAGCCTTAAAAAGTATGAAGAGAGATCATTAAGTAACAATTTTGTCACTGTTTGCTGTACACTCTTTCTGGCTCCCCAGGTGAGCAGACACTGTATCATTTGAGATTAAATGATAGCAGTAATACAGTTACCGTTACAGTTCAGTTACAGACAGACAAACTACCTTTGAAGCTAGATCTAAAAAGTGTATTTTCCTAGTATGTAAAGGTATGGACATCAAGTATAATGTGGCAAAAAAGTACTGATGGTAAAACTGTAAGAGTAGAAAACAGTACTTTGATATTTAATATATTTCTCAGAGAAATTTCTTTTTGCACGTACTTCATTCCTTTTGACCATTAGTGTTCCATTCCATTACTATTTGCACACAACAAGTAACATTTCTAATGCATATTGCAATAACATTGTCATGTTTTGGCTGCAGAAGTTGAAGAAAAATTCAAAGCCTGAACACAGTGAACCTACCTTTGGTGTGCTATTCTTCTTCAAAAATGAAGTTCAAAAGGCTTAGTGATTTTGGGCAAAATCACTGATTTTGCCTGTTTCTAATATACAAGATTCATGTCTGTATGCCAAGGAGACTATATCAATATCCCCCAAAACTGAAACCCATTCGTTGAAAAGCATAGTCAGTTTGTTCAAAGTGGTAATTTCACCACCAGATGACAGCACTTCTTATTACTAACCCTTTTTTTGTGTGTTTCAGTCCTCCCTCATTTTGAAAACAAACTGTAAAGGGGTATGCACCCCCGAGCCCATGCACGGCAAGAACAGAGGAAACAAAGCCAGAGGCATAAGATGGTTTGGTGAGACAGTCACATCAGGGAGGCTAATCTGTTAGACAAGATATTTTAAGTCTGTGAAGGGTTATAGCTCCTGTAAAGGCACAGACAAAACCAGCTTCAGCCTGAGAAATGTGCTTTCTATTTCTATTTCCTCAGTCTCAGAATGATAAAGAGGGCAAGGGGGGAAGCCTTCAAAGTAGGCATCTTAGGTTCAGCTTCACAACACGATTTTTGTGAAATCAAGGCAGCAACATCATTTTCAACCAGCTTAGGATCTGTCCACAAAGTATGCTTTCATACGAGGCAAGCAGATTAGGTTAGCTGGCAGCAGTAGGTGACGTTTCCATCAAAATAAGAATAGCACTTCAAGGATAACTATATGAGAAAAAAGTAGCAAAAATATTTCATATTAGTTGTTAAGAGCATTTTTAAAAAAATCTATCTGGTCCATTTTGTGTCCAAATATGTTTTATGGATGTAAGCAGCAATGAGTTTGAGCATGTTCATGCTTCAGGTTGCTGCTCTCATGCTGTTCATGGAGTTCGCAAACATTACCTTTAGTACGTGAACACCAGCTACAAATCAGTGTAATCTTTTGTCAATACACTTCCACTTATGTTCTGAGAGTAGTAGCAGTGGATTTACAGTGACCCTTGAAATATTTTAATAGTTTCATAGCATTTAAGTTTGCCACTATTCTTACAAATAAGTGTTAAATAAGGAGCCTGTCTGTCAGTGAAAAAACACCTAATATAATGAGAAACTATAATGAATATAAATGTTTACTTAAAAATTTTTAATTTATTTTGAGGAATATTTTCTGAACTGTGTTTTTTTTATATTTGAGCCTGGAAATACACATTTCAGTCTAACACTGACAAACATCTGCTGAAGAGAAGGAAAGCCAACAATTCATTCAGGGAACACTTGCAGCATGCAAAACTCCAAAGATTTATATTTTGCTGTACTCCACAGTTGATGGGAAATCTCACAAAAACAGCATAATTGGTACTTTCAGTACTGAACTGAGAAAGCAGTCTTGCCTTTTGATGTGTATTTAAACTAATGTTAGTTCACAATATGTTCCATTCAGTACTGACTCAATTAGGAAAAAAAAAAGTAAAGAAAGATGTTTATTCCATTTCTAATATGCAACAGATCAAAATTCAATGCCTTTTAAAATTATTCAAATTCTGAAATCAGCCTTTAAAAATTTCTTAGAAAAAGAACTGCTATAAAAACAGCATAAATAGAATCAAAAGGCAGCCTAGCAGAAACAAGCACACATCCTTCAGTGTTAGAGTTGTATTCTGCAGCATTTCCATTTCAATTTAGGTACAACAAACATTTGTGCACTTCGTAGACACTATAGAATAGGAGCCAGAGGAGTGATATTAGACTAAGCTCAAACTACTTAACAGTTTTCAGCTAACAGCCGATAAATAAAAACGTTAATTAACAAAAGATGATTGATTTTGCTGGGATTGATCAAGAGAAACTCCCACTTAGTTTAAATGAGAGTTCTGTGTGAATATGGAATTAAAGCTTACTAATAGTAAGCCATTACTAAGAGCATTATTTATAAGCTGTATTGTAAAGAACAAGTCTTTCAAATGAAATGGTCCTCATGTGAAAAGGAATGTACAAGTTAAAAAGAGGTTGCTAGAATTGCCTGGAAAATTATTGTGATACCTATATATGTGTGAAATATTTTTAGTGGAAAGTAAGAATATTTAATAATGATAGCTATTTTAAAGAGTCTTTAGTATTTTGCCACAGAACTTTCAGCAGGAAAACATCATAGTGTTTGTACTGCAAAAAAGTGCTGTGCTGTGAATGTTAACGGTAAGATTTAGTAAGTGGGTTTACTAGTATTAACAAATTTATTTCATTATCAAGTGAGTTCTCAGACAACTGCAAGAGAAGTGTAGGGAACAGAATAAAGGTCTCTATGTAACCTGTGAAGGAGCAAGATTCAGGATGGGAACAGTTCCAGGCGTGGAGAAAAGCATACAGCAATTGGCAGGACTTTATTATATGGACCTTACAGTTATCATATGGATTTTACTGTTATTATGTGGTTTCAGTGTATTCACACTACACAGTGCACAACCTGGACATGCCCAGGCTTGCCATGAGTTTGCCTGCTGCCTGCTCCCTGCTTCCCCCACTCCTCCCCCTTTTGCCCGTGTCCCTATCCTGATTTGTTTCCTTGTTTGTCTGTCTCATGCTCCGCCCTATGTTCTGACCTTTTCCCCTCCGGAGCTGATAAAAACCCACGTGGGCACTGGAATAAACACTATTCCTGCATCCCACCTTTGTGTCCCTGACCCGTGCTGTGTCACGGCCCCATTCCCCTCCCCCCTTTTGGACCGCGGCAGTAACCTCTGTTGATCTCACCAAGGCTTTCGATACCGCAAGCAGAAAAGGTCTATGGCGGATTTTGGAACATTTAGGATGTTCCCCCAAGTTCCTTAAAATGATCATCTCACTACATGAGGATCAGCGCGGCCAAGTCAGATATGGTGATGCACTTTCTGAGCCCTTCCTAATTACCAGTGATGTGAAACAAGGTTGCGTTCTTGTACCAACCCTATTCACAATCTTTTTCAGCATGATGCTCCAAAGGGCCACGGCAGACCTCGAGGATCAGGACGGTATCTACATTCGATATCGTACTGATGGAAGCCTATTCAACCTAAGGCGACTGAAGGCCCACACCAAGACCTTAAACCATCTTGTCCGGGAGCTGCTTTACGCTGATGACGCCGCCCTTGTTGCCCACACAGAAGCAACTTTGCAGCATTTAACATCCTGCTTTGCAGCCACTGCTGAGCTCTTTGGGCTGGAAGTCAGCTTAAAGAAGACAGAAGTTCTCTATCAACCTGCACCTCAGGAAGTCTTCCATCATCCCCAGATCACCATTGGCCAATCAGAGCTCAAATCAGTCCAGCAGTTTAATTACCTAGGTAGCATCATCTCCTCGGATGGTAAGATTGACGGGGAGATAGACAACAGGTTAGCAAAGGCATATAGTGCCTTCGGAAAACTCCATAAACACTTGAAGAAAAGTACAAAGATCAGTGTTTACAGAGCCATTGTGCTGTCTACTCTTTTATATGGTTCCAAAGCATGGGTCATTTACCACCACCACCTGTGACTCTTAGAATGCTCCCATCAACACTGTCTCCGTACAATCCTAAACATCCACTGGTCAGATTATGTGACCAATACATCTGTTCTAGAACAAGCAGCAGTCACAAGTATTGAGGCCATGTTACTGAGAACACAGCTGCGTTGGGCAGGACACGTCTCAAGGATGAAGGACCACCGCCTCCCTAAGATCTTCCTTTATGGTGAACTTGCCACTGGCTGCCGCAAAAGAGGAGCCCTGAAGAAAAGATACAAGGACTCCCTGAAGCAACATCTCAGCCTTGGCCATATTGACCAACATAACTGGTCTACTCTGGCCTCAAATCAGGAGGCCTGGAGACGCATCATCTATAACGCTGCTGTTTCCTTTGAGAAAGCACACAAGATAACTGTTGAGGAGAAAAGACAATGGAGAAAGAATCGTGCCTTGCAGAATATACCACCTAAGGAGTCTTTCTGCTGTGCCTTTTGCAATCAGACATGTCTATCTCGTATTGGCCTTATTAGCCACCAGCGTGCTTGTAACAAATGTGTTTAGAGCCTTTCCCAAATCTTCGTTCGCGAAGCCTAGCCATGATGATCAAGTGAGTTAATTAGCATTTAGCAGCATAATCAGTAGGCCATGTTACAGAGACAAGGCAAGTGCTGGTCTCTTTGGGCTGGCTTAAGAATTTGGGAGACAAAACTTTGATTCCATCACAAAATAAAGCAAGAACCTAATAGCTTGAATTTTATCGCACTATATAAAGTGCAAAAACATTGGTTTGCCAGCATCATTACTTACCTGCAGTAGCTGGATTTCTATCAGTTTTATCACCTCTACACAACAGCATCACCCCATAGCCTGGGTACCCAAACAGAGTAGAGCAAACAAGAAAAGACTAGTACAAATCTGGCCATGAATAATGTATGTCTGTGTCTATTCAGTCTGTTCGAGGGAGAGAAAAGAGAAATGGTCCATAAGGGCATTTCCTTAACTCTGGCTGGAATTGCAGTAAAGAAGAAGAAATGATACAGCACTTCTAAGGAAAGAAACTTCCTATCTGTGTCTTAAATGGATTATTAACTGAAGAATAGATGCTGAAAGAAATCAATAGCATAATAGTATGACCATGTTAGCAGTTTTCTTCAATCGTTTTGTCACTCTGTCAGCACTGTTGCCATTCAAAAGACCACAAAGGCTAAACCCAGACGTAGAATTCTTCATAATGCAGTCTTATTACTATTGTATTCTGAAATGAGATAATTATCTCCAACATAAAACACTAAGGTTCCACCCAGTTCACAGGCAAAGTTTATTCAGCACTATCTCAAAGTAGTTTAACAACACAATTTACTGAGATTTACTCAGACTTGTCACCTTTTTATCAGCTGTATGCAGAGCATATGTATAAGACAGCTGTATTTTGGTAATACTCTTTCTCAGTCAGGTCCAGATTTTATCCTTACGTTAGTGGCCCTCAGGACCATCCCACTGAATTAACAGATGCATAAATGCTTGCCGGAGTGGGGAAGGCTTTCTTACAGAAAACTAGCACAAAGGACCGCATGGGTAACCATGACCTCAGACTGTAGCTGTGCTGGTCTCTGAGATGGTTTTTAGCCTTGTTCCTCCTTCTTTGACCACACCTGCACAAGTGCATAACCCACTGTTACAGTCAGGATGGTGTCTTTATTGGTCAGGAGTATCCCTCCCTAAAGATTACAAAATCCTACTACCTAAAGTGTGAAATTGCTGCTGTCCATCCTCACAGCTGGATCTCCAGCAGAAGAATTTAGCTTGTCACATTAATCCATGAGTCTCCAAGCCAGCTAATTTAACCTGCATTTTCTATTCCTGAAGCAAGATTTTCATGTAGACTACTAAAGTTTCATATTCACTTCTAAAGACACATTTTACATTATTGTAGATTTTCTCTCTTCTAAAACTTTTATAGTGCAGTTCAGTTGAAATTTACATTTACCAAGGTAAATGAAAAGGTCCTTTCCAATTATGTCACCAACCCACTTTTCTCCTGCATGAAGGTCACTGCAAACCTTGAACGAGAAACCAAGCATAGCACTATCAACAGAGAATACTCAAGTCACCTGAGATTTGCAGAAAATATTATCCTCCTATTTACTGGAAAGCTTTGAGGCAAGGTTCAGAGTAGTGGGAGGAGCAGGATATGCTGACTCAGGATGAACAGGCACAAACAAGAACTAAGTTTAATATCATTATGAAAGAGGAAAACACTATAATAATGTAAGTAGAAAAAAAATATGTTTTGATTAAAAGCCATCAGAATATGAAGCAACAGAAAAAAACCCATGAAGTTCAGTTTCTACTTCAAAGGTATTTTGGGTATCCCTCTATTCCTAGCCATAATACTTGAAAGCAAAAATAAAGCCCTTGAAAAGAAAATAGCTGGAATAAAACTAATGTCCTGTCTACAGTTGAGATAGAGTTAATTTTCTTCTCAGTAGCTGGTCCAGTGCTGTGTTGTGGATTCAGTGTGAGAATAATGTTGATAACATATTGACGTTTTAGCTGTCGCTAAGTAGTACCTAATCTAAGCCAAGGACTTTTCAGTGGGTCATGCTCTGCCAGTGAGTAGCTGAACAAGAAGTTGGAAGGGAGCATGGCCGGGACAGCTAACCTGAAATGGTCAAAGGGATATTCCACACCACAGAATGTCATGCCCAACATATAAACTGGGGAGAGTTACCTGCAGAGAAGGGCCAGTTGTGGCTCAGAGATGAGTTTGGCACTGTTCAGCAGGTGGTGAGCAATTGTATCGTGCATCACTTGTCTTTCTCGAGTTTTATCTCCCTCTCTCCCTCTCCTTTCTATTACAATTATTAAAAGTAGTATTAGTATTGTTATTGTTATTAATATGATCTTATATTTTGTTTCAATTATTAAACTATTCTTATCTCAACCCATGAGTTGTATTTTCTTTTCTTTCCTGATTCTCCCCCACATCCCATCAGTGGGTGGCAGAGAAGGTGAAGTGAACAAGCGGCTGCATGATACTTAGTTGCCTGCTGGGGTTAAACAACAATAACTGTAAAGGAAAAGAAAAATTAGTTCATCATCATAATGAAAACCAAACAACCTTAAAAAAAGGAAAGGAAAACTGGAGAAGACTTCTGTGTATTTGCGCAGAACAAAGAATCCTGATGTTAGATGTGA
>NW_020897719.1:8724659-8837181 GCF_003984885.1 Neopelma chrysocephalum
CATCAGCCAGAAAGTTCTTTACCAGCATGAGTTGGAAATGATAAAAAGACTACCTGCAAAACAAGAAACAGTAATACTCTCAGGAGGGGTTTTTATCATTTTATGGATCCAAACAAGATGTGGTTGTTTTGTTGCTAGGGTTTTCTTCAAGATGGTAAATTTTGGAACAGACAGTAGATAGGCAGGTAAATAATCTAAAGCAAATCCCTCACAGACAAGGAGGAGTACCAGCAGTACAGTTTCACTGTGTGGAGGACGTACACAGAAACTTATTTGAAATAGATTTTATGTCAAAGTGTGAAAGGTGTGTGTCCACTGTACAAAAACTGCTGTGGTTGGGAGGGGAAAGGTGTCTCATGGAAGAGAAGCCCTGGACAGCAGCTAATTTGGTTACTAACCATACTTCAAATACTGAGCAGTGAGGAACATAGGAATTTTTATTTTTTTTTGTCTGAGAATTCATTACCACAGAAAATTCCATAGTAAACATTTTTTTCTCTCAATTCCTGTATACAGATCTCAATTCCAGTAGTCCGAGGATTTAGATTTCAGTAATGAGAAGTATGTGTTAGAAGAGAGTAGAATTTAGTAGAAGAGTAGAATTTAGTAGAGTAGAAGCTTTAGTTTCCTAAACCTACTTTTAAAGCCCACCATCTGGGAGGTCTGATATAAGACACTCTGGGATTCCTTTGATATGACAAAGGAAAAAGTCTTTGCATAGAACCAAGACAAGTTAAAATGATTCTAAGTCATTTTACTGTAGGCTTCCTATCTGGACACTGTCTCTGAAGAAAATGTGTGAAGGGTAAACAAAAGAGAAAGTCTGATAGGAAGAAGATTACGGCAAGAAGTAGTCTGCACACAGTAGGAAACAAAAATCTACATATAAGCCTTCATATGCAGAGATTGTTTACAGTCTCATCAAAGATATAAATTCCAGATTCTGTTTTATAGTTGAAAAGTAAAATCAATTAGTATTAAAATAAAGTATGTAGAGTATTGCAGATTAAAAAAAAAAAGGAGGGGGATGCTTGTAGGTGTTCCTACTAGTGACCAGTGGAAGTTGAAGGCCATGGGCCATGTCTCCATCCTCCCAAGTCTGAACTCAATAGCTTTAGCAACACAGTAAATACAGAAGGTAGACACAAAAGCAGCAGATGATTTGAGGAAGGTGGATGAAAAGGATGTATTTAATAAACATTAATTCTCAAGAATTCCTTCCATTTTTCTGTTCCTCTGATGCTTTTTGTAGTTGCATAGTTTTTGATTCCACAGGTAAATAGGAGGGGTTTTTAACCTACTTATTTCCAACTCTCAAATTTTGCCTTAGTTAAGTAGCAATTAATTTATGACTACTTTCATCCATCTCAATGGAGGTGGGATGGTGAAAGTGTTTGGTTTTGTTTAATCATTGCTGATAGGTACAAGAATGTCTTTATCCTTGCTAATACCCTTCTAGGCCCTGATCCTGCATCTTCCCAGACTTTTACCATTGTATTCTATGAAGGGCTTTCACTGATTTCAGGGAAATAGTCACATGGACAATTGCTTGTAGGATTGGAACTTTAATCAGCAGTTGTCAAGGGCATCTTGCATTAGTGAGCTACGAAAAAAGTCTTTAAGAAATGTGCCATGCTTCAGTTGTTTGACAAAGTAATATTTTATGCCTATTTACATTACTGAGAATTGATTGTAAAATTTTGACTAGCCAAAGGATATGTATGACAAACTGGCATTTCTTGGTTTAAGTTAACATTCTTTAATCACCAGACCTTGTTGTGGCTCCACTATGCTATGTTCTTCCTGAATGTACCAAAAGAGTCATGCCATTCTTAGGAAAATCACTTTTTCCACAACACTTGTCAATAATTTAAATTACAGTGGATTGGCATTCAGAAGTGCTATATATTCCCTGCCCTTGCTAAATTTTGCTTATATGGCCTTAAGCAAAACATTTAATCTCCTTCCTTGATAAATTTGAGTAATAACATCTATTTATCTCTGTTAGTATGTTTTTTCATCTTGGAAAATTATGAGGGCAAGGATTATTCCAGTCCCCTTGGGACAATGGCACCACCTCTTCTCTGGGAACTTGAGTTGAAACACCTCTTCTTCTTCTTCTTCTACTACTATTACTACTACTACCAATAATAATAACAATATTTTATTTATTTGCAGTTAAGAAAAACAGACTAAACAACTTTATTTTTCAAAATACAACGTAAGACTTTGAGACTAAATATAAAAATTCAGTCTTTTCTCTTGTATGACAACCAATTAATCCCTGTTAATAGACTGGAATTTTTAGGCAAGACTAGAAATGCAATTATTTTCTAACCATTGTAAGACTGATTCTCCTAGGTTATTAGAAAGTGAATTGTTGTGTCACAAGAAAATTCACTGCAGCCTAAACTGCCGTTTTTTTTTTTACTAATGAAATATATTTGTTCTAAAATATTTACAATGTTTTTCCTCCATAAGGGCTTCACAAGAGCATGTAAAGGTCTGGATATAGTTTCTTGTTTTGTCCTTTTATTGATAGAACTTGATGTTTCTATCCTTAACTAGAAATGTCTTTCCTGCTCATGTTTATGCAAAACAGATTTTTTGGAAGAGAAGGAAAAAAAAAAGAAAAAAAAAAGAGGTACTGTAACATCAGAAGAAAACATCAAAGGGCTAGTGGCAACATCTTCAGGCTTTTATCAAAGTAGTGAGGGAATGCATTAAAGCAACAATATACGTAACGTACAAATGATAAGTCTATCAAATTCAACAATATGTCTGATGAATATAGAGGACACATTTTTACATGCATTCTTTGTTTTAAAAGAAAGACTTGAACAGTGATTTTGCTTTCAAAACTATGAGAGGAAAAAAAATTACACTCGGGTCTTTAAGTTGTGTCATTCAATGCAGCTACAGTGGAGCCAAGCCCACTTACCTCATGACAAGTTACACTTTTATATTTTTCAAGGTCAGTGTCTTCAACACACACACAAATATATTTTGGGCTTTTTATTCATCTTCACTTTTGTACCTGTATGAGAGCTGTGTAACAGAATACTGAGACTTGGCCTCATAAATAGAAATGTAGATGGTTCTTTTAGCTCAGAACAAGTCTGTTATGAAATGGTAGAGCATGTCCACAAAATATCTTTCTGTCAACCCTGTTTCCTGAAAGTGTTTCAAAAATCTCTAAGTTGGCTTCACTTATTAGGAAAATGCCATTCTTTGTTTCCTGTTTAACCCTAAAACTTGAATTCAAAAGCTTTGTTTCTACAAGCAGCACCACCACGTGATCAAGTCCACAACTGATTTACAGTCTCTAACTTAGCCCTCAACCCCTGTGCAGAGCACAGCTGCCCATTCTGTTCAAATTCATAGCTTTTGCAGCCTGTTGTAGGAAAAAATACAAATTATGAATCTACTGTAGGAAGCCATGGCTTCTAGCCCAGTTCCTGCAGTAGTAGTCAGCTTCAAGCCCCAGATAAGCCAAAACCAGGTTCTGCAACTTGTGGTTCCAGCAAGTCCATCAACTGCTCCTAATATTTCACTAATGCTCACTATCATTAATATACAAAAATACTTAGTGCATTGATGGATAATAAACATTCACAAGTTTTACAACTAAAATAACTAGTAGTTCCTACAAAACTAGGTCAGATACACTTGAAATTAAAACCTAGTTTTGTTATTGGGGGGGGAGGGATGTATATATATATATTTATTTTTTTTATTTTATTTATTTTTTTTAAGCCTAATCTTAAGCACAGTGTTATAGTGAGAATTTAGGAGTAAGCCTTCCCTTCATAGCACCAACACAATATACAGGGAGGCATCAGAACAAATAATTTCCTTAATAGGAGACCTGGCCATTTCGTTCATGTACACATAAAAAAATGTTCTGGGTTTAGTTGGTGGAAATTATTCCTGCTGGATCATTATTATGGCAGTTATGTTTTCCATGACCCTTGAATACTGGTCAAGAAGAGCAAGGAGTAGCTAACAAACATTCAACATCACTATACTCCCTCTGCATGCTTGCTTCCTCCCCCACTGTGTGTGTAGCTCTGAGTAGGGTGATGTAGGGATGCAAAGCAGCTTCTTTCCATTGATTTGCAGCTCTTACAACATATTCTGTGACTCTGTAGGCTGAAAGTTCACAGGCAGATGCTAATCCATGTGGAGGTGAAAAGCAATGGATAAAAATTAGCATAGGGACTTTGAAATCACAAACCTCAACTGCTGGAGTTTTATTGCAAAGTGCAGAATTTAGAGAAAAAAAAAATCTGATGTTCTGTCTTTACTGTGTCATTTTTATTTGCTTTTGTATATGGGTACTCACTTCTTCATTATAGATATGACAGAGTTAGGGTGTATTTGAATCTGGCAGCAATGCCGAGACCAGAAGACTCTTTCAGAGTAGGAGGCCAAAATTCAGAAAGTAGTTATTATTCTTGAAAACATAACTCTGGAGTTCATGGGAAAACCAGGAGACGTGATTATATGCATCAGATCCCCAGGTTGATTAATGCTCACTACAGCAGAGACTTATGGAACTTTTTTTCTAATAGCTCTTCTGTGAGCCAAATACAGGGTGATTTTTTGCACATCCTAACTCTCTCATCATAAGTTCTTCACCCATTTATACTACTTCAAAATGTCAGCAGGCCAAATGTGTTCATTACAGCTTATTATTAATTGCATTATAGCAGCACAAAGAAGCAGGAGTAGAGTGCACAAAAAGAATGAAATGCAGTTCCAGCCCGTCATACCCCTCATGCCTACTTTCTGCCATCTTGGCAGCCCAGTACCTGCCACCTCCTTCATCCATACATCTGTACCACATTGTCACTCAGTAGTCATGTCACTTTCAAGATCCTATGATATGCCAGAAGCCGCTCACACTGTACATTTTGCAAACTCAGAATAAAATTTCAGGCTCTGTCCCACATCACAGGTTGCTCAGGAGACACAGGCAGCCAATAGTTATGACCACCAGATTGACAATGTGTCAGGTTTCCTGCTTTCTGAATATGACTAGAATTTTTTTGGCTCCTAGAGTGAAACTGATTTTGGAATAAACTCTGAAAGTTTCGTTTCTGTAAGGCTTGTAAAAATCCAACATATAAAAGCCTCTGTGTTAAAACTGAGGAAGTCAAAAGGGCTGAGAAATTCGTCAAACACCCACTTCTGTCTGTCTACTGGAGTGCTTGATTAGGGCCTCACACATTTATGAAAGACATAACAATAAATACAGCTCTGAACTAACAAGAGAGCAGGAACAGAGACAGGGAATACACATTCAGTGCCTATTAATTGCCTTGCTATATGGTCCTCCGCGCTTGTGGGAAGTCATGTTTTAGAAACATTCATGGAGATATCCAGCAGAGAACATGATACTCTTTTCAGTAAGCTTACTCATAGACTTGCAACAGCTAATGAAATAATATCAAATTTTTATGAATATTCAGAGCACTTTTGTTAATAAAAAAGAAGGTATTATAACAGCCAACCATTATGTAGGCTGGCACCAATTGTTCAATTTTCTAACAGAAAAAATTAATTGTGTGTGAATTGTTTTGCTCATGAAAGTGAGACAGATGTAGGAAGAAGTCAGGCAAACACCACAAACACTTGCATACCACCTCAGACTCCACCTGGAACACCAGTTTGCTGGGGCTTAACTCTACAATCCACACAATGTTATGCAGCTTTTGTACAACAGGACTACATGGCTAAGGACTAATTAACATGCATAAACAATTTTTCAAAACTACAGCAGTTTTGTAGACCCATATCTTTCAATATAAGAATTTTAAAACAATAATACTTAATATAGTTGAGACCAAACAAACTAATGTTGTCCATTTATAGGCTAGTTTGGATCCAAAATTTTATGTGAAGTTTTTTTGCTACTCCTTTCCCTCTCCACTCTCCCTTCCAAATGAGAGCTCTGCCCCTGAGCACAAAGCAAAGACAGACAGACATTTGCGGTATTCAGATTATTGATTTAATTTTTTTCTGATTTGATCTTACACATTTATAAGTGAGTGAACTGAGTTAAATTGCATTAAAATCTAATAAAAATTCTTTGTAAATCAAAGTGTCTGTTATTGGTGAGTTTGTCTCTTAATCTTACCTTTTCAATGATTATTCTTCCTGTACAGCCCTACCATGTTATCATGCCTCTCTGGGCAAACTGTGCCAGTATTTTACCACCCTCATTGTAAAAAATTTCTTCCTTATACCTAATCTCTTTGTACCCTCTTTTAGTTTAAAACCATTACCCCTTGTTTTATTACAGGTCCTGCTAAAAAGTCTGCCCCCATCTTCCTTATAAACCCCCTTTAATTACTAAAAGGCCACAATAAGGTCCCCCTGGAATCTCCTCTGGTCCCACTTTCCTGTGCTAAGGACCCGAGAGCTGGATGCAGTACTACAGGTGGGGTCTCAACAGAACCGAGTGGCAGAATCACCTCCCTTGACCTGCTTTTGATGTAGCCCAGGATAGGGTGGCTTTCTGGGCTGTGAGCATGCATTTCTGGCTCATGTCCAGCTTCTCATCTACTTCTGAAGTTGCAGATCAATGCACTTCACACACATGATGGAGCAAAATATTTAAACTTGTGTACTTTGAAAGTTATGTTTCACTTCTTTAAGGCATTCAGTGCAAGTGAACTGCTTCTTACAAGTACGGAGAATCACCACTGTGGAAAGCTTCATGGGCTACAAAATACCATAGGCAATGGCCACTCTCAGGAGCACTTTTATATAGGGAGATGACTGAACATAAGGCAACCTTAACTCAGGAATTAGAGGCCATGTGCACACATGGCCTACGAAGCTAGCTAGCATTAAATACATGCCTCTGCTATCCTAGACATGTGTTCATGTCTTGGGGAGTAAGTGTGCTTTGAATTTCTTAATCAAAATTAAATTAATTAATCTGGCTAACTCTCATAGATTCAAGTGACCTGTAACATGAATTGCATGATAGTAGTCATTAGATTTTGGTTTGGTTTAATCTTGCTAAACCTAAAAATATGTGCACAAAGAAACATAACATTGACAAAAGTGTGAGAACAAAACCAATTATAGCAGAACAAAGTCACTGAACCTCCTGTCCTGGATGCAGGTAGCAGCTTCACACTCTGTACAGACACAAGTACTTTAAGGAAATGTGAGCAGAAAGAGGAGTTGGGTGTTGATCTTTACCATGCAAAGAGAAATATGAGTGATGAGGACAGAGAGAGCTCCTTTGGACACTACGTACAGTGACCACCTAGCTTCATTGAGCTCTTGTGCATACTCTCAATCCCACTGTCAGTTTTTATGCAGATTGCAGTAGTTCAGCATTTTATTAGTTATTATCACATTATGTTATTCCAGTCTTTGTAAGAGTAGTTGAAACATTACTTCCACCAATTTTAATTTCATTTTCTAGAGACATTAGTTTAATTTGGAGGGCAGAGTGTTTGTTATGTCCCATCAGCAGAAAAAGAGAGCCCTATTCCATGTTCCAGGTGGATCACTCCTTTTTAAATACTTAAATTTTATGGAAGCCAGTAAAAACTGGTTCCTAAATATACCCTAAGCATCATTGTGGATTAGCATTTTAATCCTGTCTAATTAATAAAATATAAATACAGACATCTCTAATCAGACTTTGGTTTGGTCGCTTAAACTTGAGTTCCTATGAGTTTTGGGCAAACCCAGCTCAGTTTAGGTGACTTAAGCTATCACAATGAGGAAAAGGAGTCCAGTTTATCTGCTTGTCTCAAATCATGTCCATTTTCATGTGTTCAGGGAAGCTATTTGATCATGAGAAGAGCCACACAGACAATGAAAATAAGTATGTGGATTGAGCTGAAAGTTAGTGACTAGCAACTTCTGGCTGAAAGTAATGGTAGAATAGGAAGTTCTGAATAGGAGTTCTTTGAAGATGTTTTACTTTAGTGTTCCATAACATGCAGTTATGAATATTCCTCACTTGCACAAATTCTGCACATCTATAGGCATATAAAGTGATGTTCAAAAATCTTAAATAACAATGTTTACATGATATTTTTAATTTCCTTGACATTTTTCCTTGCATCTGTTTGACAAAAAGGAGCAAACATCAATGGTATACTTAGACTTTCAGTAGCTCTCTAACATGCAAATGTAACATAAAATAAAATCTAACTGAAATTGTATGAATTCAGAAGTAACAATATGGAGAAGAATAATGAATCAATAGAATTAACCTGAAAGAAAATCTTTAAAATTAAAATCCTTTGAATAAAACTGATGGAAAAATGTGCATAAAAAATAGTCAACTTTAAACAGTATTCAAACAAACAGAAAATAAATTGTTTTGATTATTTTCAGGCATACATAATTATGGTAAATCCAAAAATTGAATTTACAAGAGTAAAGGTTTATCAATATGTATGAGGTTACATTATTAAATATAACAGGAAATCTACAGTTTGACTCTAATCATATAGAAAGGTTTTTTATCATTTAAATATGATTTGAAGGAGGGGTAGGTGTTCCTGCATGTTACTGTGCTCTATTTCATCTCTAATTTAACCCTTTGAGCATTTTACAGAGTGAAGAGGACTTATGCACATCAAAGAAAAAGGTAAATTTGATTAATTCAGTTTGGTTAAAAAGTGGGAGTGCTTCAACTTGCTATCATTTTAGTAACTATAAAATAAAATTCCTATTGGTGTTTATAGTTGATTAGACATCTTTTTTCAAGGCCTTCACTACAAAGCAAGAGAAGCTGCAGACCTGATTAAATGTCTGTAAGCACATACATTCCCTTTACCTGTGGGAGCAAAGGCACTTCCAGAATGATTTATTCCGGAGAGGAGAAAACCGATAATTAGGTTCTGCCTTTTCTCAGGGATTCTTTTCAGAAAGAGTAACTTTCTTTACAGCTGTTGAACAGCTCATGGGTGCCCTGAGCAACAACCCCAACATCATCTACTATGAGAGGGAGCAGAAAACAACCCAGAGACATTTGACACACATGTGACAAAGTTAATCCCCATTGCCTGTGACTCTCTAAATAGACTGGGAAAGAGCTACTCTCACTGCGGTACCAGCTTCACACCTATCACCACCCATCTCAAGAAATTCCTCCTTGAGCAGAGTCTTAAGCACCCAGATACCAACAGCAGGAATATTTCCAGAAACAAAACTTGAAAATTTTCCAAAATGCGGTGGAAAGGCTTTTTTTTTATCATCATTAACTATACTAATGCCAATGAGCTACAGATGCTGTCAATTATATGGTTTTGGAGTTATCTCATGTGTAAGGTAAATGACAATCCTTATCTCTGTACGCTGGTCACACTGTCTGAGATCATGACTTACTATAACTCATTTCATTAAATACTGAGATATGGTAGCTCAGTAACTGAATCCCTTTAATTGAAGTTTATATGGCATCATAATTTATACAACAAAAATTTGAGCTGTCTTTACCAAAGTTTTGCAAGACAGATACCCTAATATTAGAAATTAAAACTGAACAGAGGCCACCCTTAGTTTGAGTTGACAGTGGAGTCCAAGAAAAAGTAGTCTGAGTCATGCCATTATTGCTCAAAGTCATTACATTTCACTTTCTTATTTTTAGACTTTTTTTTTAATAGATGTCAAGCCCAGAGACTGAAGATTTAGGAAAGTTAAGATGAAAAAGAACATTGAAATTTTTTATTAGAACACTCATTTTAGAACAAGAAGGCAACATTTACTCAATTCACAGCTTAAATTTTCTGTAAGTAAACATCTGGAGTGCAGATGTTTTTAAATTTTATCAACATCTTTCTTTTTTATTCTGCAAATTGTTCCTAATTGTCATTTTTTGTTTGCCATCCCATCCATGTTTTTGTTGGATGGTGAGCTTCCTGATTTTCAAACTATTTTCATATTATTTCTGATTTTCCTCTTTTTTTTTCCAAGTGTGAAACACATTTAATGTTGACTACTGTCGATATAGACCAGTGACTGCCTGTATTTACGTTTACACACCATTTATGATGCAGCTAAAGCAACTGCATTTCCGCAAAAATCAAGGCTAGAGGAATATTTCATACTTCTCATGTGTATTGATTACATTTAGGCAATGGAAGTTATGAAGAGAAAGAACAATAAGTGATCTGAAAGGTACATCTGCATTTTCAACCCATAACCCATGTGCTATAGATTGTGATTTCCACTGATCACTTTCATCATCAGTTTATATAATAATCAGAAAAAATAATTTTCCCCATTTCTTTGGCCATTTTCAAATCAGTACAACAGAGAGCCCTGGTGTGTTGTTGAACTGATTTGCAGTGGAATTGCAATTGGCTTACCACAACCCTTAAACTGGCTCTGAAACTGAAACTTGCTCTAAAACATGCTGATTTTTTTTTTGAGGGCCTGATTATCTTGCAAAACCTTCAACACTTCCTTTTTCAGAATAGGCTGTAAAGTCTGAGAAGTCTTCTCTCATCCTTTATCTCCCCTTCCCCACCCCAAACTTTCAGCTATTGCTTAAGACTCTAACTTAACAAGGAAGTTCAGAGAAGTAGGACAAAATCAATAACACATTTGATTAAAATTGATCCAAGACATATGATGAAGAACTTTATCTCAGGACAGCGAGGGTGTATTCTAATGCGATGACTGAGGGATTGGATCCCTGTGGCAGATGAAGCATCTCTAATACAAGCTGTGTGGCCATTTAGACACTTAACAAATCCCTAAGTAAAGTTTTATCTGAGTTTGGTTGGGCTTGCTTTAGTTGAGCAGAATTACTTTTCATTTCAAAGTCACAATCCATTAAATGCCAAAAAAGGGGGAAATTATTTTGCACTGTAATATATCACTTCATCCCATAAATCCTTTGTAGCACATCCAGCCATGCGGGGCGGTGAAGAGGGGATCCCACTCATGCAAAGGCAGAAAGCTGGATTGAACACCCTCTGAAAAAATGAGGCTTAGAAACATCATGCAAAACTGAGGAAAATAACAAATACCTCCTTACAACATGTGTAGCCTGAGACTTGAGAAGCAGCTTCTCCTGTCCTATACATAATTTTTTCCAGAAATAAACATCAAACCCACAGGTTTTGAACACACCTATATAGTCTCTGCCAAATGAAAAGTTAATAGGTCCCAATGGGTATGGCTGCTTGATCAGCAAGGTTATTTTGCGCTTCGCTGTGCTGGGCTTTGCAAGCACGCCTTTACTGAACCATGGTATAATTATCACTTGTAGAAAAGAGTTTGTTCAGTTCCCAGCCTTGTGCCGACAACAGCCTGCAGCCCTGTGTTTTCACAGCTCAGCTGAATCTGTCCAATTAGAACAAGGCCAGTTACAGGCAGATCTAACCATAATGCTGACCAGCCCTTCTTACCTATCATCTGGATGGGCAACATACTGGTACAGTCCCAAGAAGCCTCCCAGAGTAACAGAATGACTGTGAAACAAATCCTGGTCCCCTGCCCATTTGCTCCTGACTGACTGCTTCAAGGTAGCTTTGCAGCACTCCAGTGACACAGCCCTCCTATGCCTTCGTGCAAAATGATCCTCACAGTGTTCTGTTCTCTTTTGGTGGAGGGAAAACAACTGTTTGGGGAAGTTTATAGTCTTGTGCACTGGGAGTAACACTCTATAAAGGTGAAGCAATTTAGATTGATGGATTAAAACACAACACACCAGGGCAACACATAATTCAAGGGAAATCTTGCCTGACCTGGTTTAGAAACTTCTAATTTGTACCTTTGTTTTCTTAAATACATTTCCATTTACAATTGTGTACACCCTCACATCTGCATTTGCCCAACAAAACCAGTTACCCTGAAGAAGAATGTATGTATCTCTAGTAAGCAAGTGTCATTCCCCACAGCTGCTGGTCACATTTGTCTTCTCCTACTCAGTTAAGGTGTTGGGCATTCTTAAGGTTGAGGACCATGTAAGAGGTCAATATGAAGAGAAAAGAATGGCTTCAAATCTAACCTTGTTACCATTTTTTTTCCATGTTTCTTTCATACCAGTGCATGTCAGCTCCAGAATACAAATTTTGGATTAAATTAGAGGTATGTTCTGATTATGTCTAAAACAGGTGGGTGAATTGCTCTGTGCTAGATCTTGCTTCTCCAAAATTACAACTGGCTTAGTCCAAATGTCAAACTTTTAGAATGACACAGATATGATGAGCTAACTAGAAGCAGCTTTGTAATATGATATGAGATAAATAACTATCCATTTTATTTAATTAACCTTGATTTAAAATTGGGCATCTAAATTAGTACTCAGTCCTGTCAGTTGACATGGTAGTGCCAGAATACCTTTGAGTATAGCTCTCCAAAAGTCAGTTGCTCCCCTCAGCATTGCAGGGAGCATATTGACTTTGATGTGAAAATATACATTCAGAATATTCTTGTGAGGACCACAAAAGTGACAGAAGAATGCCAGCCTCCGCTGATCTTATTGCAGACCATACTCTTTAAATCACTTTTAGGCTTCGAAAATTCATTTATATTTTGGACATCCAAATTTGAGAGATTTGTCCATGACTGCGGAGGCAAAAAGACCAAGTACCATTAAATTCTTTAGATACCAAATTATAATTATAGGTTTGGGAGACATAGAAGCATTATTGTTTTTTTTCTTAGATCAGTGGGTTTTATTTCACTTTCCCTTGGGTACATATTGCTTATATTTAGAATCAGGCTTTTATGGTAGAGAGTTTAACTGTGAATGAATATAGCTGTCTATACATCCGTATACATGGACTTAATATCTGTACATACATGATTGTTAAAGTCACTACAGTTCTAAAAATTATTTAATAATTAAATAAAAAAAGGATGAGTGAAATGCACAGTGGAAAAGTATGGTGTCATGTGAATATTTTTTGAATAGAGTCTTGTGAATTTGTCAGTAAAACTTCCACTGAACTCGGCAGAAGCTTTGTGTTATAAAGCAGTAAAAAGAATGTACTCTTTTATGTAGTACAACAAACTTAATTATATAAAACAGTGAAATTAAATCTTCTTGTCTCCTCAGAAAGAAGTTTATTAAGTTACTGGTCTAATTTAAACCCGGTTAGCTATGATGCAATGCTATGACTATAGAAGTACAACGGTTTAATTGTAATGTGGTCCAAATGCAGATGGCATTGAAAATATCTTTTTAACCAACCAGTTCCTGCCACAAAAATACACTGCAACTTCAATGGCAGTTAAGATACAAGCATTAAAATCGATTATTAATGACTGCACAATTAAGTCCTGTTGTGGAGTTGCTGCTCTCGCACATAACCATTTGAGAAGTGGGTGCTGCCCACCAGGCTCGCACGGGTGCTTGGGCTCTCCCCAGGGCTGCTGCCACTGCTGCAAGGCCCCACACACTCTCCTACAGGCCCTGAACCCAGGTTAGTCCCTGCCAGCTAGTTGTCCCCACTACCAAGAAGCAGAATGATCTCTGGAGGCATGTAATTGCCTCACCAGGTACTCACCCTAGCTCCTCACCCATATCATGGGTGGCAGACGTGACTGAAGAGCTGGATGTCAGTAATGCTGAGGGAAGCAAGCACCAGGGCTTTCACAGCTCCTGCTTCCCTTCCTATAAAGGGTGGGGACAGGGTTTGCCTCTTAAGGAACTACCAGAAATTTGGTTCTATATTTGACTTTCGACAGGTCTTAAAGACAATTGCTCAGCGCAAAGTTTGCATAACACCACCTTCCTCTCACAAACAAATATGGTTTTTGGATGTGAGCTAGAAATTCTAAGTATTACTTTAACAGTTTTAAAATTCTCAAACATATATGAGTAAACCTGCCCCAAACGCTATAGCATAATAATATTCTGTGTATTGAGACAAAATTAATACAAGATGAGATTACACTTTCATCACAGTAGGGAGACTCATGGAAAAAAAACTTGAATATGGATCAAGGCTTTCAGTATTTAATAGGGCAACTCAGGTGTATGTGGTGTTGAAGATGTGTTTACCTTGGATTGAGATTAAAAAATTTTGTAATCAGGATAGACTCGTATAGTGCAATTATTTCCTCCAAATTAAGAATAACTAGAAATCACGCTAAGTTCCCTTAGCCCTTTTTTTTATTCTTACAGTAATGCTTATATACTAAAACCTTCCAGGAGGCAATTTTGTCTCTTTAAAGTCTAGTTTTATCACTGCTGTGACTGCTATGGGCGTATTTGAATCTGCGCATTCAAATACTTTCAAAGGTGGGAGTTACATCCCCAAGTCCTGTTCAGGGAACACACATTTTCTCTCACACTTTATTATTCTCTGTGTAGTGTTAAAGGATTCATCTAACCCTTCATGAGAGCCAAATATTGAGGTACACATTATGAGATACAACGGGCGTCATATTTTCCTGTTTTAATTGTTCTTTACTTGAATGCTGCAAAAATACTTGTAATGGTCTCACACTAACAAACAAGTTTTTATTACATGCACAAGACCAAAAGCAAGGAGGTTGAGGTTCAAACAGCAGTTCACAATTTTTAGTAAGAACACTGAAAGGAGTTAATAGTGTTTCTGATCTCACCAAGCAAGGATGAGATTCAATATGCCAAAAGTTGAACAAGGACAAAACCATCAGGCAGATAAAACACTCAGACACAAACCGAGCTGCTTGTTTAAGTGCTGAAGATGCCATTGCTATCCTCACAGCAGTGCAAAACTTAAAAAGAGATAAAAGGGCATGCACTTGCCTTCATCTGAGCTCTGTTCTAAACAGGGACACCCTAGCCATCCACGGGGTACTTGAAATGCTAAGGTGTATTCAAAGCTCCACAAACAACACAACATTCACAGAAGTTTTTGGGTTTTTTTAATGAAAACACATTTGAACCTCCAATCAGAGAAAATTCTGGCAAATGATATAAAAACCATCATGGAGGAGATCAGGATGGCAGAGGGGACAAAAATGGAAGTCCTGACCCTGGGGGAGAGAGAAGAAATGGGCTAGTCACGCTCTGCTTGGTAGGCCAAGACAAGTTAGCAGATGCAATATCTAATACATTCTCCTTGATTGTTCCCTGTTTCTGGCTTCCACCTCAGTGATTTCCATAAGAAATGTCTGGTCAGGATTATTTTTTCAGCATCCTTATTCCCTCCTTTTCCCATCCTTTTCCCTAAGATCCAGATACAATTCCTTATTCGTTTGTTTAAGAAATTCACTTTGTGAGAAAGTATAAACATTATTGATTACAAAGGTTAGCTCCCTCCCCAAGCTAGGAACATTTCCTTTAATCACTGTTCAAGAAATAATTAAATTTAAATGCCATTATTGTAATACTTCCCTGCTATAAACCTTTTACCTAAGAATCTCAAAAGGCTTTGTCCTGGTGAGTATTGTTATCTTTGAGAGACTTGGTAATAAAGTTGGTATATGACAGGTTAGGAATAAAGCTCAGCAACAAAGATTGTACTCCCTGAGTCTAAATACTGCCATCCTATGCGTTCCCCTTTCTGGCACTTAACAATTTGAGAAAAAAAATACTATTTTCTCTCCCAAACCAATTTATCCCGTGTTTTACTAATAATCCCAGTAAGGCACTGTGCAGTGGATAACAGACCAAATGAAACCACATCAAATTAAGATAAAAAAAATTACAGCAAAGAAGAATCCAGATTTTGTGAAGTTTACAGCCTTTGAGATATTCAAACGCATAATATCAGCCAAATGAAGACCCTGCTTTAGAAAGCATCCTGTTCTTAGTCAGACATCTAAGGTTATTATGAATGCCTTTTTTACAGGGAACAGTGATTTGAACGGAAGCTCAGCACTTCCCTGACTGCAGGCCAGCATGAATCCAGCCCCTGGGTCCCTTCCTATGGGAACACTAGGCAGAGAGACCCTTTTCAAACGAGGTCAGCCTTTGAAATAGGAACTGACCTTCATCAACCAAGACTCTCTTCTCCTTTGCAAGCTTTGTGCACTTTCTATTAGAAAGTAATGCAATGAGTTATATTCTAATTCTCATCTGCTAAACGTCCTTAAAAGTCTGGAGTCGTTCCTGTTCTCACTAAAAGACAGGAACTGAGCACATTTGAGAGACACAACTGTCCCTCAGCTCCTCTTCCTTTGTGTTTCCCATTTACAGTTAGTTCTGCTGTCACACCCAATCCATTTTCAGTGCATAAGAGTAATTTTGATAATCAAGGTAGAAAGTATGAGCTCCCTGTGTGTTTCTGGGAAACTTTCTGTGGTCCAACAAGGATCCAGGCTGCTGCACCTGCACATGCAGCTTGCTGCTGTTTCTCTGAGGTGCAGCTTCTTGCAGGAAAGGGAGAGCAGGGAATAGCCTTCTACTGTTGTGTCTTCCAGCAGAGAGGAGAAAAGCAGAGCATACCTGCTGGAAAGGATGCCCTCAAGGGGGTCCAGACCGCACATTCCAGCCTAGCACCCAGACTTGTATCCAGCTGCTACAGTCAAAACTCCAACCCTAAATAAATTTAGTCTTTCTTTCCTAGTCACATAAGGGGAGCTGTTTAGTTAAGCTCCACATCATAAATGCATTGTACTATCCAAAGTGAGAATAGTGCTTTCCCCTGCAAAAGCAGCTGCTCTTTTATGGAGGTTGATAGGTGAGAAAATGGAAAAGTTTTACATTTCATTTAAAATTGAGCAACAGAGCTTTCTAAATCAATATTGGTGCCCTCAAATCTCAGACAAAAAAATATCTGTCAAAGGAAGAGAATGACTGTTCTCGTCGTTCTAGCCATCAAAGTTATTTTGATCAAGTCTGTGTGTATTTTTAATAACGATTTTCCTTCTCCTTCTCTTGCTATTCACTTGAAAGTAAAATTATACAAAAAGAGGAGCAACTTTCTGAAAAAGTGTAAGAACCTCTGGGACAAGATCAATCAGTATTTTGTGAACTCAAGATCTTTAATTATATGTGTGACAGAAGGCACTTGGAGTATGGCTTTTCACAATGCAGGTAGTTTTTAAATATTTGTTTTGACAACATATAGGTGTGGCAAGACTAAAAAAATCACAGTTTACTCTGTCATCTTTAACTGTTGTTATTGTGAAAATGTTAAATTTTTGGCATTCATGTCCCAATATATACAGATGGAAAAGACCATATCAGTGTTATAAAAAGCCTCCAAAAGAATTAGAATTTGAATTTAAAGTAATGACAATTCTGAAATTCTCTCAAACTCTTTCATATATTATCTGAGTCATGCTGAGATTTACACAAGAAATCTCTATCAAAACCACTTGGAATCAGGGAGAGGGGAAAGCAAACATTCTGACTAACAGCTTTGTCACACTAGGCTTGTAGCACCATTCCCAGTGCTAAGCAGTGTTCTAATACAGACATTTAAAAATTTAAAAAAATCTAAGAAATGTTGCATAGAATTTATAAAAAAATTACTAAGCAATTTATAATATATGTTAATAAAGCTTTTCCAGAACTGTAATATTTTTTCCATGGCACAGACAAAGTTATGGATATATTCTAATACAGGAATCTGCGTAATAGATGACCACAAAGAACGACTACAGATAGATCAGAGACATCATTATTTCAAACAATATGAGTGCATTTAAACAGCTGGGGGGAGGCTGCTGTACAAATACCTGTATTTATAGCTGTATTTATACACTGGTAATTCATATGTTTATTTGAATATTTCGTACATAATTGCTATTTTCAGAAAGATGACTAAAATCAAAATGAAATGTGACAAGTTGTACCAGAAACTTTTTATCTATCTTTGTTATTATTCAGTATTCTACTTTCACAATTACAAAATATAGTCCCCTTTAAATGCAATTGTGCAGAAAGTTTGTTCAAGCTCTTTCAAAAAGACAGTGAAATAATGGAGATCAGACTCTGACCTGTAACACTTAGACAGAAAATAGTTGCACCAGCAGCTACATCCCAGCAGACTGTCAGAGGAAATGGGAAGTTTTCAGATTGTTGTCCATAAGAATAAGGAGCACAATTTGGTATTTAAAATATTTGCATATTTGCTATGAACTGAAATTCAGAATGACATTGCTTAACATAGACGGAAAATAATTTTACATCCATTTGTGTTTATAAGCAAGGTTCTAAAATTTAAGCTACTTCTCATGTTTCTCAAATACTAAACCAAAAGGGAAGTTTTTAGCTCTAGAGCCATTCAGATTTTAAGCATAAATGCAATCGTATTTACTGTGATGGTTAGAAGATAACAGCATCCACTAGGAAGAAAATGGCAAAATGACAGCAGAGCAAAAGTACACATCATTCACTCTTTGAAGACAACTGATTAATATCCTGCTCCTTCTTCTACTCTTAACCAAAAGACATTCTAATTAATTATATACCTCCTCATCAGCTAAATCGTCATCTTATTACAGCATTTACACTAGAAATGAAACAGAACAGTGGACATTCCATTTCTGATGGAAAAAACCAACCTCAAACCCCAAGTAAAATTTTGGAGATAATGAAAATATTTTTATGGCTTCAAAATAATTAATTTTCCTGTAACTACAATGCTTCCAAACAGGGAGAGAAAAGCCTCCAAACTGTCGCCATTAGTATGCAAATAATGTCATGTACATGTGACACATGATGTCAGGAATTCTATTTCATTTCTTACAGCTGAAGGAACAGAATATAGATGCTGCTACTACATTAGTGTTTGAAGTGGAGTTATACATACCTGCCCATACCAACTGTATTCCAGCATTGTAACCTCAGTGAACACCAAGTCTTAGAAAACTCAGAGTAAATTCGTGAATACGAACTGTTTCATGTAAGACAAAGCCTATGACTATGCTGCTACTTTCCCTTTCAAGGGAGTGTGCTAAAGTCTACAACTTTTGCTTAACCACCAGCACTGCTACAATCATAGCTTTGTTGAAGTGTTGTGCTCTTGCAGCTAAAACCTGTTGATAATGAACCTGAACCCATTATTTTGAGTCAATGAATTGAAAGAAATAGGGCAAAGAATGAAAGCCACAGGGCCAATTACCAGCATTCTTTGATGTATTACTTGCTAGCACCCACCAAATCACTTTGTGTCTTTGTCTTGATCCCCTCTGTTATTCATTAATTATTCTGGAAGGGTTAGAGTTCAGATAGCTAATTGCACAGACAGTCTTACTTGGTGGGGATTCTCCCTACACTCACACTTTCCCCAACTGTGCCCAGCCACCTTGTATTATGCCAATTAATCCAATTCTTGGCATTTTTGTACAGTCCTCCAAGTTCTTTTAAAGCTTTGCCTAAAATGTTTTCACTCAGGCTTGTAAACAGAGGCTGAAGAAGGTTTGCGAACTGGACAGAAAATGTTTTACAACTGTCTTCTTGATTCTTTGTGGAGATCACTGGCCCTAGTGACCCTGCATTCCTCCCCACATGCCTGTCACTTTATTTACAAACATAGTGTCTAGTACTACTGCATTTGTAGAGATGAGAATTATTTTACAGTATTTCATTTTTCTCTCCCTGCCCCTCCCCACTCTTCATTTTTGTCACAAAGGATCTCTGTTAAATTGAGAGATAGATATCGCTTTGTGACTTAAGAGAGAATTTCTAGGAATAGTCTTGTCATATCACATTTCGTTATTGATACTAGCGCTGGGAATGCTTCTATGTCCAAAATTTCATAGCAAAAATGGAATTAATTTTAATCATAAGAATACAAAACAGGGAAATAAAAGCTTTATGTTCTGTGACATCAAAGCCCAGGTTCCTGTTTGCAAACTCAGCAACTGTTCATGGGCTTCAAATTCCAGAAAATTCATTCTTAGGACTGTCTTCATTTTCACCCAAAATGGGAAAATTTTGTCTGTTTCCTGGTTTGGGCCATTCATTCCATGTTTGTTATTCAGTTGCCAGAGATACCCACATTTCTGCTCCTACAACCCTAGAAAATTAGGAATATGGGACAGTAGTTTGGGGGCATGAATCACAAGCGGCAGAATTAGGACCAAGACTATTCACAGTTAGGAATACCCTACGTTTTAAGTAGTTACACTGCAGGCAATGTCAGTAATTTTAGGTCCTCATAGACACTTCCATGTGGCTGGGAACTGTGAAATCAATGTCTCTACCTGGAAAGCTGGAATGTAGAGGTAAAACTGGGTCCTCAGAGAGTGCTCTGAGATGCAGTATGCACAGGCAATAGGCCCTTTAAGAAAGTGGTCACTGAAATAAACAGAAAAAAGCAGCCACAGGGAATATGCTTTAATTATTTTAAATCATAATTATAGGTACCTAAGTAATTATTCAACTATGTAACTGTTCTTTTTCAAAGATACCAGTTAGCTTATAAGATTGTACTGGAGACCTTAGAGTGCTTAGTAAAAATTCACCCCCAGAATGTCATCCTCAAATTACATTGAACAGATAATACAATGAATTAAATGTGAATGCTGAAGTCCAAGGGGGGGGGGGGAAGATTTGTTTGAAAAAAAATAGCAGTGTTTTAGCATTTCAGGTGATCTGACTGCTAATCTCCATTTGCAGATAACAGAAATCCAATATCCTTCAAGCAACCAGGTCAAAAAAACTCTTCAATAATTACAGGAGTCTTATATGAGAAACTGTAAAACACCCAGGAGCATAGGGTAGTTGAGGAAGATTAAAGAAAGAAAGTTTGTTTATAGATTTCATTTTTCTGCCACAAGAATCTAAATAAGCTTAAGATGGTGCTTCTTTCCCCGTACAAAGTCTAAAGAGAAAGTTACTAATCACAATTCTGTGAAACGAGTTGTACTTTGTATTTATATTCAGAACCACTCAAGCTCCATCTTCAGGTGAATGGTGTGCAAAATGTTTCTATTAGTCTGAACAAAATACTACCTCTGACCACACTCTATAGACTGAACTGTTGACTGAACTAGTGCAAAACTCATCGTTTATGAATTCATACCTGTTAAGTATTCAGTTTCAAACTTGGTTTCATAAGCTATGTTAGCATCAAAATGAAAAACCAAAGAATTCTGTGAAGTATTTTGCATACTTATGTCCATGCATGAAACACATATCTTTCACACTCTATGAGTTGACTTTTTCCTCATTAAATAGACCAAACATAAAGTTTTGTCTCATTAATGTGTAATTCAGGTAAACCAGATATCAAATAATTTCTCTTCAAGGAACACCAATTTTTTAATATCTGAAAATTAATATAGTTTATACAAATAGGAGAACGCTATCTAATTCTAAAGCAGAAGAGTACTCTAAGTCAATGGTGCAGAGTTGGGCTTGTGATACTATAGTCAAAAATTCAAAAGGCTAAAATATTCCCTAACAATTATTCCTTAAAAGAGAGTTTATGCCAAATCCGTAAACTGCCAAAACTGGTTTTGTAAAATCTAACCTCCAATTTTTGAATTCCTTGATAATGCTCAATATATCACATGGTGGAGCCACCATATATTATGTTACCAGCAGCTGTGCTGAGGAACACTTTCACCAGGTAGGGGAGGGGAGGAGATCTGGTCCTTTGGGACCTTACCTCAGAATGCTGCCCACAGAAGACTAGCCACAATTCAGCATGTGGCTGCTCTGCCCCACTAGTTTCTCTTCTCTCACTTGAAAAACTTAGCTGGCATGATTTCTTATATTGCTGTTAAAGTAAGGCAATATCTGCAGGGGCATGTGAGCACATGGGTTGACACTCTCCTGGAACCCATCATAACATTTAAAGGGGTGAAATAACACGTTCTGAGGCAAGACGGTGGAGAATTTGCAGTTTCTGTTCACCAGATAATTTCTATATGTCAGTTTTCTAAATTTCTAAATATTGCTTTTCTACACAGAAGAAACCAATAAAATTTAATTTGCACGGAGTCCTAGTTTTTAAGGTAGACTTCATTGTTACAAGAGTATTTCAGGACTTTCCAGAACCCCCAGCCCAAGTCATTGAAGTGATCCCAGAGCTGAAAACGCCTCTTTATTTCAGAGAAAAGGGAATTTCTTATTCCAGATAGAGCTCCAACTACTTTTTAATGTAGAAAATTAAAACATCAGCAACAGTATTTAAACAAACATACAACTTCAGTATCTGCATTGAATGATTACTGCTATCCTTTCCACTTTTTTTCTGTATTACTAGATTTGACATTGAAACTTTAAAGGTTTAACATGTACTTTCTGTCAATAAAGTCCTTTTTAGCTGTAAGGCCCTTAAGGAAGTGGTTTGCTATGTCTGTATAATGCTTTGCACTCTGGGGCACTGACGTGGTTGAACAAACAGAATTATCCAGTAACTTCTGACTATGACCTGTTTCAGTCACGGTTGAGCCTTCTGAAAGTGCTCTGTTGCTGAGGTCAATAGCAATTCCCTACAACTTCCACAGGAGCAGCCCAGTGCAGAGGTCTGTCACAAGTCCCATATCATGTGTGGAAGCTAAGTTTGAAAGTCTTCTTGACTCCTTTCTCTATGTATAAAGCAGTATGAAATGTAAATTATTTCCTCCCTAAGTAATTAGGAAGAGCAGAAATTCATATGTGAATAGTCTTATTACAGCTTACAGATTAATATTCAACTCCTAATTCTGAATTTTAATAAAGGGCCTCCAAGAGTCATGACATAAACTGAACTTCTACTAGATATGGAATACAGCAGAGAACAGAAATAGGGATTGATTCCCTACAAGAACAATTGATTTGAGTTTGAAAAAGGGTACAAACAGCAACAAAACCTCTTTAAGAAAAAGTAGTTATTCTCAACTCAATTCTTAACTGTACGTAAAATATGTTGCCTTGGTGGACTTAAATCTGAGTACCTGAACATTTTAAGAACTGAACATCATTAAGCTAAAAACAACTATTTTTCCAAAGTGGAAACATGTTAAATATCTTCTCAGTAACACAATAAATAAAATACATAAACTTCTTCTTACATTCATTTAGAATGCTACAGTCCAAAGTTAGCTCTTTGTTAAATACAGCAAGAATATTATCTGATTATGAAACTAGTCACATTAATGCATCTTACTTTTTTCAGTAACACAATTCAGAAATTGAGTTTTATCCCTGGATATTGCATCTTATTTTAAATCCCGTCTCTTATCTAGTAAGCAGTATATCTTATTTAAACAGTAGCAAAAGCCTAGTGTTCTGTTTTTAAATTATTGCTAATGATTAGGAACTTTGCCTGAATAATAAGTACAGGAACTATTATCATTAATATTATACATTTTTCATGAACTTTCTGCACTGCACAGGACTGTGATAAAGTAAATGAGGGATCTCAAGTGTTCAGAGGAAAAGGATATCTATTTTCAGATGTGGAACATCTTAAATATAGCAAAAAAAATACAAAATGTGGTTCAAAATTCAACACACCAGTCAAAAGCATTGATTTGTTACACTACCTTAACAACTGCAGTACAAAAATAGACACAGAGGATCAGCCTCAAAATGGGTGTAAGCTGAAGAAATATGACAAATAAAGTATAGCAGTAGTCCCTCTTCTCATGACAATTTCACATATACACAATATAATTTGAATGTTGCATACTAACAAGCAATAGCGATAATGATACTGCAGTTTCCTCTGGATTTCTGTTATATTTCTCTTAAAGCTTTCTCTCCCAGGACTCCCAGTCACCTATTTTGGATTGTTTCTCGTGATCATTGCACTGCATCTTCCAAGAGTTGATCACATCCGCTGCCAGGGAAGTGAGCTTTCAGCCCATGGGCTTCTGAGCCAGAGCACCACATAAGGCCAAGAGTCCCCTCACAGCTGCTGCCCTTGCTAATGACTCTGCAGACTCATTAAGAGCTTACTTTCCCTATTGAACAATTTATGCTTTTTTTCCCTATCCACCTGTGGATTTCCATGACACCTCAAGGCAGTTCTGTTGAAACTGGCCTGCAGGGTCAAGAATATTGAGATGGAAGGAAAGAAAGGTTGATGGTAAGGAAACAGATGGCAACTGCCATCAAAACATGCCACTTTTCTTTAGGAATTTGTGTTACAAATGATCAAACATTGCTGCCTTGGTGTAGTGGTTTGAGCCAGGTTTTCCCCCTGAAACTAAGAAAGTGGTAACCCCCAGGGGGTGGTGACCCTTGGGGCTTGACCCAATCAGTGCTCCTGCAAAATATAAACATATCTCTGGAGACCGGAAAAGAAGCAGTGGTACTTGTTGTAAGAAGAAGGGTGGCCGTGTTGTAGAAGCCACGAAGCAGGGGCTCAGGGCCCCTGGGGGCTTTACCCCCCCCCCCAGCCCCCGGTTGGGGGGCTGCAGGGACTCGGAATGGTGTTGAAGCTGGGCTGAGGGCCTGCGGCTAGGAGCTGGGGGAGTTTCTCCCCTGTAAGTAGAAGTAGGAGACGCTGGGAGCAGCGACGGAGCAGCAGCGGAGACAGCAGCATCCGAAGAGCAGTGGCAAAGAGCCAACTGATAAGGACCAAAGGAGCAACACAAGCCGGTATGCAGCTTAGGCAGACACAGAGGTGTCTGAGGAGAAGGAAAAGCAGCAACAGGACAAGAGAACCGAACCAGCAGCAGGAACAGAGTTTCGCGGGGTAAGAACTGGACAAACCAAAACCCCCAAACTCGCTAGAGACCCCTCCGAGAAAGAGGAGGGGGTGGTGGACTGAGAGGAGTCCTAAAGTGCAGTATGCACTACAGAGAGGAGCTAAGAAGCTCCGGCCTCCTGAGAGATAAGCCAGGACGGCCAAGGAATGTGTGTGGAGGGGGTGACCTTGGGCTTCCCCCCCCCCTTGCTGCAGCTTCAGAGAAGCTGGCAGCCATCTTTGAGGCAGAGCATGGGAGCTCTGCACAGGGGCTTGATTTCCCCTGAGGATACCAGACTGTCACGAAGACCCCCGTGCTTCGTGATATGACCGTGGTGATGCGACCTTGTCTGGGGTTATGTAGTCCACGGAAAGACCCCCGTTTTGAGGACGGAGGGCCGAGGGGCTTGGAGACCCCCTCGTGTGTGCTGGCAGAGAGCCAGCAACTGCTTCTGCTGCCTGGAAGAGAAGAAGAGAGCCTGCTGCCTAGAGAAACCTGCTGCTCAGAGACTGGAAAGGGTCTTTTCTTCTTCTTCTCTCCTGGACTTTTATTTGGAGAGAGAAGAGATTTGGCCCATTGTAAATATTATTGTCATGGTAGGGATAGATATAGAGTTAAGATTGTACGCAGTGTATTATAGTATTTATTTATGTGTATAGTCTTTGTAATATATTCCTTCCCCCCATATTGAGTCTTGTGTTTTTGTCTGGAAAACCCATCTCACATGGGGTTGAGATGTGGGAGGGGGGCTAGGAATCAGAATTGGATTTTGGGCCTGCTCAAACCATGACACTTGGGAAAGCAATGGAAGTCACTTTGAAACTGAACCTGAAAGGAACATTACTTCACTATGAGGCATATTCAAAAGTTTTTTATGTATTTAAAATAGCACAACTTAAAGAAGTAACACAGATTTCATCCCTGTGGGAGGTAACAGAAGGCTACTAGCATAGGCTACTATGGATTTCCATAGTACCTCTCCTTATAAAAACAAAAATCAAATATATTTATTGAATCTGAATTTATAGGAATTTTAGGACGTTTTACATGAAATCCAAAACTCTCAACTGATTTCGGAGAAGTTACAAAGATATCATGGTATCCTTTGAATCCCACAAAACTACACATCTACAATGATATGAAGATGAAACAATGCAGAAGGAATAATGCTGTTTCGGCAAATGTTATTTAAAAAAATTTGTATTTTCTCATAATGTGAAGAATTCTTGTGGAACAACTCTCTAATGTTAGGTAAGAACAGATATGACTGAGAATATGAATTCAGTGAGTTTAATATGTAGTAAAACATATCAAGTAAGACATCAAAAGAAGAAAAGGTTTTAGGCAAAGGCATGTACAGGAGAAAAAATCTGATGCAGTAAAACTTATATTAAAAATAGTGGAGGGGAGGGGAAAAAAAACAAACAAAAAACCCATTGAAAATCAGATATGAATCAATGTGCACTAAAGTGGATTTCAAGCAGGTGAACAGAAACTCCAATCTTTCTTTTAAGTTTCTGGAGTCTTATGATTTTCTCAAATATACCATATGAGTCTGTTGCTGACTAACACATAATAATTGAAATTATAGTGACTTGCATACTGAAAGACATTGCATTAAATATACATATTATATTCGTTGAAGTCTTGAAAAGCACCATTTAGTATTTTCCTTGGGAATAATCCCTTTACAATGTGTATTTCAGAAATACTTTCTGAAAGAACAACATGCATGATGAACTTAAGAGCCACAACGAAAGCCAGTGAACCAACTGACTGCATATGGCCAGCAATGGCAGCAAGGAAATTTCATAAGAGACTAATAATATGCTTATATTTTGAGGAACATCATGGAACTATAAAGAAATTGCACTCTCATCTTCCAACTGTGAAAAAAATAATTGTAGAAAAAATAATTTGTAGTGTATTTCAGATTGACTACATGAATGATGCTGACACATCACAAAGATTAAGGTATTACAAATAAAAAAAGAAAATTATATATTCACCTGTTTGCTGCAGCACTCTCTAATTAAATGAAATCACAGAGAATGCATTTCTTAGTCTTGTAGGCATTTTTGAGAATACCAACTTAATGTGCCTCATCTAAGCATCTGATCTAGGTACATCTATCTAGGAGGTTAATTTTTAATGCCCATCTTCTACAACTGTAACCAGTGGGTCAATTACAGTCACTAGCATCTTTTTTTGTAACAGTGCAAAGGTAGTAAACAGCGTATCACAACTACCTGAACACAAGTCGTATGTTACCTGTTTGTTTGATTACCGGGTGCTTATTTCTGTAATGAAACTGTTGATCCATTATGAATGACCAGAGATTAGACTCTTAGGTGGCAGGCATTTGACAGCACTAATTGACTGCTCATATGCGTATTTTTGGTGTCTTCATCAATGGAGTGACAACAGACCACTCATCACTGCTTTTGACCTTTATATACACTTCCGCACATTCACATATACGTATAGAAGATATTTTAAGCAAGTGTATGTATGCTTAGAGGGGGTGATATATATATTTATATATTAAGTATAACAAATAATCAGAAAAAAACTATTGACAAGAGCCTACACCTTCTAGTGGATTCTTTTATTTTGTTATTTTTGAGAATAAAGTCCAGTTAAGCTTCATTTCTTCCAAGTCCATATTCCACAGATTTGTATTGTTTTTTGAATCAATGGGCGTAATGCAGGGAAAGACATTTCTATCTACAGAATATCACATTTTTTAGTAGCAATACTGCTTCTATCAGAAGAGTGGCCCATTAACTGTAGCACAACAGTGAGGGAATCACTTTTGAATTGTCACCAGCACTTCTTTTGGCAGAAACTGTGCTTAAATTACCCCTGTACACACCAAGGCCTGACTTGATATAAAGATCTTAAATAAGAGCACAGAAAATTTTGCAGATTTGTGGACCTTTTTATCTTTTTATTTGTGTTTACTTTTATTCATAAAAACACGAGGTTTCAAAGAGCTGGATTCCCCATAAGTTTTATTGCCTATAATGTAAAATAATACCTTTCATAGCATGTTTTTTTTAATAATGATTTAAATATGAACCAATGGAGTGTCTTGTCAGGCTAAGTCTCTTCAATGTATCCCTGGCTGGAACGCTTTCAAAATATTTTCACAGCTTATTTTTCTTTTTGGATACAGAATTATTCTTTGTGCAACCCTAAAAATAGTGCTTTTGCAGACTGAAAATAAAGGTCAATAAAGTCAAATGGTTATCAGTGGGCTTTGAAATTGTTCCCAGGTCTTTTGGCTTACGGGTGGCAATCCTTAGCCAGTCTGCAGGGAAGTGATGTTTGTTTTTTTGCAGAACTACTGTAGATAATTTTTTTTCATTGTGTACACTCTAGATAGTTAACCCATAGCATCTAACGTGAAATATTTTGTGTTAGATATTGGAAGACATCACATTACCAGTTTGTCTTGTTCTGCTTACAGCAGTGGTCAGCACCAGAGGAGCAGAAGGCTGTAAGATGAGCACTCTTGTCAGGCAGGTCATAAAGTTGTCTGTATCGCTATCCTAAAATATGAGCTTTAACATCTCACAGTCATTTGTGGACCTGTATTTGTTGTAAGAGGTGCTGATCCTGCTGTGAAAGAATGAAGTGTATGTTACTGACTTGAAGGGAAGAAAAGACTTCATGCTTCACTTGGCTATAAGAGAAGTTGACTGTCTCTCAAGAAAGATCATCTGGCTTGCAAGAAGAATGGCTCAGTGGTTACCTCCGACACAAAGACATCAAAGAGTCAGGTGCAATTTCCTAGCTAAACTCAGGTCCTTGGATAATTTTGTGCATTCGTCACACGTGACATTCATCTCTAAGAGATAGTTTTCTAGTCTATGTCAGGAAAAAGTTTGTCTTTTGGACAATAGCGAGAGAAAGGACCTCCAGAAAAGTAAATCACTTTCAGATACCTCTGAAAGGCAGGATTTTTTTTTATTTTTTTTTTTAGTCCTCTGGAGTTGCTTGTCTCTTATGGGTCATCACAGAGGGAGACTCAGGCAACTAACTTTAATTAGATGCCTATTATTAACATTACTAAAATGCTGGATCCATTTAGGTGTTTCTGGAAGATAAGCCTTATACTATGAGGAATTGAATGTGTGTCTCTCCATCTTAACTTATTACCTACAATGTGTGACACCTTTCTTACAGTAAGCCTGGGGGGTGAAACTTTAAAATTCATATTATATTGTCAAAATCTCAGTGGGGGTAAAAAGTTACTTAGCATAAATATATATGAAAGGATGTGGAGTCAGTGGTCCCCAACACCTAAAAGGTATGAACTTAATGTTTGTATTCTAATCTTGTTGGCAATTTTACTAATTAAAGGAAAAATCTAGAAACAGAACTAATATTGGAGTTTGAATGATCTGGAAGATACTTCAAGCACTCTGTATGAAATGTATTTTAACTATTAATATTATCACTTAAGCGACAAAATTCACATTTTCAGTAACACAAAGTGGATTACATTGCTTATTTGTATTCCGTCCCATTGAATTTTTCGAAGTAAATTCTCACTAAGTCAGTTGGAGGTTTTGCAGAAACATTATTTTTTTTTCATTCTCCCTGTGTTAGGTACCATAGCTTATCTCCAGACCTATTGCAGTCTGGTTTTAATTATTCACACCCTTTGGCCTGTAACTGTAATCTGCCTCTTTCAATATTAAAAAGGCAGGACACAGTTCAATTATTCATGGTCTAGATATGAACAAAATGTGAAGTCTGTTCTTTAGAAATATATCTGTGATTTGCAACAGCACTAATGAAAGTTACAAGCTTATATTTATCATGTGGTTCCAATCCAGTATTAGTTTCATAATCTTTTGTAAAAAAATAAAAAAAAAAATAAAAAAAACCCCAACAAAACAAAACAAAACAAAAAACCCCAAAGCTTCCATTTGCTTTAGAAAGCAACTGAGATTTGTTCTGCATAAGGAATTGTCTATGATTACAGTTGTATTAATGCACCTCTCAAAGTTACCAGACCTGCATGGACGAAGTTTTGATCTGACCTTACAATGCAACGAACTCTTTAGTAAATTGACATATAATATTAATGGAAAAATTGGCAAATAAATAAAAAAGCTTTGAATATCTGTGCATTGATCTGAAAACATAATGCATAGAACAGGTTTTTAGAATCAAATATTTCATTTTGGAACCAGTTTTTCTAACATTGCTAGTTATATATTTTGGCCAAATGACCTGTTTATACTATCTTCAATGTTCCTGTGATGGTGTAGTGGTTTGAGCCAGGTTTTTCCCCTGAAACTAGGAAAGTGGTAACCCCCAGGGGGTGGTGACCCTTGGGGCTTGACCCAATCAGTGCTCCTGCAAAATATAAACGTATCTCTCCACCGGAAAAGAAGCAGTGGTACTGGTTAGTGAGAAGAAGAAGTGGCCATGTTGTGAGAGCCACGAGGAAGGGGCTCAGGGAGCCCTTGGGGCCTCCGCCCCCCCCCCAGCCCCCGGCTAGGGGGCTATGTGGACTTGGAATGGTGTTGAACTGAACTAAGTGCCTGTGGCTGAGAAGCTGGGGGAGTTTCTCCCCGGTAGGAGCAGTGGGAGACGCTGGGAGCAGCAGCGGAGACAGCAGCATCCGAAGAGCAGTGGCAAAGAGCCAACTGATAAGGACCAAAGGAGGCAGCAGAAGCGGGTATGCTGCATGGAAGACACAGAGATGTCTGAGGAGAAGGAAAAGCAGCAGCAGGAAGAGAATCGAGACCACGGCACAGACAGAGTTCCAGGGGTAAGAACTGGATAACCAAAACCCCCAAACTCCCTAGAGAGACCCCTCCGAGAAAGAGGAGGGGGTGGTGGACTGAGAGGAGTCCTAAAGTGCAGTATGCACTGCAGAGAGGAGCAAGAAGCTCATAGCCTCCTGAGAGATAAGCCAGGACGGCCGAAGGAATGTGTGTGGAGGGGGTGACCTTGGTCTTCCCCCCTCCTTGCTGCAGCTTCAGAGAAGCTGGCAGCCATCTTTGAGGCAGAGCATGGGAGCTCTGTGAAGGGGCTTGAGTCCCCTGAGGATAAGGACTGTCGCGAAGACCCCTGTGCTTCGCGATATGACCGTGGTGACGCGCCCTTTGTCCTGGGAAATGCAGTCCACGGAAAGCCCCCTTGTTTGGGGACAAGGGGCCGAGAGAGGCTTGGAGGCCTCCCTTGTGTGTGCTGGCAGAGAGCCAGCAACTACTCCTGCTGATGGAAGAGAAGAAAAAGACACAGAGAGCCTGCTGCCTAGAGAGAGACCTGCTGCTGAGAGACTGGAAGGGGTCTTTTCTTCTTCTTCTCTCCTGGACTTTTATTTGGAGGGAGAAGAGATTTGGCCCATTGTAAATATTATTGTCATGGTAGAGATAGAAATAGAGTTAAGATTATATGTAATGTATTATAGTATTTATTTATTTGTACAGTCCTGTAATATATTCCTTTCCCCCCATATTGAGTCTTGTGTTTTTGTCTGGAAAACCCATCTCATTGGGGTTGAGATGTGGTAGGGGGGCTAGGAATCAGAATTGGATTTTGGGACTTTTCAAACCATGACAGATGGACAACACTTTCAATAGAAAAAATAAGCAATTGTTATCACACTTTATCACATCTAATGTAAAGTGAATGTTGGAGATACAGTATTTCCAGCCGTGTCCACTTTGCTCTGCTGTTTTCAGTGCTTTTCTCCCGAATTTTTCGTCTCTTCTTTGCGTCCTTTCTGTGTTTGATCTCTTTACTTGTTTACTCTGACTTCCAGCATTACTTCTTATCATTTTTCTTCCTCTCAAGCACCTTTTTTTTCCACATGTTTTTTGTGATATTTCAGCAAGATACAGTTCTAAAATGATTCCTGTGTTCTGGTTTCTCTCCAGTTTGATCTCAAATCATTGATTATAGCAGTCCCAAGGTTATCATGGTGAACATGCACTATAGGCATAATTAAAGCCAAAGTCTGTAATTCCCAATGCGTAAAAATCAGAAAAAATGGCAAAATAAAACTTACAGAAATTCTTCATTAACTGATTTTATAAATATTGTTTAATCAGGGATAGAAATTATTTCCAAAGCCACCAAGTCAATGGCCATTTTTTTTTTGTTTCTTTGACCTTTGAACAAATTCACCACTTGTGTCTTTGAACAAATGCACAATTAAATTTTCTTGTTTAGGGATCTGAAATCAAAGGGGTGGTCTTTGTCCTGGGTGGTCTTTGTCCTTATTTTCAGTCATAAGCAATTAATCCACCATTGTGTGCATATCTTATGAGATGTTCTGCTTTAAAAGCACAGTCATTTAAAAAGTACTCAAATCCAAAACATCATCTACAACTAGCACAATTTCCAGTTATCTGCAAAAGACTAAATGGAAAATTTAAAACAAAATAGCTCCTGGGTTAGAATCTTGTATGCTGTATCAGCCTTGAGCAAAATTTTACAGTGCAACTTCTTAACCTACAAGCAAAATTTCATAATGGGAGTACTGAGAGACCTGTAGCTATAACCAGTACTACCAGGCACCAGTATAATATTTCATTTACACTTCTTACAGAGCAATTTTTGACGATCTTGCTACATGAATGAAAAATCTCATCCCAAAGTCTCCAATTCACTACCCTCATGAACTCATAAAAAGGCCTTTTAACCACTGCTGTAATTTTCAAGTGGAAATAATAAAATGGCAAGAGTTAAATATTAATATGCAGTTCTTGCATTGTGCCTTTCTTTGATACCAATTACAACTTGAACTTCACCTAACTCAAAAAGACTGCAGACTTCTCTCAATTAGCAGTAATAGGATTAATACATAACTTTGGAATTGAAGATTTAAATAGGGGAAAAAAAACTTGGCAAATGTACACTACATGTACTAAATTAATCTCAAAATAAATATGCAGCCCTGAGTGAAATAAGTGGAATGTGGAATGCTAAAGATATGGGGGTTATTGTGGATTTTCTGCTTTCTTGACAACCTCTACAGCTAGCATTGCTTTGAAAACTATCTTGGCTGTAGAATAACAGTGCCTTTTCTTCCTTTGTTTATGGACACAAGAAAAAGTTGTTGCCATTCACAACAGGTATTCTCCTTTGAAGAGCACCAAAGCCACTTCTGTTTGTTACACTTTTCTTCATTACCAATTTCTCTGCTTCTCAGCTTTGTGAGATTTAAGCAATCTCACAGATGCAAATTATTGCATTCAAATAGCTGTCTCCTGAGAAAGGATAAACGTTAGGTGAAAAATGTTAGGTGGACCAAACATATGTTTCTATACCACGAAGTAAAGAGCAGGCAACTGAATTTTCGACAAAGAATTCTTGTGTTTCTTTACTCATGCTGAATTTTTTGTGGTTTATTTTGTATTTGCATTTGATGGGCAATAAATCATTTCATTTTCCCTGCATTTTGAGTAACTACCTCTACAGCGTAAGATACAATAACCCAAAGTGAAGATGCTCTCTGTTCCAGGGAGTACATTAGACTTCTGAAATAAAATTGTAATATCCTAAAATTCCCTATCAAATCAAAAAATGCTGACATCAGTTATAAAGAGCTGTTTGTATCCTTTTCTCAGAGGCAAATATGAGAGACTTACATCATGTTTTACTGATAAAAGTTTGTACAGCAGGACATTTGAAGTATAACTAAACTAATACAGAATCAGCTGCGAATCAGGACAGATGGGAGACATGCTTAGCTTTTTTTATTTCCTTCCAACCAGTGGAGAAATCAAGACTAAGATCGGCCACAGGTTTCTATTGACAGAACCCATGTACTTCATTTCTGGAAAAATGCACTTCAGGAAATACCAGAGAATGACTAAGTGCCCTTCTTCAAAATAGTACTGAAAGATGCTAGAGAGATTTGGAAACAAGCATAAGCTGCTGCATATTTCAAAAATCTGGCCCTAATATTATAACAGACAACAACTCCACAAAAGAAAAGAAAGAGTAATACTTTCATGGGTAAAGTTGATCACCGAGGGTTGTTTTGTATTAAGTTCACTAATAAAAAAATTTCGTGGCAGTAGGTATAGCAGCAATCAGTACAAGGAAAGACGGTATAGTCAAGATCACAACATGCCAGAGATCAACAACGGTTTAGAAGAAACAAGGCTGACAATAAAAGAGGAAACACCATGATGGAAAATGTGTGAGATGTCTTGAATCAGATTGGCTTCAGCCTCTGTTGTTTTGCTGAACTTGCATGTAATCACAGATAAATCATGACATCTTGACACTACTACAATCATATTTTCAGTTTGTTTTCAACTACCTGTAGAGTCTATCTGGAATTTTCATTCATTTCAATCTGTTTACCTCTGACTAACAAAAGAAGTTAAACCACAAATCAATCGATCTATAAATTTTAAGGATTCAATCTTTTATTTGTAGCTCTCATTTTTAATGTCCTGTCTCTGAAAAAAGTATCACTTTCTCAAGTTTTGAAGTGCTGGCCTCCACAAGTCCTACACCCTTGCGCAGAAAATAATGTACAGAAGCTAATTCAATTATTATATAGCTATAAATGAAATCTGCCTGGTACTGCTCAGAAAGTAGACAGGCTAGTTAATTAGAAAAGATCATCTGCCTCATGGTAAAAACATACTGACCTTTTGGGATGGCTGGAAATAGTTTTGAAAAAATGTATGAGATATATTGCCACCATTGCAGAGATAGTAAATGGCAGCTGAGATAAGCAAAATTCTTGTTCCACACAGCTGGATCACAACATAGCCCAGAGGTCTCCAGCATATCCAAAATAAAAATCTCACTAAATTCTCCCAAAAGTTTGATTTAAAATTTCCCTAAATTTCCTCCTTTTAAAGCAGAGAATCATCTAATCACTTTTTCCAATCTGTCCAGATACAGAAGTGGCCCACACATGAAAAAGATAGTCTGTAGAAGTTGATCTGGACAGATTTGAAACAAATAAATCCCACTTTGGTAAGGAGCAGAGGACAGGATGAACACATAGGCTCTAGCCATTTAAAGAGGGCTGTCATTCTTTATGAAGATTAAGAACTTGTAGTTTTGCATTCCTATATTAATCCAAAAGCCAGCCATTGTACAAGCTGCCAGAGTATAGGCTTCCAGACACCGCACTTGTGATCAGAGCCTTGAGCTAAATGGACTCCCATTTCTGTGCTGTATTTTTGTGGCTCTACTGTGTTACATGGCAGATATGCAACACTGATTGTAAATTTCCCTAGAAAACACGTGAGAACAAAAAGAGAAATAAAGGAGAGCAGTTGAAGAGGACTTTCTCATGCAATGGCCAGTTTACTTGAATATTGAAAGAATATAAATCTATGAATATTTTTCAAACTAAGAAAGCTCTTAGAGTAAGAAATAGGAGTCAAGCTTCTGGACAACATGCACGTATGATTTGCTTAAGATCTACACAAGCTTCAGAGCAAATGAATTAAGGCTCAAAGAATAACGCATGAAGGGGTTTTTATTTTTAATATATTCATATAATTGAAAAGAAAACAAACAATTCTGATTTTTCTAGGGATGTAAGGGAACCATAAACACTACAGGGAATTTTACCCTAGTACCCAGTGATTTACACATTTTTTTATAAAATTAAGAATTGGTTTGAAGTCACAAGGAGACCAACCATTTTTAAAGTGATAACTTTTCCTCTGTTATATCTGGGTCTGATCTGTGTTATCATATTCACAATTCTATGAACAATATAAAATTCAGACACAATTTCCAGTTAAAAAGGAAACTATTTGTGCTGTGTCTTCCTCCCTTTTTTTTTTTAACTCAGTGACAATTCTGATATCCAAAGTGGCAACTAATTGCCCTGACAATTAAATGGTATTGCCACAGCACAGCCTTTATGCATTTGTCCTAATAAATGTCAGATGAGTCTGTGTGCTCACTTCAGCACATGCTAATTTAGGCTGAATACCACCAGCTATTCAGAGAGAGAATTTTTGCTTTAAATAAGATTAATCTCACAAATTAAGTGTGGGATTCCTTCTTACAAAAAAGACCATTGGTTATTCATTAAATCTGAATTACAGGTTTAACAAACACTTGCATAAGAATCATTAATATTATCTGCTATATAATTACTAATGCAGTGTATGATACTTAATTCTCAACGTTCAGATCTTTTCAAAATTCAATTACTATAACCCTTGGCATAGAGACTAGCACTGCTCTTTCAAAGCTCTTTTTTCCCTAGTGACCCTTCAGCTTGACTACTTCTTGCCTGGCTGCCATTTGTCAGTTCAGGAATAGAATGACTGTCAACTGTAGACTTATATCGGACTCCTAACTCCCATCAGGGTCCTCACTTTTACGCTGAAGTCAATAGTAGGCTGGTAGTCCTGTTATGCTTTTAATCCTGGGCCAGCATTTCAAAAAATGCTGATCTTCTTTGCAAGTCTGTGGAGCTTTTCTCTGTTGCAGGTGACAATAAACTGAGTCTCCTTTCATTAACACTAGAAAAGCCTGAATGCCTTCAAGGTAGAAACAGCAGTGTTTACACTATTGCTGTCTACTTTACAATTGTAAAACCTTTGCTAATTCTTAGTAGGACCTGTTCATATTCCCCATGGAAAAAAAAATTAAAAATAAAAAATGCTTATCTCTTCTTGAAAATGGCTTCTGCCCCTATTTGTACCACCTATTTTGAAATATACATTGAACAGCACATAGTTGTCAAAAGAGAAGTTTTACAGGACCCACTCAAGCTATAATTTTATTCATAAAATTGACTTAGCAATGGTGGTGGACATTGAGCCCAGAAGTCATGGAAGAGCCCATATTCTTTTCACTGAATTCTTGACCAACTAGAAGAACACAACTGTTTGCGAAATGCTGTTATGAATTGTCCCAGGACCCTGTAACTTCCAAATCTCAGTAAGGGAGAGCACTAGTAGGTGTAGGCTAAAACTGTGCCAGGAAACCTTCTAAGAGTTGCTGAGAGGCTGACTGCCTGCACATGTCCTGGACATACTTAAATGTACAAGTGTGGATGGACAGCTTACTGCTGCTCAGGGTTCTGAGTTGGGAATACGTGGGGAGAAATCAGGACATCCTGTGATTAAATCATGACTATTTTTCTTCTTAGATCTGTCTTCCACACTTCTTGGCCTCCTTCATACAAAGAATCACAATAGACTTTAGACTGAACCATCCTTACAGTAGACACCTTCAAGTTCTTAGAAAATTGTTACCTGTGATTCTAATTTTGAGTCAAAAATCAGCTTTTGATTCAGCGTTAATGCTTTCTTCAACTGATGAAGGTGATGGACCTGCTGAACTTACTTTCAGTCGCAGCAACATCAGTGATTTCCATGCTATGGGAATTGTCGCATAGAAGTAGGTCAACAGCTGTGCTCAGATATGAAGTGTAGTGTGCAAGAATAGACATAGCAAAAATAAAGAGGTCTAAAAAATGACCAAAAAATGATGAGGTATATGGGAGAAAGAATCGAGACTGTAGACTTTACACACTGTAAGGTTAAAAAGATGAAGTCTGTGAAGTTTGAAAAGGAGAAGAAAAGAAGAAATATTATAAAAGTCTACAAAATAATGAGTGAGCCTGAGGATCCTAGACAGATCTCTCTATTTATTTCCCGCTCACTCATATCTTTTGGTCTCCATTCTGCTCCTCCTCTTTCCAGATTTTCCAAGAGGTATTTTGCTCTTCTTCCTATTTCCCTTTTCTCTCTTATTTATGAACCTCTTCACATAATTTCCACCTTTCCTCCTCTCTACATACTCTTTCTCATGGTATAAATATCAATATAAAATCTATGGATTTTCTTAGTATTAATAAATGTATTACATTAAAAATAAAAATACTATAGTGCACAGAATTAAAAAATAATGTATTTTAAATGACTGCCATGAAACAAGCTACAGACACAGAGAGTTGTGCTGCTACAAACTGCTTTAGCAAACAGTCTAGGAAGACTTAAAAAGCATAATAACCTCAATTACTTTACTTGTGGTAATTTAACAAAATTAAATTTTAACCCTCAAACATCAGCTCACAAGCTAATTTTAAATTGGAATCAGGAAGTTTTGAAAATTCTATACATTTTCTGAAGCAATAGACATAGAGGTGGAATTCATTTGACTGGGTGTATGAGAAAATGAAGATACCTACATCCAAGCTAATTATCTAGACTTTTTTTTAAGTCAACAGCAAGAAAAAAGTCACTTTGAGGGTGCGTTCCATCTTACTTCAAAGTAAATGCCTAAGATAAGCCAGATAAATTGGATTTTAAACAGGCCTGCTTGCCCCACTGGCTACAAAAAATTGATAAAGCATCTAGTTCAGATGTAGATACCTGTTTCAGAGATAGGAGAGATCCCAGTGAGGGTATTCTGAAGCAGATTATTGAGCAGATGGAATATATGCATGGATCTGAAAAGGTTCTTCTTGAATACATAGTGCATTTTCATGCTTTAAAATGATGTATTTCTGTGGGAGTAGTAAGACACTGCCATTCTATTCTCCCTGTCATACTGTCTCCTAATCCATCAAAAATCTATCAAATTATGTGCCAATTCACTAAAAAAAATCAGCTTAAGAAAGTGTTTCCATTGTTGTATGAAGTATGGAAGTTGCTTCAATCAGCAGAAGATATCTGAAAAAGGAACTGAAAGGATGTCAGCGTGGCAGACACTGGGTAAATGAGACTCTCTACATGGGAAATATAAGGCAGGCAGCACAGGACTTTTAAGGTATTTGTGACTTTCAGAACACTTTAAAAAAGCCATGACTTCCCTCCTAGCAATGTCTGGACTGGACCTGTTCTGTTTTTAAATATAAAATTTGCCTGCAGAAAGGTTTTTAAAGAGTAAGTATTAAAATTAAGCCCCAGCAGCTTAAAACGACTATTTCCAAAAGAAATGTAGCCATTTTTAGACGTTTGTGAGAAGCTTGTGTCCAAGCTTCCTCAGTGTCCCAGGTCACTGCAACAGTATTATTCTCGCTAGCCACTCATACAGAAAATCATAGTAGAGTGGGGATTTTAAAGTGGCTAATGCACAGCTTTTCCCAGTATATACAGTCAAGTATTACTCTTGTGTAATTACTCATTACTCAGGTGCCTGAAATTAGCTTCCAATCACTGTTCCCTGCATACCTTTGCTCTGTATATTGAAGAGTGTGTTCTCAGTGTTTTAGTATCTCTTAGCTGTTGGTGGATTTTTCTGCAGGTTGCCTTTAAATTTCATTTTGCACTGGTTAAAGAGATAATGCTTCTCAAATCTTTAATGATAATTTAAATCTTTTTTATACTTTTATAATGTGCTGGATTCTTTGTCTAGTCCTCACCTTCCTACAAGTTTCCTACTGGGTCTCTCGAGATATGAATTGAGACAGCATCCAGTAACGGTCAGACCAGCCTTAAATACAAAGGTAAATCAGAATCCACAGCCCTATTAAAGTATTGTTTATTTATTTATATACATTTTTAGATATACAAATCTGATTTATTATTTTGCTGCAGTGTTACTCTGGCAGCTCATTTCCAGTTGCTCAAGGTCTCTGACTCATATGTCTTTGACAAAATTACAGGTTTCTAGCATAAAATGCCCCAAGAGGACAAGAGGAAATGTCTTCAAGTTGCTCCAGGGGAGGTTTAGATTGGATATTAGAAAAAAATTTCTTCACATTAAGAGTTGTCAAGCACTGGAACAGGCTTCCCAGGGAAGAGGTTGAGTCACCATTCTGAGAGGTATTTAAAAGAGGTATAGATGTGGCACTTAGGGACAGGGTTTAGTAGTGGACTTGGCAGTGTTAAGTTAACAGTCGACCTGATGATCTTTAAAGTATTTTCCATTCTATTCTATTCTATTCTGTTCCATTTCACTCCATTCCATTCCATTCTATCTTGTTATGACCTAATAGATTTTTTTCATTTTCTGAAGTGCAGTTTTTATACTTCACATTAAAATACACATTATTTAGTTATGCACATAGTTTGACAGTTTGAAAAGTCCATGCTGTCCTATGCTGCACTCTTCTCCACCCCCTCAGCAAATAAGACACTTACTTAAAATGTTTTCAGTAGTTGACAAGATATTTGATATAGTTGATAATATATTTATGTAGCACTGGGCCAAGAGGTCATTACTGTAATACTATTGTAGTACTCTGAAGGACTATGTCAAAAATCAGCAATGATCTCCCACTTCCAAATCCATTTTCAAATCTGTCAGTTATTTAGTTTATTGATCCAGTTATTGCACAGGACGTTAATTTGGCATGCGTACTAATCAAGCACCTTGAAGAAACATGACTATACTATATGAACAATCTTAGTTCTATCAACCAAACTTGAAATCAGATCAAAAGAGATACAGTGTTTTTTGACAAAATCAGTGTTCCATAAGTCACATATCTTTTTTCATGCTTTCTTAAAAAGTCCCATATCAACCATTCTTTTGCTATTTATTATGAATAAACTAACTCTTTTAAAATACTGTCATAGCAACAAAGCTTTTCCAGTCATAACACCTCTTCACCAGGGAATGTATCATGCTTTGAATGTTTGTATTTTAATTATTATTTCTGGTTTTAGCGATGATAATTAACTAAAAATCACCAATGGTCTTTACAAAGGACATGAACAATGCTAAACTTGGGAACATACATTCTATTAATGACAACAAACAGGCATGCCATGGAGATGGAATAGGCTGCAGAAGGAATATATATATATAAATTAAATAATTCAACCTCCATCCAAATGTGTCCATTAAAAGATGAGATAGGAAACAAGATGAGTGGCAACCTGGAATACTAAATAATTAGTTTCCTTTGATTGCTTACTGAATAAAAATTTCCACCAAAACTAATATTTGTTAAAAACCATTCCTAGAAAAAACAAATTTTCCTTCAAAAGGTATTTCTAGTCAGTATCTAAGCTGAACTTTCGCTAACATACTGGAACACTCCTGAGAAAAGGGCAGCAGTGTGTAAACACAGAGAACAGGAACCTAGTCCTTTGCCCAGTGACTGACAGATGGCGTTTCTCACAGGCATTCATTCAGGAGCAGAAGTCAAACTTTTTGAGTAACAAATGGCATCCTACTTTCATCTGGATTTTCTTTCAAAATCTTCAATCAGAACGTTTGCTAAAGCTGAAATTTATAGGGCTTACAAATACTGCAGGGGAAAATCTGGCCACTCTTTTACTTCTTTGTGTATTTCTATAGGTTAACCTGCCTTCCTGGAGAGCGGAGGTGACTTCCCTGGATCAACAGAGAAATTAATCTGGATCCAAGTTTTGTGTCACAAAAAGAGGCCTCAGACCTCAAACTCTCTTTCTTGGGCATTTGCTCCTGTTCTCCTAAAATACCAAACTAACCCTTTTTTGCTACTTCCCAAATCCTTGATCTCAAAGACAATGTTCTCAGTGGAATCCATCTTCACTCAAGATGGATTACACATTAGTGCTCACTCTGGGCAATGAAATATTTTTTATCTCTTGACTGCAATGCAAACATGCTACATCTATGAACACCAGAACTTCCGTGCATGCAAAGAAAATTTGGGACTTGCAGAAAGGTATAATGGTCCATCCTTACATGCTGTCAACTCCAAGATCCCACTTTATATGTTTTAATTCCTCAGAGATTTATAATTCCTCCATTCTTCTCAACAAATCCCTTTTCTCCTTCTCAACAGCCAAAAAAGGAGAGATTGGCTTTGCTGTGAAGTCTTCAGTAGAAAATTTACTCAATCATATGTCTTGCTACAGGGTAATGACAGTGAGTCCTTAATGGCATGCTGGGACTCCACGAATGGGTGAAAAGAAATCACAGCTAGAAGTCAACCTATCTTTAGATATATACCTTAAAATGCTACTACTTAATTATGGATTGGGCATGATTTCTTGTCTAAATCCTGGAACCTGCCATGAAAAATTCCTCTGGTGACCCAATCTTCTTTGAGAACTTCTGGAGATGTTGCTTCCTGTCCACCCTGACCACCCTGAGTTATGCATAGGAATATTTTTAGTTTTCTCTCTTTTTTTTTTTTTGCTTCTAGTATTTCTCTCCAGTAATATATGACTTCCCACATCTTTTTTTTTCTTTTCCTCTTTATCTTTTTCTCTCCACTTACTTGCTTTGTCACCAGTTTTCCTCAGTCCTTCCAGCTTACCTACCTCCTATTTCTTTCACCATTTCCCTCTCCTGTCTCCCCCTTGCTATAATTTTCCTTAGCTCCTCCTTTTCTCCACCTTTCCCCACTTCTGTTTTCATTGTGATTTCTGACCTGCAAAGTGCTATGCCCACAGGTTCTTCAGCACCCGCCAGCCTCTGCAACCAAGATCCTCCAGAAGCTCCAGCTGCCTGAGTTAACCCAGAGATTCCAAAGAGGTTGAGAGGGACTTGCCTTCCAACAGGAGCTAGAGGAGGGTCAGCACTGCCCTGAACGTTGAAGCAGAAAGGGTCAGTTTGCCAAAGCAGAGAGACTGGCAAGAAGACATGGTGCCAGCCACATGCTGTCTCATTTATGTTCCCTCAATTAAAGCAGTCTGTAGGGAAAGTAGCATGCCACTGCACTGGTGTACTGACCCCTCTGAGTGCTTGTTAGTGCTCACCACACTCAGCATTTCCTCTCACTGATTGATAGGACGATATGTGTGTGTATGGCAGAGAGAAGATTCATTACAGCGCATTAGCCAGACAGGCAGACAAATGCCCACAGGGGCAGAAAAGCTGCAAGGAATAAATAAAAACTTTATTATTTTTCTAAAACTTCTTTTCCCCAGGCTACAGTGAGGAACACTGGAGTAACAGGAGAGTGGAGATAGCCCAGAAGTGAAAGGGAGTGGTGAGAACTGGAGGGAAAGTTTATTAGCAGTCAAAGAAAGGTTTAAAATATTCATTGTTGGATTCAGAGTTTGGATAGTAGCTGAATCTCTATTTATATTTTTATTTTCAGTCCCATTGCTAAATGGGAAAGAAAGGGCCAGTGCATCAGATACCAAGTTATCAGGACATTCCTGATGTAACATGTCTGAAATGTCTGAAACCTGGCTGCTCCACTCACTGGTATTTATCATCCCTCAGTTTAAAAAATTAAAAACAAACTAGTACCAGCCATTATCAACAGCTGCCACCATGTGGTATTTGAAATACCACAGTTACTTCCAAATAGAGAGAAATATGGTGGTGTCATCTGATCTGTTCAGTGATGGGTTTTAAGCATCCATTCTGTAACAGCTTGTAATAGGTGATGTGGCTGGTGTGGGGTAGCTCTGCACGCCTGCACACACTCTACTGAGATGAAGGAGTGGGTAGCCTGTGCAATGTTGTCCCTTACACCACCACCATTGTACCAAACCACTTTCCCATCACCTGTCCTTGGACTTGGGAGTCCAGACCACAGTCCAGAACTGCCCTAGTCTGTCAACAACAGTGCAAGAAAAAAATACCCAAATGGCTGATGCCAAAACCACATCTGTCAGACAGATTTGCCAGGAGGCAGCATCCTCTCTCCCCTTTTCATGAGATGCTGCCTGCTCTGCCACAGCACGAAAAAGCAAACAGGGAGTTGCTGGACCCTGCTCCTGCTGCCCCCCAGCTGGCTTTTAGCTTGTCTGCTGCCTTGAAATATGTTGTGATGCGGAAAGAAAACTCCAGAGACATTCCATTATCCAAAAGGAAGACAGAGTGTAAATTGTCAGTCATGGATCAGTAGAAAGTTGATCCTAAGATTAATGATGCAAAGAACATGTTATGAGGAAGCACAGGGACAAGACCTAGGTAGTTAATGCTCTGCCATTTTCTTGCTTGAGCCCTATGTATTTTTTAGAACGTGTTAATTTCAACAGCTTCACCCTTACCTCCCTCCTGGATTTCATTTAGGTGCACTCCAAAATGAGCTAATTATGTTACAATTAAGAATAGCTTTCTACAGATAACACAGCATTCCAAAATATACTTTGTAAATATCTGTTGGTAATATAGGTACCTCTGAAATTGCTGGAGCTTTGTCTGATGAAAAGTGAGTTCCCATCGGAAAAGATCCATTGAATGCAGGATGCTGTGAAACTGGCATGTGACACTGTGAATAATGTGCATGGGTTTCTTCTCGAGGGTGCTTGTCTGGCCACTTTTGATCCTGTAGCTTTCTTCTGAGCTGAAACTGTAGTCCAGTCAGTGCCTGCAGCATTGCTTTATTTCTTCCCTTTCCACTATTAGCAGAGCTGAAAAAATCGCTATAAAACACACACAAAATAGAAGCAGCAATTTATTTTTTTGAACTCTACTCTACTATTGAAAGAAATAATCCTTAAATATAAACCCAAATTAATGTTATGGTTATAGGGCACCCATAAGGACACAATCCCTAACATACTACTGAAGAAAAAAAAAAAAGATGAGAAGAAACAGTTGGCATTCAGTTAACAGTCATGTTTGGAGATTTGTGACTGACTTTGTTATTCCAAGGGAAGCCAGGTACCAGTCTCTTGGGATTAGGTACAAATGCAAGAAAAAAGTGGACACATATGAATCTCAAAGGTGACTGCTGGGTTAATAAAACAGTCTGTTTTCTGTTCACCCACTCTTCCTCTCAGTGTGCAAGTACATTAAAACGTGTCAAAAGGAAAGCCATTTGCTGGGGAAAAATAATTCTGCTAAAAGTCAAAATTTCCAGCTGGTGTGTTACCTTGGTGTGTGCGAGTGAGCTAACAAAGTGACCCACACAGCTCACTGGATGAAAGTTGGTATCCTCATTAAAGTAGAAACAAACACTTGAAAACAGGAACAACTGCCAGTTAAAAAAAAAGGACCACAACTGAAATGAGAAGCCTTCATTTTTCCCCATTCTGCTTCCTACTTGCTCTATAGCAGATACTATATATATTTAAGCAACCACTTGAAAAGTAATGAAGGCAAAACTGATTCTGTATGCAGTAGCTATTCCCATTTGCTGGAGAAATTGCGTTGCTAACAACCATCCACATTACCATTCTATGTTTAGAAGAAGAAATATTTTCACAGTCCAGTTTCTAAACTGCCACATATAGACAAGGATTGGTTCCTGCAAAGAGTCACCCTTTCAAAAGTAAGTAGCTCTAGGGAAAAAAACTTATATCTGAACTACTCACAGTAAAAAGTGATTGCAGTATCAGCCTCCAACTCTTCAAAATAAAAGCACATTTATACTGGTGTATACTGCCTTTGCCCCCAGGAAAAACAATGAGGCTTGAACACAATCACTAATTCACTGCAGAGTGAAGGTTTTATGTAATATGAACAGCATGAGACATTAGATCTCCGGTTCCTTGGCCCAAGCCCTGGCAGAAAGCACTATCAGTTAAACAGAAAGCAAAATGAGGGAAGTGGTACACCACAGTGTGAGAAACCCTTTTTTTTTTATTGATGACAAGATTTTTCCTTCGGGTGGGGAAGAAAAAAAAAAGGAATAAAGAAGTTTTATAAAATCTCTAATAACCACAGCAGAGTTTATTATGATGTACCACAAAATCCCATCATGGGTGAGATTGGAAAGATCTCTGGGGATCCTCTAGTCCAGCTGCCCTGCTCAAAACAGGATCAACCACAGTATGTTGCTCAGGGCCATGTTGAGTTTGAAATATCTCCAAGGACAGAGACTCCACAGCCTCCCCAAGTAACCTATTTCAGTGTATGACCATACCTACACTATTTTTTTTTTTGTCATGGGGAATTGAAATCCCACCCATTACAGTTTGTGCCCATTGACTCTTGGCCTGTCATTGGGCACCAAGACCCTGGCTCCACATTTTGTCCTCCCAGTCCAGCAGGTATTTATACATATATGAAATTCATCCTGAGCCTTCTGTTCTCCAGACTGAACAGTGGTAGCTCTTTCACTCTCTTCTCGTAACTCACAAGCTCCAAGCTCTTCAGTATCTTTGTGGCCCCTTGCTGGACTGACTCCAGTATATCCATGTCCTTCTCATACCACACAGCCCAGAACTGAACCCAGCACTCCAGCTGTAGCCTCCACAGTGCTCAGGAGAGGAAAAGGATCACACCCTTAATGTAGTGACGCAGTGTGGTTCCTGATGCACCCAAGGTGAGGCTGTTGGGTTTCCTTGCTGAAAGGGTGTGCTGTGGGCTCATGGCCCACCAGGACCCCCAGGGCCTTCTCTGCAAAGCTGCTTCCTAGATGGCTAGTGTCAGCCTGCACTCGTTCATGCAGTTATTTCTCCCCAGGTGCATTGGAAATTTGGCATTTCAATTTGTTGAATTTTTTGAGATTACTGTCAACCCATTTCTCTAGATGGTACCTCTGAAGAGCAACACAATCACCTCACAGAGCAACCAGTCCTCCTGATTCTCTGTTGTTTGGAAAATTGAACTCTGTCCCATCATCTAGGTTATGAATGTAGATTTTAAGCTATACTGGACTGAGCCCTGAGGAACATCACTAGTTACTGGTCTCCAGATAGTCTTTGCAAAGTTGATCACAACATTTTGAGCTGAGCAGTTCAGCCAACTTTCAATTTAATCACCATCTACTGTCTATTTAAAAATTCATCTGTTTGTCTGTGATGACACTGTAGGAGAGAGCTACAGTCAAGGTAAACAACACCCACTGCTCTAAGGTGGGTCTACCAGGCTAATAATCTCACTGCAGAAGTCTATCAGGTTGATTGTGCATAGTTTTGCTTTTTCTTTAGTCTTCATTTTGCTGTTGATCTACCTGTAGAAACAATTCATGACCCTCTCCAGAGTCAATGCCAAAAAACCCGAACAGTCACTGCCTTCAGGCCTGGCCGTGCAGTCGGACTAGATGATCATTGTAGATCCCTTCCAACTGAACTATTCTATTCTATTCAATTGGAGTTTATTAATTTACCCAATGTTTCAATGTATATCAACAGGGCCTTTTAAAATGTGCATTATGTTTCTGGCACATAGAATTCCTTCCCTGTTATGCCAATGCCTGCTTAGGGTCCTTTAAAAAAATTTTACGAACCTGTTAAGCTATAATAACCACTAAATAACTGTTATGCACTAATACATATTGAAGAACAAAACAAAAATTTTAAAACATTATGTAGAACATTTTTGGTTGTGCCAGCAACAGCAGTGGAGAAGAACAAAGTCTTGGGAAATTTTTCCTTTTGACCACGGCTCTGTCAAGGTATTTTTTACCAGCTAGTACACACTAAAGAGAGTAACTGTAACTGCATAAAAACACAAGTTTCAACACTCCAGCATCCCCTTTTCTTTTTGCTCACAAAATAAACATCACTTCTGAAACTTACTCCACTAATATCGACCCCTGCAATTCTGCATAGAGAACTGCTTGAGTGTCTAGAATAATTGTCAGGACAAGGATCTGGCTTTGCTCTTTCAGAGCACCTTCAACTGAGGTTCTGATATTATTTACATCACAAAAACTACAGCTTCCCACAGCAGTTCCTTCCAATAGATACAAGCAAGAGGAAAAGCTGGGGAACAGTCTAGCTAACATATCTGTGCTGATTCAAAAATAAAGTAAATTGTACTATATCTCCTAGTTGCTAATGTTGTTCCTTAGCCACAGAGAGTTCTTTTGTCCACAGACTTTGATCCATTGTGCCTGCATTAATTACCTGTTCTACAGGTATATGCATAGTCAGATCCTGAGTAAAGCCCAGCAAAAACCAAAGTCTTCCCATGTTCCCAGGTCACCTTCATCTTGTGCCTGAGCACCAGGCTGCCTCAGCCAAGGGACTAGCTAGCGTTGCTTCCCAGCTGTTCTGCAGTGTGAACGATTTCCTTTTTTACCTCACTGGCCCCCTCTCCTGTTTTGGCCAAACTAATTCAGCGTGAATACCTATGATGTTCTGAAATATGAAAATTGAGAAGATGGCTGTACTTGACCCTTCTTGGTCACTGCAGTCTTATCATGCCTGTTTATTGGTCACACTTGCATACTGAAAACCTAATCTTGCAGTCCTTTTGCAAATTGAACTCCCCATTGACTGATGTGTCTCCGTATTAAAAAATGTACTGGCTATGGAGAACAGCAGCTCTGAACAAAGGAATTTCATAATTTTTCTTTTATTTTTCCCTTTCAAAAATGCCCTAAGGCAGTCATCTATTTCAATCAATGGAAGTCTGAAATGTTCAATCAAAAAAAAATCTATTCTTGCACCAATAGAAACATAAAAGACATCTAAAACCCAAAAATATTATTTTTGTACACATTGAGGACCAGATGTCTTCATGTTTCTTTGACTTTTTTATTAACTCTTTACTTGCCAACTTTTTGCCTGGAGCTACTTTTGACAGTGAAGGAATCTGTGTTTAATAAGGAATGCATACTTATGATCCTTTAGTTATGTTAGCGGGGAAACAGGAGGACAGCCACATATACAAATGTTATGTATAACAGACATACAGACATTTAAAATATACTTCCACTTATAATTAATTCATTTATCTCTGCAATTTTGCAATTAAAATAGTAAAAAGTAAGTTAAATTAATATTTTGAAACTGAAATCCAACTTAACTTATATGATTTGCACAATATCTTACAAATAGCTAAAAAAGAAAATCCCAGAGTCATTTAAAATACAATTTGCCTCTACCTGATGTGCTTTCTTCTGAAGTGATCAAGTAATATCACCAAAAAAAAAAAAGTAATATCTTTTTCCTTTTTTTAATATATAATTTTGGGCTTTCAAAATTTTCTCCTCAGACTATCAAGTCAAAGAATTCCAATGGAAGCCAAAAAGTTTGAAATCTGCATTAAAATATATGAGTTATTTCAAAGTAAAAAATCTCATAAGAATTTTGCATGAAGGTTAAGTTTAAATGCAAGGTAATTATATACTGGTTTGGAAATATTCAAATGTAATCCAATATAACCTTAACTCTGATCTGAAGCCATGGCAAGGAATAAATGCATATTTATGTTGGTAACAGTTTAGTCCTTGCAACTCTGGAAAAGATAAAACTGATTTTTAAAAATTCAATACAGTTTATGTAATTCAAAGTCTGGCTTTTTTGTTTTTTTAATTTTCAGTTGGAGTAAAATATAAGATACAGAAATTCTGAAAGAGAAAAAAAGTTTTATATTTTACAAAGGGGTATAGGGAACTAAATAGGATGAGTTTGAATATTAAGTGATAAAGATAATGAACAAGTGGACTTGAGAATTGAAAGGATGATTCACTATAATAGAATTTCAGCAGTGTGTAAAAGACAAGAATGAGAACTGATCAGAAAGCTGCATAAAGCTATAAAGGGGGACACTAAGGAGATTTGGAATTACATATCCAGATACATCACACTATGACTCAGACAAAAGCCCTGCTGTAGAACGCTAATGCCCAAGAATCACACCTAGAATAGACTAATGAGCAATACATATCTTTTTGAGCAGCCTATACCAGAAAGATTATTAAAGTGGAAGAAAATTAAATGAAGGTAAACAGCAAACATTGATAAGGGACTTAAGAACTGAGTTATGAAGAAAGCTGAAAAGAATTACATGACAAATACAGTGCTTCTAACATGATATATGTGAAAAACATGCATATCAAGAAAAAGAAATATTACAAGAAGAAAATGAGCTAGCCTTGTAATTATGGTAATATTAAGACTATTAAGTAGAATATCATAACATTTTTTCATAAAAAATATGAAACAATAGGGATATATTGTCTCCAAAAAAGTGATATAATCCCCACCATTTGATTTGTTTAAATGGGGACTTGGCAAAACATTAGTGAAGTTATTGTACAGTAGGTCATGATCCTGTATTGGCAGGGGATGGACAAAATGACCTAGCAGGTCTTTTCCCTCTCAATCCTCTTTGATTCTAAAAGACTCTAAGTCAGATGCTTCCATCATTTGTCTACAAGATCAGCAGAGCTAGAGCTACCACAGGGAGACCCGTAAGGGTGAGGGTGAATGTAGACTTGGCTAATAAAATATCAGAAGCCCATAAAAGTCAAGAAATTCTTTCTCTTTTATTGTTATAAATATATATATGTAACTTCTTTTCAGGGTTCAGTGTGAATGACTGTACAGAAAACTAAATTTTAAGACATTGAAAATCAAAATAAGTGTAGAGGTCACTGCTGCAGAGGGATCAGGCTGGAGTAGCAGCAAAAGAAAATGTACAGTCCCCTGCCATCAGCTTTTTGAAAAAGCAAGTCTCAAAGGGAAGGCAGTAGCAGGATTTCATGCACAAACTCCTTTTTTACCCTGATTACCATTCTCATAGAAACAAGTTTTAGAAGAAAAGCTCCTACCAACATCTTCGTTACTGCCTGTCTATGCTATTTCTAAACATTCTTTGACAATCAGAAGATTTAGAAAGTAATATGTTTGGGAAACAAACTAGAACCAAAGAAAGCTATTTCATATGAAGGAGCTCAAGGAAATCCAATACCCTCTTGACAATTAGGGTTTCTGTTTATGAGGGCAGGAGGAGATGACACATGATAGCAACCACTGGTTGTAAAGATACGTAATGCCTGGGTCTGTTTTTACTATAGGGTCTGGCCATCAGCCCTATATTTCACTGGGGGCTTCCTATCGCCTCTCCAGATCAATTGCATTGGGTGTTAGCCTTACAGTGTGTGAATGGGACAAATAAATATTACCGCCTACATCACCAGCAAGGTGTCATGCCGACCTTCTGTAGAAGTGACCAGCCTAATGCACAAGTGTAAAAACACAGAGAAAAGGCAGCATCAGTAAGTGTCCAGCTGGTGACCTACAGAAGTGGGAGTGTGGATGGCTGTGCATGTAGCAACACTCACTTGCTGTCTTCTGAAGCTGGAGAGAAAGCCCTGTGATTTGCTGCCAGCTTTATCTGGGGGAAGAATTAGTGTTAGTTCTTTCTTCAGCTGATTGTGTGTGTGGATATGATGTTCATGCCAGACTAATTGTTAGAATTATAAAAGTTAGAGACTGTTAAACACACAAAATTGTGGTGACCAACCCTTGACAGGAGGGAATCTTCCTTCCCCTCAAGGGTGTGTCATCGCAGCAATAACTACCATAATGCAAGGAGATAAAGCTGATAAGGTTTTTGCTGAAAAAATCTCGTAAATTTCTTCTTCTCCGCTTACCCTCCTCCAGAGGCTGTACAGAGCAATGAGGTCACCCCTCAGCCTCTTTTTCTCCAAACTTGATAAGCCAAAAGTCCTTGGCCACTCCTCACAGGACATTCCCTCCAGTCCTTTCACCAGTTTTGTCGCCCTCCTCTGGTCACATTCAAGGACCTTCACATCCTTCTTAAAACGTGGGGCCCAGAACTGCACACAGCACTCCAGGTGAGGCTGCTCCAATGCTAAATAGAGCAGGATAATCACCCCTTTTGCCCAGCTGGTGATGTTGTGTTTGATGAACCCTAAGATGGGGTTTGTCCTCTTTGGCTGCCCAAGCACGCAATGCTGACTCATTTCGATCCTGCTGTCAGCCAGCACACCCAGATCCCTCTCTGCAAGGTTGCTTTCAAGGCACTTCTCTCCCAGTTTATAGTTGTGCCTGGCATTACTCCATCCTAGACACAGAATCCAGCATTTGGATTGTTTAATTGCATCCCACTAATCATTTCCCAATGCTCCAATCCATCTAGATTCCTTTTTGTTGCTGCCAGCAAAATCTCACAAGTATCATTGGATGCTCCAAATGTTCAGAAATAATCTCTAAAAACTATAATGAGGAAAGTAACAAAATTTTCTGGTTATTGAAGGTAGTATAACTGAGGAGGCTCCTGACATTGACTGAACAGTTAAAAAGTATCAGATGAAATTCACTGTCAGCAAAAATTATGTGAGGTACTTGGGGGAACACATTTCTGAGTTTATACACTGTTGGCAGACAGTCTTATGTAACTAGTTGTTACCACTTAGGAAACACTTTTGAAGATAAAAAGCTCTAAGTTCTGAAGTTTTGAAGCTCTAAGATGGCAAATCCAATGGCCGGTGGCAGTCAAATTAGCGGATACAATATTAGAAACAAACTACACAGAAAAACAGGTAATGTCATGAATTAGATGCAGTGTATTCATACCTCAGATACTATTTCCTTCTTGTCTGTCTGTGTGAAAAACAACACTGCAGGAATGAAAAGCTGCTAAAAATAACAGCAAATGTGGTTGAAGTTATGCCATGACTTAATCATGAGGATCAAGTAAACAAGCAAAATTCTCCATCCTGGAGAAAAGACATCTCAGACAAGATAGGATTACAGACATGTTTAAAACTTGCAGGGACTGAAGATGAAAACATGTCATACTTTACATTAGTCAAGAAGAAAGACCATCATGTCCATGATGAAATGAGCACTGGACAAGCTCAGAACAAACAAAAGCAAAACATTTTCACTTACATCTAAACTGTAGAACTTTTTTTCAGAGGGTTATATAGAGAGGCAAAAGTTACTTAGGTTTGAAAAGTCGGTGGGATAACTAATGGAAAAACATGAAGGGCTATAAATCACAGATACCATATCTCTGGCTCAGGAATTACCTGAACTGTAGATTGCTTGAAGATGGGATTGCTTCCTGAAAGAGTACAATTACTTTCTGGAGATGTCCTTTGACACATTTACTACCAACTGCAAGACTGGATATTGAGCCAGAAAGATGCCTGATGTGATCCACTATGGTATGTTATTACATTCTTAAGAGGAATCACAGAAAAGCATCTCTTAGGAGAAAACATGGAAAAAGGATAAAGTCACGAAAGTCTTCTGCAAGGTAACAGCTATTTTTTCTATTTTCCAGTGTATAACAACTAGATACTGTCACCTGTTAGCATTATCTTAATAAGAAATAGCCTACCCACTTTGTGTTCTGCGATATTGTTCCTTTTGACTTTTGTTTTGCTTTTTGAATGCGTACATGCACACTCATGTAGATACATGCACATTTTCTACTCAAACTAAAATGCTACCACCAGTTTGCAATCTAAATTTGTTAACTAATATACTGTTGTAGTGTAATTCTAAGGAGAATGTTTCTGTAACAGAAGCCTTTCAGTAGGGCATGTGCTCCTCAGTCAGCAAGAGGCTTTGAAAATTCCATTTCAGAGCCTTTTCGTGCCCTCAGCATCAATGGCAGATTCAGGATTACAGGACAAAAAAATCGCAATAATCTATTCAAAAGATATTTAATACAATAGCAGACATCAGAGACTATAATATAGTTAATAGAGAACCTTAAATCATTAGCTCTAGATGCCCTCAGCTGTCACAGCACTTTCTGGTGTGGAGGGTGTTCCTTAGAATATTTGTCCCAGGGTCCTCGATATTAATCCATTTGTCAAGACTAGTAAAACAAAAAAAGAGTATTTTCTGGTTTTTTAAATCAAAGACCATCTGTTTTCTTGTCCTGAAAAGCACGCGAAAATGTCATCATTTCCTTTTTTTAAAAAAAACTTATTTTCTCTATCTTTTTCAATTGTATATCAGCATATATGGTGTTTTTGCAATAATTTTATGGATCACTCCATATTATCCTACAAACTAGCAACAATCCACAGTTCGTAACTGAGATACATTTCCTTACAGCACTCCAAATGGAAATTGATACAACAAATGGCCAATTAGTATATTAAAATGCTGATTAGTACTGTCAATTTTGTTAATGGAAACATTAGGGACATTAGGGAAATATTATGTATAGGTATCTCTTTAAAAATATTACAGCTACTGTAAATAATCAGTCTGTATATATTGACACAGAGCATTGACACACAGCACAGTTTGATTTGAAAGATTCCTTTTCAGCTTGGAACAACACTGTTTATATAGTTAGATTTAGGTTTCCAGCTCACAGAACCAAAACTAGCACAATGGCAACTCTTCTGTGTGAGGGTTGCTTGGGACAGATGATCCCACAGTGCTGGGCAGTTCAGTCCTTGGGAAGAGGCTCCTCAGGGATATATGAAGGAAGCAAATTTCATCAGCAATCCAGAGTCCAGATGATGTAACTCTTCAATTTAGTTTGGGTTTTTTCCATTTATATAACTCACTAATTAATGCAGCTAAATATGTTTGAAAATATAAAAGCATGAGCATTTATAATACAGCCTATAAGGATACATGCTTAAAGAACTGTGTATCTCCATAAAAGAAATTAATCCTTTTCACCACCAACAATAAAGAAATAAATGCATAGTCCTTTGATCAGTACATTTGATACTGTCAAGACATGAGAATCCTGTCCAGCCAAAACAGATGGAAGAAGTAACCTCTCCTTGTTACACCACACCATGAAGTCCCTATCTCAGTGAAGCAGCAGAATTAGTTTACATTAAATGCCTGGGACTATATATGGACTAGAGATGATGAGGAAGACTCCACACAGCACTCTCCATTCCCAGAGCTTACTTCCCAAGATAGACCACTTTTACTGACAGTCTGCAGGCATCCTGATCAAAACTAGGTGTAGTGACAGGAACTCTGATTCTGGATCCCTCCAGGGACAGCTCCACTGCCCAAGCCAACCATGTACAACCTTCCTAGCCCTCCCACAGCCAGACAATGGACACCACCAGACTCTAAGCACAATGACATGCTAGCACAGAGGCATCTCATTAAAATCAAAAGGCATGACATATGGCATCCTCCAGAGTTCCCACTTCCACCCAGAAGCAGTCACCCTTATGTTGGTTCGGATGCCTCAGCACAATGGGGACAGGGACAGACTGCTTCCTGACCCAAACTTTGGATGTCCCTTCAGTAAGGGCTTTAGGACTTTCTAGGCAATGCAATAAAATGTTCTCCTTGACCTGTGATAAAATTGGTGTCTTTCAGATGAACGAAGAACAAATTTAATTTTCATAGAACCTCTAATGAAAATATACTATATTCTGTACAGAGTACAAATTCAGATCAGATCCTTGTCCAAAATACATCTAAAGCAGTGTTATGAATCCATTGATTTCAATAATTGTAAAAAAAGCATGCTATTTAATGAAATAAATTTTAAAAATCATAGTTTGGGTTTAAGCTTGTTAACTCTTCAAAAGCCTTTTTTTTTTTGGAAGACATAATGTATGAAATAGTATTATATTCATAAAATTTGAGGGAATGAGGCATTAAGAATAAAAGAGCATAACACTAACAAAAATACCTAGATAGTGTACAAAATCACAATACTTGTTGGGGGATACATCTCTGAAGAATACATCTGTTTGTATTTTACACCAAGTATTAAACTTTTTAAGCCAAATACTAAGGAGAGAGGGAAAGAAGAAGTAACATATCCAATAAATGGTCATATGAAGGTTATAAAACATGCCTATGGCATGAATAGTTATGCCATGATATCCCAAGGAGGCCTTGAACTCTAATACCTTGTGTGACCTCTGTATAGGAAAAAAATATCAGGTTCTCATGCTCTAGATGATAGGCTAGTCTTGCAGCAGCCACCCACACAAATTGAGAGCAAGGCAGAATCCTGTCAGTCTTATATTTTCTCTGAGAAGTCTGTAACAATGTGTGCAGCAGACCTGTTACCAGAAGCAGAGTTGCTACATATTAAATCAGATCAAGAGCACAAAAATTCCTCCACAGACAGAAGGAATACACGGATACTCATGGATAGTGTGAATACCTGCTGGTTTTAAGCTCCTGATATTTCTCAATTTTTAATAGCTGACTTTCCTGCTTCTGTATTCTTCTCCATCTCCCTGTCTCTGTTCCAAGGGGACTCCAGAAAACAAAGCTGAAGCATTGCTTTAATCTTCTTTTTGTGACCTCCAGCAGGTCAAAAAAAAGGCCAGCTGTCCAATAATTTTTTCTTAATCTCTGCAAATATATGCTGGAGAAATGCTCAAAAAGATACAAGAGTTTTGTTGCTGTAAGAAATTATATGTAATCTACAACTATTGAATGCATTAATATGAGGTGATGATGATGAAGATTTTATTTTACATAGATAAGACCTTTCTGATTCCCTATAGCCTGCTGGGCAAAGGCAAAGAACCATTTCCACCTCATGGTAGCACAAATAGGGAACTATAAGAGTTTTTAACATTGGCTTAATTTATTTTGTCCATAACCTTCTCTCAGAAACGATGATGCTTTTTCTACAGAAAGATGCACACAGAAATTTGCCTGGGGCCATGTCCAGGAATGAGAATGTTTCAACAAAAATAGTGAATAGTTCAGAAACAATCACATGGTTAATGAGTTTAGACAGCCTAAACAATAGATATTTCTGTCATGTTCACTAGAACACACAGATATTTTTAAAAAACTTTTAATGCAGTACAAGTATATCATTCCATAGGTTTCAGGATAACTTTTATTCTAATCTAACAACTTCAGGCATTGAGCATAGCATCACTCTCTAAGGCTGCCCTGTCCTCACAAATACTTGTTTTGTCTTTCTTGCTTGCTTCAGATTTCTTTTTCCTTGTGGTAGGTGCTGGTATGACAAGGGGGGCGGGTGGGTAATCTCAGTGATGAGTTCTGTTATCGAGGAAATGTTGATATATATTTCCTGCATTCAGAACTCACTTCTCAGAACACTTGATCTCTCATAATTGTACTTCTATCTATGATGTGGTAAAAATGATATGTGCAATCGTTCATCTTCCTTGCTAGACAGTCACTGAAAACCTTTAACCTGGACAAAATTATAAACATCATTTTGTGACTATAGAAAACTGCTTTAGAGGAACAAAAACCTGATGTTTCTACCCTCTTCCTGTTTCACATGCTTCATTTTTTGTTTTCTCAACTCTGAAGGCTCATGGCATATGAAGAGAAAAGCATCTTTTCAAATAGCTGAAAAGACTTGGGGATTGCAGATACCATACATAGTTTCTTATTACTTATATTCAAAGCTTAGAGAGTAAACAAGCGTTTACATGCAAGGCACAAATTTCAGTTTTAAAAATAGATATGTGTCTGCAAGTCTGAGAGAATGAAAAGCAGAAAAATGCCTGAAACTTTTTTTCTAGTATAAGTAGGACAAGTGTCCTGCAGTAGATTGGAAAGAAATATAAGCAAATGTCACCTGACTTCTCATACTGAGTGGTTGATATGGTATGTGCATGGCACCAGGTAGCTTCTCGCAGCTCACCAGCAATCATGGAGTGAGATTCAGCAAGCTAGACAAGAGGATCAAAGCCTCTGCCTACTCACAGTTATAATAATTAAATAAGTTCTGAGACCTAAGCCCAGGATTTTAAATCTCATTGATGAGGTTTTAATAAATGCCACCACTGATGCATAATTACTACATTTAAGCTACCAGCTTGAGTATGAAATTGGCAGCATCAAGCTAATAGTATCAATTATGAGGATCTTGTACATCCTTTATATCTCTCACTACTTGCCTTCCCTCTGCATCTTTCTCTTCTTGTTTGCTCTCCCTTAATAATATTTTTCTGTGCTGCACTGGCAGGGATAACGGGCCAATACTTTTTACTCAGACAGTTCCCTTCTTGTTCTTCTGGGATACAGTTTCTTTTCTCATGACTGCCACAAGATGGAAGTTTGGCCTCCTAAATTATTGGGTCATAATGACAGATGATAAGGCCATTTACCTTCACGTTTCGGGGCTCCTTCAAGCCATGTGTTGCCCTTGCCTCACTATACTGTGACTGTCTATCAGGTTCCTTGTGCTAGATTTCAGAAAGATTTTCTCTTCTTGTCTTTCACATTTCAGTCTTTGAGCATGAACCTGCATGGCTGCATAGAAGGAATACACACAGGGTCCTGAGGACAAGCAGAATTACCCTCAACAGAAGACTAAATGTCATGCCAACTCATCTCTACTGACAGAAGCAGAGATCAGTGCTCCTGTCTTGGCATTCTAGAAACTTTGGACCTGATTAAGTGTAAGTGATTGCACATACACTGTTGTAATACAAATAAACATCAGGATTTAAATATATATATATATATATATACACACATCGCTAGAAGAATCATCAGTTACTGAGTTCTTGAGATTTAATCTGTATTAATTAGAGCAGCTGCCTTTTTCATAATGCTATGATTTAGGATCCTTTCTATTCACCTGTCTCACCTGCCACTAATGGGTTCTTTACAGAAACAGGTTTTATAAATGGCCTCTCCCACTTATGTACAAAGAACTTCCTTCTAAGGTTGCAACCTGTGACACATAATAGCTTTTTAAAAGATAAAAGCAGGACTGTGCAATAGGTTATGAAGTGAGAAACCCCATGGATGTATTTTTCTGCAACAGTTGAGTCTAACAAAGTCATCTGGAGTTTGGCTAGGTACAGTTCAGCATTCCTCCTCCTGCTAAAACTACCATGTAATCTGTGGTGATTGCAATGAAACTCAGTGTTAAGTTTATATTTCATTCAAACAATAACTCAGCAATGTAAAATATCTCACAACTCCTTATGGTAACACTGGTACTTTCTTGACATAATCAGCTAACCATTTGCTTTAATCATTTCCATAGCTGTGTACAGCACCTAGACTGTCCTTCTGCATGTCTCACATTCATAAAAAACCTTTCTTAAGTCCTGGAAAGATCACTAAGCTTGAGTAGCATGATAATGCAGTTGCTATTTTATGCAGTGCACAATCATATGTAGATATATACATTTGCTTGCCAAGGCCCCATCAGGTGCACCTCACTGGAACAATCTGTTTTCACTGAGTTAGCATTTTAAGGAACAATCCAACAAGAAGTGAGGTGTAGTGGATTTAATCCAGCAATATTAAAACACAGGTGCATTTACTTTGGTACCAATAGACATTTTGTTTAGTACCAGTAGACATTTAGAGTGGCTTCTTCATAAAAATGCTGTGTCAAAACATCATGCTCTAGAATAGAAAGTTCCTGAGAAACCTGTTCTGTATTATAGAGTTTGACCTCTCTTTTTCAAGATCTGCTGTAATACCTTGCCCAAAATAGCATGTAAGTCTGTTTCAAAAATTTTGCACTTTTGTTTACTGAAACACTGAGAACCAAAACTATATGAAATGAAGTTGCAAAAATAATTTTGATAAAACTAGCAATTATTTTTCTGTAGAACTGATATTTGATAAAATTTCAGAAGATTTATATAATGATATAAATTTTACAAAATATTTCTAAAACTTTTAAAGAAAATGCCTATATAAGAAAAACAAATATTTTTGAAGACTCCTAAATCAAACTACATTTCATACATTTTTAGTAAAAAGATAAAATACATGCAAGAAAACCACAAAATTATTAATCGACAACAAATCACTAACAATAATACAAATACTTAACTAATAATAACCCATAGTTTTATATGCAGATATCATGATGCTTATACAATCTTACAGATATTTTAGTTTATGAATCATTCCATTTTGAGGATATATGTTTGCCATTTAATGAAGAACATCACTTCTAAATAAAAAACCCAAAAAAAATAAAATACTGGCTTTCAATATTGTTGTACATTTTGTTTGTTTTCTTTACTCAAAACCAATTTTAACAGAAGAGTGATAGTTTACACTCTGATTACAGCAAACACATATTTACATTTTTTCCTCGATTATACCCACTTATATAATAACCATCTATAATTGTGGGATTATTTTTCAAAACTTACATTTTTATGTCTCAAGGAGAAGTTAGACATCTATTGCAGTCAATGAAGTTATTAATTGGATTTAATGGCATTCAATTCAGGAACATTAAGTAGTGTCTTGTTTTATGGCAGTTCCAAGAGCTGCCCACATTTGCTGTTAAAGGACCCTGCGACACTTTTGCTTTTGTCGGAGAATCATTGATGCTCTAATTATAAAAGCATACTTACTAGTCAAACTGCTTCAGGATTTCTACATCACAGCTTATTCACTGAATCAAAGCCTTTTCTCCTATCATGTTGATTCGCAAAACTTACACATCATTACTGCCTCTAGATGTACTTGGGATAATTGAAAGCAAAATTCAGAATTTCAGAATCTCCTTTTCCTTTCCCTCTCTTTTTTTTTTTTAATATTTATTTTTCAATGCTTTGCTTACAGTCCTGTAAAAAATACTGCTACCATGCTGGCTAAAATCTCTATGCATAACAGCTAATTGGCTTTCTAAGACATCTTCTTTCAGTGAGCAATGGTTATTAAATAGAATACAGTGGTATTCTTGGAAAGGAAAAAAAGAGAAGAATAATGGGCACTAGAATAACAATACAAGAAGAGGAGAAATGTCAGATTAGCCCAAACTCCCAGGCCCTAATCAGTGACAGAAGAATCTGGTAAATCAAGGAAAAAGACATCAATCCATTCAAACAGGATTAAAGGTTTAAACGGAAAATCAACAAACTTGTTAGCCTTTGGGGGAAAAATTTGCATCAGGAATTTTTTAGAGGTAAAACAGACAACTAAAATATTCCCAAATGCCTATTTAGTACCTCACGTGGAAGAGAAGAAAACTATACCACAGAAGACAAAATTAGTGTAAATGCTTAAGTCAACTGATTCATGTGAGAATGTTGCAGAGTGCAATGCCAAGATAAAAATTAATACTTAAAGCTGTAAGATTATTGCCATAAAAATAAATATTCATTACTAAATGTATTTGTCAACAAGAGCACACCTTTGTTAACAAATATGTATACTTTTTTTTGTAAACTTTCAATATTCAGGTTGGAATTACATACATCAGGTGACAGACAGATATTAGTGCTCTTTGCACCTGAAAAAAACTGAGAGAAACTGCTATGAAAGAGATTGCCTTTCTGATTACAGAAGAGAGTTACCAAATTCATTTTCTCCCATTATTTAGGGGAAAAAGAAGAGACAGGTGTTATACAGTATGGCTTACGTTATCCTTTCTTCTCTTAACATTGTGATTATAATTTAAAAGAACATACAATGAAAGAATTAAAATAGAATTTCTATGGCATATACAATACCATCTACAACAGCTTTGTATCATTGTTGCTGATGCTCTTTCAAATGAAATTTTATTACAACTATTCTAAAAAGAAGGGCTGATTTGTTGTACAGCTCTTTATTTTAATGAATAGATAAGTAAGTCAAGTTTTAGCCAAATTATTAACTATTGTACCTGATTCATGAAAGTTTTTTGACATACATTTTTATTCTTTCTTATTGCTAGAAACCTTTGAAAAAGAGGTTTAGAAATCATGATTTAAATACCTATTTCTTTCACAGGAGCAATTGTTTATCAGGAGTAAAAACCATTTTCAATTGCTAGTTACTTGGTTTTTATAATTATTGGCAATCCTGAACACATTTCAATTGTGATATGCCCATAACTGGTATTTTCTCTCTGCTAATTGTCTCTCTAAATATCCTCAAGGAAGCTTTTTTTCAATAACTGCATAGTGGAATACATCTTATTTATAAAATTTACAGCGGACTTCTCCCATCCAAGTCAGCATATACACTATGTCACAAATTTAAATAATGATATTCTATGTGGAACTTGTTATTGGGCTGGGGATATTTGACCTGGAATACCATTAACTTAACTTATAAATTTTAAAATCACGTTTGAAATGCTGCAAAACTAAGATTGTAGTGAATTTAATTTCAAAGTCATTTTGGATGTCCTTTCAAACTGTATGTGGTAATCCTTGATTTTTGCACTGACGCTAAATGTTAATGAACAGAGCCACAGTGTACCATTTCACCTAGAGCAATGAAAACATTAAAATCTCTTTAGAAGACTGAATAAAACTTTATTTTATAAATATAATCCTTGTTGAAGCTTTACTATTTCACTGTACTTTTGAAATAAGAGCACATGGAAAATATGGAAGAGTTCCTTTGAGATAGCTAACTAAAACTACAAAATGAGCACGGTACAGTATTTCCAAGGAACACGGTTCAAAAGTTGTACGATTACTACTAAGGTTGTTTTATTCTTTACCACATTTGGAACAGGAAGTCTGTGTTGTTCTTGAAGAATTCTGAAAAGCAATGTCACAGTCTGATGACCTCTTCTCCTCATTAAAACGTTCCCAAAGACAGCTCTCTGCATGATGTTTTGTAGCTTCAGCAGCCATGAACTAATTTGTACCTCTTATTTTGATCATGCACTGGTGAAAGAACCAAACAATATTTTTCTTTAAACACAGAGAGGTCTTTCAACAGCTCAGCATGCACTTCTACCCTCTTTTTAATCTTGGAGCACCTATTTATTTGCTCTTTTCACCACTAAATCTTCTTTGCTCCTTTCTGCCCCCCTGCAAAGCTGCTAGTTAAAATCTTCAGTGTTTTTTCTTCATAGGCTTAAACCATTAGAAGGGTATTACCATAAAAAGGGAGACAAGGACTTAGAGACATGGTGCTCCAGAATTTGCATTTCTAATTTGTAATCCAATTAAACTAAAATAATATTTATTTAGCTACAACCTTTCTATAATGGGTATAAATTCACCAAAGCTAATGGAAAATTTTCTTCCTGCAGGAAATTAGTTATAGGTGTTCACTGTGATAACAGATTGGTTCTGCATACTGAATGTCTCCAGATTTTGCATATAGGTAATTAGTATTCAGTTAGTTGATGTGTTTATTTTGCACACCTTCTTTTTTTGTGCATGTGCAATTCATTATGCAAGTCATTTTTTGTCTACATAGTTGATTCAGTATATGCAAATTGTTAGAAGGTACTCTAAGGGCATTAGCTTTTAATACATAAGGCATATACCTAGAAAGAAAGGCTGTATTGGTTGCCATATTTGCATTACAACCAAGTGTCATTTTTTCAGACAGCTACTGAATAAAAGCTTGTGGCATTATTACTTCTATTTCATTTTCAATCAATACATTTTAATCAGTAATGTATACTTTGGATACAATGTATGCATTTTGTAAATCCAAACCTATCTAAACTCATGGAGAGCTTCATTCTGCTCCCATTGATTTTGGTTCAGATAATGAAGTCAGCATTGCTTTTAGCCTCTCAGGCCTTTTTAGTAAGGAGAGAACAGACAGGAATGTCTTGGAGAGAAAATACTAAATCTTGCCTTTTAAGAGGAGAGAAGCTCAGTATTCTGACTCGGGAGCCCAGGGATAGCTGCAAAATGAGAAATTCCCTGCCCATCAGAACTTTCACCTGCATTCCTGTGTCTTCTGTGGGCACACGTCGATCAGGGACCACTCCATGCCTGAGCAGACATCATGTTCACAGGGACTGCCATCATGCTGCCACTGAAGCTCTGCATAACAAGATCTGAAAAGATACCCACTCTCCTTGAAGAAAGTCTGCCGTAAATCTCCATTCTTGCTCCCCATCCTATCTGGCTATCTGTTTCCAGAACTTTGTGGTCCAAACTACTCAGGGTAGTCACAGGCTCTGAGAATGATGGAAAGGATGATGATAACACAGAAGCAGCATTACCTGTACCCACAGCTCCCAGCAATGGCTACTCATCTGCAGAAATAAGGATGAGGAAGTATTTCACCCATTTATTTAATATCGTACTAGATATTTCCTAGAAGTATGAGCTATTCCAATATCTGGAGAAAATTAAGCCATAGCCAGTTAACCATTCCTGGTTGCTGCTGTGTATTCTACAAAGAAAGGAAATTCATGGTTCTAGAATATGATGTTCCCATCTAAAAGATTATTTTTGAAGTTTTGTTTTGAATTCTTGGGCTACAGGGAGTTTGTCAGTAGGGCAAAAAAAAACAAAACCAAAAAATAAATAAAAAGACCACACCAAAACCAAAAAACCAACCAAGCAAAAAACCAAATTCTCTGACAACTCTTGCATTACCCTTGGTGTAAATTTTTCAAATCCAAATGATCTTAACTTTACAGAAAAACTTTCTACCTTGCATTCTACAAGGAACAGCTGTAAATACCAATTACATTTTTCAGAATCCCAAAGAAGTAGGCAGAGTTATATTCACAACTTCCCTGCTTAGTTGTAAGTATCCTTTGTACATGTATGGATCAGTGAATAATCATCAAGTACTTTCTTGCTTAAATGCGTTATACTGTATTTCTACAGAATATCTACATGTTCTATTCAGTCCTATTCAGAATTAAGTTAATGTTCTAGCATATTGTTCAGGAGACAATTCTATATTATAATATGACTCCTACCATGAATAAACAAGCTTTGTTAGAAGACAAAATGTATGCATTTTACTTTGACTGGGCTTATGTTTTTCATAAGAAAGAGAAATATCATTGAATTGGATTTTATGGTGGGGCATTTCTGTTCGATTTTTGAAATTAAGTCTGAAATAATATGGCCTACATTAGAGGGAATTCTAGCCAAAGAAAATTCTGTTTTGTGAACACATCTCCGATAGAAAATGGGCTGTATACCATTAGATTAGTCCCCCATCACACTCTGGCAACTCTTGTTACAACATTTTTCTGGAGCAGCAAGACTTTCCCTTGATGGAGAAGGATCAGATTAGGGAACATTTAAAACCCTGGATGTGCATGTGACTTAGTAGCATGTCATTTGTGAGGTCACTCTTGATTATCTTTCCTAGAAGAAAGCAAACGTCAGTACTACTTCCAAGATGGGCAAGGAGGAGGATACAGAGAGAAAACAATCAGTCAGCCTCACTTCAATCCCTGTGAAACTGATGAAGCAAATCCTTCTGGAAGCCATTTACAAAGGAATTAAGCACAGGAAGGTGTCTGGGAGTAGTCATCATGGATTTACAAAGAGGAAAAAATTTCTGACCAACCTGATAGCCTTCTACAGTGACATGACTACCTCATGAAAGAGAGGATAACAGTGGATGCCTACCTCCACTTCAGTAATTTTCTACTTCAACTTCCACAATTGTTTGCCATAGTGTATTCATAGACAAAACGATGACGTTCAGAATAGACAAGCAAAGTAGGTGAAGTAGGCTAAAAACTGTCTGAAATGTTGGACTCAAAGAAGCACAAAATCTAGCTGAAGGCCAGTCATTAGCAGTGTCCCCCCATGCTTCAACACTGTGTCCAATATTGTTCAGCATCTTCATCAGTGACCTAAATGATGGGACAGGCTGCACTCTTAGTAAAACTGAAAATACAAAACTGGGAGGAGAAGTTGATTCACTAGATAGTTGTGCTGCCTTTTGGAGGGACCACAGCAGCATGGAGAAATGGGCCAGTAAGAATCTCAGGAAGTTCAAATAAAGGTAAATAGCCCTGGGAAGAAAAACATCATCCACTAGTACAGACTGGGGAATGATTGGTGGGAAAGGAGCTTTGCGGAGTAGGCCCTGGGGTTTGTGGTAGACAATGAGGCAGCAATGAGCACTTACAACAAGGAAGGTTAATAGTCCCTCCTGGTCTGCATCTGGAACAGTATCACACTGCCTGCAAATCAAGGGCGTGATCTCCTCAGCTCTTGGAACACCACAGCTGGAGTGCTGGTCCAGTCCCGGGCTCCCCAGTGTGAGATACACAGGCTTACTGGAGGGAGTATGGCAGAAGACCGTGAAGATGATTTAGGGATTGGAGTATGTGAGCTACGTGAAGAGGCTGAGAGGGCTGGGACTAGTCAGCCTGAAGAAGTTTAAATGCCTGATGGCAGGGAATAAAAAAATAGATCCAGACTTTCTCAGTAGTGCCCAGGGACAGGCCCAAGAGACAGTGGGCAGAAACTGAACTAAGAAATTCCAATTAAACATAAGAAAAAAATTTTTTTACTGTTCAAATGCTGGAGCAGGTTGTTTGGGGAGGTTGTGAAGTTACCATCCCTGGAGATATTCAAAAGTCAGCTAGACATGGCAATGGGCAATGTGCTGTAGCTGACCCTGTTCTGAGTAGGGAAGGTGGACTAGGTGATTCCCAAAGATCCTTCAAATTCAACTATTCAATGATTCTGTGATTTTTCAGTGCAGGTGCATCAGAGACACAGGAACAACTTCTGACACAATGAAAAATGTTCTGAATTAGTTTCCAAAATCATGGAATAATCCCAGGGAAGCTCTGTAACTGTCATCACTTGTTGTTTGGATTAAAACTATTTACCAGACAGGGAGAGGCTGTATTTTCCATCATGAAAATATAAAAAGCCCTTTCAGTGTTGGGAAGGATAATGTCATTGGACTGGTGCGTCTTGTTCATAGTCCAGGTAATCCAAATAACCCCTACTGGGTTAGAGAGATACATCAATTGTATGAAGATTTCTGTAGCTTTGTGAAGGAAATTGCTTACAACTGAAGAGAGCCTACTGCAGCAGGGATAGGCTGGAATTTTGAAAGGAAAAAAAATCAGTCCCATTTTGCTTGAAAATTATCATGTCTTCCTCCCCTAAAATCTGGTGTTTACAATACTATCTCTGTTTATTACATGATCTTCTGACCAGTTAATACCAGTTCGGTCTAGATTTAAGGTAAGAATTTTCACAAGTGTGTATGTAAATCACCAGATTTTTTGCTCCATAAACTAATTTTCCAACTTTACTAAGCCTCAAACTTATTGAAACCTTTCATTCTGATGAAAAATCACAGATAAGGTTATGACAAAACTGAGGAAGTTTCTGAAGTCTTCTGATTCCCTAGAACTGAGGTAGCTATTGAATGTGACACAGAAACATTCCCAGTTGGACTAAGCAGCTGTCTGTGACTTCTGTGTAATAGTTATGTTTCCATGCTATTTCCTCTAACTGCTGGGATAAAGGAGTACACTTTGTTTATGAAAGACAGGCTCTGGGGAAAAAGAAGTAGATGCCACACTGTACATCAAAAATGTAGATCCTTGCTCAACTGCTAGAAGAGGTGAGAGGTGCATTGAGTATCTCAGGGAAAACGAAAAAGGAAAAAAAATAAAGGCAATGTCATAATAGGGACATGCTAGAAATAACGTAATCAGAAGGACATATCAGAGTGGGGTTTGGTACATTTTTGGGGTAGGGTTTTTTTTCTTTGCAAATAATAGAAGCATCCAAAGGGTGCCCTCTTACTTGTAAAGGAAGACTTGGATTATACACGGATAAGTGCTGGAAAATAATGTCAGGGTGAAGTAGGCTTTCAGGACACATTGAGGACAACTTTCTTTTAGGAAGATGGAAGAAGGTACTGAGAAGTTCGCAGCTGTTTTGGAACTGATACTGATTCTGACTAATAGGGAGGATCTGGTTGAGAAGTTAGTGGTAAAAAGTAATTTTGGTTAAAATGATTACAAAACTATAAAGCTCATAAATCTAAAGAAAGGGAGGAATGAGAGCAGCAGAATAAGGACAGTGGAGTTCAAAAAAACAGACTTCATCAATTTGAGGGAACTGGAAGGTAGGGTCTCTTGGGAAGTTATTCTAAGGAAAAAAAGACTGCAAGAGAGTTCACAGTTACTGAAAGGGAGTATATTAAAGATATAATGGCAGACTATCATGATGCAAAGGAAACATATGGAGCATAGTAAAAGACCAATATGGCTCCAACAAAAGCTCTTTAAGATCCAGGAAAAGAAAAAGGAAAGGAGAAAAATATAAATATAAATATAAATACAAAAGCAGGAACAAGGAGCTACAAGTATAGATGTAAAAAGACTATAAAGAAATAACATGCAGTGTAGATCAAAGTGAATATGAGTTTCATCTAACATAAAATGCAATAAGAAAAGTATTTTAGAAATGGGAGGACAGAGAGAAAAAGAATGTCTATTGCTTAACAAGGAAAGAAAGAGAACAGCAGATAGTAAAGGCTGAAAAGTCAGTATAATCTTTGCTTCAGCACTCACAGAGGGTGAGGTTTGATCAAATATTTGGTATACACTGCACTTAGTAAGGCTACTGACATGGTTTTAAATATCATTTTTGCTAGCAAAATACACAAACAGAGTATATATAGATAAACATTGTGAAATAGGTGTGTAACTACCCAGGAAAAAGAAAGCACTCATAAGGTATTTATCAAAATTTATCCACCCAATTGTGAGAGGAAATCAAGTGACAGGCTGCAGACATCCATTGCAGGCTGCATTCAGTAAGTTCTTCAATACTTTGGATGCCTGACTAGAGAACATATTTGTCACATTTCCAGAGGAGTTCAAACTAGAATAGGTTGCAAATGTTAGCAGACTCGGATTTAAATTGTCAGCAGTGTTAATAAACAAAAGGCACGACTTGAAAGCAGCATGGTGAAATTCAATAAAGGCTAAGTAGAGTGCCTAGTAAGGAACATTCAAGTGATAAATACAACAAGGAAATAGTTGACTAGTCAGCAATACTGAAAAAAAGGCTTTGGGTTTTCAGTGAATAAGATATTTGGTTTAAGTAAAGAACGGGATACTATTATAAAAGGACATTCCAGAACACATTTTGAGGAGCATTATATACAAGACACAAAAGTTGTTCTGTGTAGGAGACATCACCTAGGGTGGAGTGTTCACTTTTGGACATTGCATTGTAATACAGAGATTACTTTTCTTTTGGGAGACAGCCCAGCAGTTAATAACAATATAAGAAATTTAGAAAATATTATCTCCAAGGTATGTTAAAAGAAATGTTCTGTTTTATTAAAAAAAATAAAAATTAGAGGAAACATGAATATTCTTTCAATATGTGAAAAGGCTTTATAGGTAGTATGTCACCTATTGTCCCTTACGTCCTCTGTAGATTTGATGAAAACTAAAAGGATTAAGGTTTGCTGCCAATAAGAACCTTTTAAGATTTAAGATGGCTAAATATTTGAACAGGCTGCTTGGAAAACATTATCGGAGGTGTTTAGGAGTAAGTTCGATAAAGAAAATGACAAGGCTGAAAAATCCCCACTACACTACTTAGTCAATCTTCCTAGTATTGTCCTATACTAATTACTCTACCTTGATTTATTATATCAAGATTTCACTAGACCAAATTTATTCTTAAAAAAACTATTCAGCATCTCCAAAACCAAAAATTATATGAGATATGAGAAACATGAAGAAATTTGCAGTAATGATGGCCAGTTGTTTCAAATCAAGCAGCCAAAATTCTAGAAGTGAGTGTTTTAAACAGAACAGAGGCAAAAGATTAGTGACTAGACAAAAATATTGCCAGGTTTCCCTTCCATTAAGAATTAAACATTTCAGGGCCCTCTTTTTCCACAGTTGCAAGTAATTTCCTTGTCAATCAAAATTTTTCTTATCTTTCCAAGTACACAATTGTTTATCTCCCTGGCCTAGCAACAGCACAGAGCTTTGAGAAATCTGAGACTGAGAAGTTTCTGGAAGTTTAGTCAAAATCTGAACTTAGAAGACCTGGATTTTTGTGATGTTCTATCTCAAGTGCCATGTAAAGACTTTTCATATTAATGATGTGGTGGTTTGAAAACTCCCAAGGATCCAATTTTTAAGTTCAAGCCCCCCCTCCCACAGTCTGCCCCTGTGAGAGGGTTTAGTGATGGTATGGACTTGATATCTTTTTCACTTCATGTGGAGAGTTTTCAGACAAAACACAACCATTCGTTATTGGGGGAAGGGAAAAATATTTACAAAGGTTTATTTACTCACACCTATATATATATATATATATATTTACATTGAATTAAATTCCTCTTTTCCTTCAATAAAAGTCCAAGAAGGAAAGAGAAAAGTCTTTCTATCACTGCACAGGCCACAGTTTCTTCGTTTCAGTTTTTTGTGGCACTGGTTAGTGTCCTTCATTTTCCAAAGGCAGCAGATTTAAGTATGGCAGTCAGGATTTTGGTTCTTACTTTGTGGAAATTTCAACCCCGAGCCCGAACCTTTGGGGGATTTCCTTGTAGATCTTCACTCCTCTTGGGGTAGAACATTGAAGGCAGCTTTCAGTTCAGTCTTACCAAAGCTCTTTTGCTCTGTCTCAGCTCGCTAGCACGATAGAAGCAACAGCAGCAGCAGCAGAGGGCACGGGCACCTCCTCCGCACTCTGTCTTGGCTCAGCTCTCTCAGGACGACTCCGGGCTTCTTGGCTCCTTTCTCTCTCTCTAGCTGCTGCTGCATTTTGGGACTCCCTAAAGGTTTGGAAGTCCACCCCTGCTCTTCAGCAGGTGTCTGGGTTTTGGGAAAGTAATACAGTCTTACCCCAAACCAGCTCTGTTGAGTTTTCTTCTGTTTCGTTGCCAGCTCTCCCTCCTGCAGGAACATCTCTGCGTCTTTCAGCCGGCTTCATGTTATCTTGTTGCTCCTGGCTATCTTTTTGGCTTTCAGCCATCGCTGTCTCTGTTCAGGACTGCTCCGCTGCCGCTTTCAATGTTTTCTGCTGCTGTTGACAGTAAGGAAATTCTCCCACCTCTTGATTACAGGACCCGGTCCAGCTTTGACACTACACCGGGTCTCCCGTAGCCTCAGCTGGGGCTGGGGGCTCTTGGCCCCCAGAGGGGGCTCACTGGCCCCCTGCCTCCTCGTGGTTCAGATCATGGCTACCAACCTACTAAAAAAAAACTACCTCACCACCTTCTCTTCCGTTGCTGTGGGTATGTAATTTCCGTAGGGCGCATATGAACCTTTGATTGGTCTAGTATTATCAGTGGGGCAAACCATTACTGCCCCAGAGAAAAGGTTTTTCAAACCACCACAAATGAGTTCAGAAAATATTGTCTTTTTTATTACCTAAGCCTATCAAAATTTGAAAAGTGCACAGATCTCCCATACAATTCCGTTGTTTTGAAAGGGACCAGGAATGGCCTTGGGATTAGCACCAACCCTCAGTAAATCCCACCTATGCTACACATAGCTTTATATCACTACGTGTGCCACTTTGATAAACCAGTCCTAAAAAACTCACTTAATATTTTTCAGTTTTTGCAACTAGCACCTGATCTTGAAGGTGATTCAACCCACCTTTACCCAAGAGAACATATTTCTCTTTTGCTCAGATAGAAATAAGATGCTGTTGATGTATCATTGGGAAAACACCTTTATTCTCCACAATGAGCGTGTTCACCAGATGTTGAAACTGAGTCTGGAGGGCAATAGCACCTAATTAACTTCCTTCCATAAGGAAAAATGCACTGTGCAGCTTGTCTAAAATCTCATCAGCCCTAGAGTGAGAATTTAAGCCTTCCTATTTTCACAAAGACCTATTAGTCTTGAGTCCCAGTAACACTAGCAGGGGAGTGAACAGCTTGTTTAGCCTCTATCTTCACAATGTCTCCAATTTCATGGGCAGTTTCCCCAGTAACTCGTACAAGAGTTAGAAAGTCTGACCTTGGGCATCACCCAGAGACAACCACCTGCTTACAGGACTGACTTTTGTTCCCTTTCATTTAAGGGAAGGACAGACTCTCCTTCTATTAAAGAGGTCAACTGATCCAAGAGGGATTCTGCTTACAGCAGGGAAAAAGTCTCTGGTGCAATTTTGTCTAACAGAGTTTAATTTTTTTTTTCTAACCCACTGTTCAGACATCACTACGCCTTAACTATTTCCGGTTCAAATGTCGTTTCATCAAAGCTGTAATTTAAACTGATTCAGTGTGAAATATCTGAAAAACATCCCAAAAATGTAGTCTGCCGTATTTAGCTACATAGAGACCCTAGTGGACTAGTTGTCACTGCAGTAAGAGCTGGATTTCAATACTGTGTGATTTAGCTATAAGATGCATAATCTTGGCAAACCTTAAATTTCTTTTAAGCTTAAAATTTTATTTAAATAACTATTAGACTTTTGCTACTGATTCTTCCTTCAAAGAGGCTTTTACTGTCCCCTCAGTCCTTACAAAATGAAGGATGTAGAAGGGAAAATTTCTGAGGACAATTCCTGTAAACAAATAGCAGATAAAGTAACAATTTATCACAATCCCATAGATTCCAATACATGAAAATTTGAGTCTCTTCCTTTGCTGATCTTACGGTAGAACTCCATAGCAATAGTGCCTGATCACACATTGTTCTCACTAGTCTCTGGAAAACAGTAGTCAGGACTAGTGAGAACCTGGCTAGCGTAACCCAATTTGTGGGAGAAAGGGTTATCATGGCATTTATCTGGAGACAAGAAGGCCACGATTCTAGGATTCTAAGGAAGTCGGTTTTACTCCCGCTTACAGATAACTCTCCCTCAATCTACCTGCCTTCCTGATTGCTGCTTTTTATAATGACTCCTAATGGGAAAGGCTCAGGGTTCAGGTACATTTATTTGACTTTTCCCCTTTAATAGTAATTGTAAATTTTGCCATTCTGAAGAACTACCGCAAAAGCTGTATGCTCAACTAATAAAGCCATGGCGTCATTCCTTTATCCGAAGATTTCTTGATGCACTGAGAATAATACAAGTATAGACTGAGTAGAACAGCTTGAATATTACCTCTGAGGAGCTGCTGTTTCATAATTCTCTCAAGTTTCAGGTCCACAGTAAACCAGTTCTTCCTTAAGGTGGTTGTTACACAAACTATGCTTCTCTTCTTCTTTACAGTGACATTACTCAATTACATTCCCTGTCTGAAACTGCGGCTGCTATTGGTCAAAAATATAGCTGACTTTCACCAAGGAAAACGAAAATCAACATGTACTGGTGGTGTACTACTTCCCTACAGGGCCTTAGTATAACTCAGTTCAGCTGCGCTACCGCAATATGTCCCTGTACATGGCAGGGGAGTTGGAACTAGCTGATCATTAAAGGTCCCTTGCAACACAGACCATTCTAGGATTCTAAGATTATACCATAACACCTGCCCTCCCATGCTTTGGCTCCTGAAATCAGTCTCAGACTGCTTCATAAGTGATTTAGCATATTACAAGCCTACCTATACATACCTGTGTGGGTTTCTTTCTAAGTGAATTGGGTATGTAAGTGCAATGAGATAGATGGGAGGATGGTTATTGTGTTTATTAAATATTATTTGGCCTGTCTATATTCATAATGGCATGTCAGTAATTGTTTTTATACTACTCCCAAGTACCTTCTAAAACATGCACAGTCCTTTAATTTACCAATCTCAAGGTATACCACCCCCATTGGAGCCCTTGCAAGTTAATATGACACTTCCTGGAGATTTAAAGTTGACCTGAGAAGGACTGAGGATTCTAAATCTGTGGTGAGGGAAGTCAAAGTAAGCAATTTTCTTCCTAGTATGACAGAACAGTTCCAAAACCAAGTTGAGTTGCATAGTTGTATATAAAATGTCAAAGAAGAAATGTAGTAACACTGGTAGTGTCAGTGGTACAAATCAACTTGATTGACCACTTTAATTCTGACAATTCTGAATTCTATGATTCTATGTTAAGAAAGGAATATTTAAGCTACCTGTACATATTGCTTTTAACATCTTCCATCCAAACATCTCAAAATTAATAAAATAGTTAGAAACTATTTTTTGGCAAGCATTATCTTTCTTCTAATTCAGGAAAAGAGTCTGAAATAAATGTAAGCAATTTACTTGCCAAATAAATGAAACTATGGGGGGGGACCCAACATGAAATAACTCCTACATCCATAATTAAATTAAATTAATTATAACGTGTTACCTAAAGACAACTACAATTTCTATTTCTAGAAATAGAAAACAATTTTATTTTGTCCAGCAGCATTTAATTCAGGGTTTAAATAGAGCAGAACGAACCTTTGCTCAGTCATGCAAGTCCTGATTTTGATTTTACAGTGACAGCAGAAAACGTTCCTGGTATTTTTAGTGTTTTACTTTTCCTCCACTAGATGTCCCCAGCCAGTCACCGTACTGTTTGCTTTCACTGCTCGTCTCTTCGTAATCTGAAAGTGCATATTATTAAGATATCATGATAAATGACTTTCGCTCCAGAGTTCATTTTATCTGGAAGATTACCAAGACACAGATCCTCAAGAAGAACACACCAATTTAATTCTCTGCTTAAGATACAGCAGCTTCCCAATTCAGGAAGCAACAAAGAATCACGTATATTTTCTTCTCTGAAAATATGCAAGTAATCAAAGCCTTAAAACAAACGAAAATCCTTGTTGAATAAATCCTTCTATATCAAAAGGGAAGCCTTAACGAGTTTGGTTTTCTCCTGTTGCTCAGTTACTTTCAAAGGATGTGTAAGAGTTTTACAAAACCATTCACAGCTGACTGAGCTAACAGCAGGAGTCTTGCTTAATTTGAGTTTTAATGGCTCTTTAAAGTAACATGAGAGCAAAATCTGGAATGATCACAAATATCATTTTAAGCCTTTCTCACCTCCCCAAAATGGCCTCTGCAACAAAGCTTAGGAGATTGGAAACAAAACTTTCATATTAGACTCTTAAGAGCTGTCTGCTCTTGACCCCACCTGGTGACTTTGCCACCAGCCTTTTCCCCAGGGGACAGCTGGACATCCAAGGTAGCCTCTGCTTGCCACCTCCAGCTATGGAGTTAGCAGCCCGAGGGGGGGCAGGTGGCCCTAGGGAGGAACAGCCATGCTGCTGGACTCCCCCCACATGCCTCACTGGGCACCTGGGGGCTGTGGCATCTCTGTGCCCCTGTGCCATGGGGTGGGCCAGGCTCCAGTCCCTTTGCTGGGCTGGGTACAGTAGCTGGGGGAGGCTGCACTGGCAGAGGGAAACAGGCATGGGGGAGACAAGAGCAGCAAGATTGACAACACAGGTACGGTGGGAGCAGAGTCATTCCTGCTCTGCTCGCCCTCTCTTACCGAATGAGATGTTTCTCCCTCCCACAGCAACATGCAGACCCAGTTCCTTCTTGTTTAGACAGAGAAATCAAACAGAGAAATATCAATGTCACAAATATCTTAGAAAAAGTAGCCATCCTGGTTAAATACAGGCCAGATGAGATGCCTAGTTCTTTTTCTTTCAACCTTTTTTAACTGAACCAGCTGGAACAGTGTATATACTCTTCTACACAAAACTAGCTGGAGGCAGCACCTTGTGAAAGGGCTAGTTTGGTACTTCTTCACTTAGGCCTCAAGCAAATTAAGCCAAACAATTTGCAATAAGTGGGCAGGGCATCACTCCAAAAGTCACAAGGGCTAACAGCACAGTTTTACTGCTGGCTTCCTGTGTCACCTTCAAGTCCCTGAAGAGCTGTCTGTCTGAGCATCCCCAGCTGCAAAGTGGAGATAATATGCAACCGTTCTGTATGAGTCTGTAAGAGTATAGCAGCTTCTAGGAACTAATCTTTTTTATATCTTCTGCATGCTCATTGCATCTTATAATGACTAGCAAACTCTCACAGTGAGGTAAGTTACAACAGAGTTAAGGTTTCCCTAAATAATGTGAAGGGGTTTACTTTTACCTCCTCTGTACCCTAAAACTTGTAGAAGCATCCCAATATTTCCAAAACTGAGAGCTGAGGAGGACTTTCATCGTCTGGATTTTCTCCAAAACTAGGACAGAGTATCTGAATTAACACAGTGCAAAATTTCTGTGACTTTTTTGTGGTAGAAATAGTGTTCAGAGTGCTCAAAATGTAACTTGCTCACAAGGGATGTTTGACAATGTAAAAGGAGAACATTTCCTCCCTGAAGTTCACGTGGTAGGCTGACTAAAGCTCTCTGGGGGTTCCCCTTCTGCAGACTTCAAGCAGTGGAAATATTGCCAAATATATCAGATCATCTCTTTTTTTTCCTACTCTTTCCTGTCTGCAGATAGAACTCCCCTTCAATATCCCATAGAGTTCATCTAGTGGACAAGGTAAAAACCTCAGCTTTTCTTTCTGTCATATGCTAAACTCATAAATTTTTCCTTCCACGTTCTCAATGCTTTGTCTTCTCCCAATTAGAAAACCAGAAGTTTTTTCAGTGGCTCAAGTGTCCTGATAGCATAAAGCAGGGAAATTTCATTGACTACATAAGCCCACTCATTATCCTTTTCTACTGAGTTGAGCTCCACTTTATTTATCCTTCTCATCTTTTTCCAGACTACATTCATCTTGCTGAAAGTTCATGTGTGGTCTAAGCTCGCCATCTAGGCTCCTTAATAGAGACATAGAAAATAATGCATTTCATGTCTGTTTAAATTTTCAGAGGATAAAATTACTCACTTTGGGAGGACTTTTTCTACCTCTTCCCTTCTCTCTCTCTAGAGGAAGTCTAGACAAAAATTTAGAGTGAATGCTTAACATTTCTTGGATGAAAATTAGATGGGATAACTTTCAGTCCCACTTACCAAAAGCTCCCCTTAAGTCGTTGCTCTGCTCCTCCACTCACTAGTAGTTCTGGAAATTGCAGAGGCTTCTCAAGGAGCCTCAAAAGGAAGGAGTCATGCCATGATTTATAAAGCTTGCTATGCAGTTGATCCACTGAGCCAAAAAAGGACTGGAAATACTATACAATCTTCTCCCCTTGAAAAGGTTATTGTTGCCTGTCATGTTTGTCTCTGCAAAAGATAGGATGTCCAGAAAAAGGGGATACTTTACTTCCAAGAACTTTCACCACTGCTTTACTGCTCAAAAATTACAAGTTAGAAACCAGGAAAACACTAAGTTAAGTTGCACCCTCAAAAAGAACATTCAAATTACCATAACTCAAGACTCCATGCACAGGCCAATTGTCTAATACTGTAATGAGTTTAAAGCCATGAACAGATTGCCTTACATAAATAGCTCCAGGATCCTATATGAGGAACTGCCAACACAAGTACTATTTCATATAAATACGTGACACGTAGTTTTCCTTGAAAGTCCAGTTTTAACAGCTCTGTTAGTTACCTTGCTAGGAATTCCTTCTGAATGTAATTCTCTTTTCTAATACAAAAGCTGGCAAACCATCAGATGTTCTGCTAGACCTCAGGCAGGCCTCAGACCCTGTATTAAATTATTACAGTCTAGGAACACCTTTAAAAGATGCTTGTTTCACACTTTTTTTTTCTTTTTCTCTTTTTTTTTAATGCAGATTAAAATATTCCCAAGAATTAACAGCAGTGAAGAGGAAATTACAGTAATCCTCTGGGAGTCCCTAAAAACAGTCCTCAAAGAGAAAACAAATGCTTTATTGAAAGGCATAACATTGGGCAGAAAAAAATCCTTATGATCCTTTAAGATCATAATTGCATAATTGCACATTTTAAGGAATGTAAAAAATCCCCCAGGAATACTGCTAAAATCTGCAAAGTGCAACAGATCAGAATAATAATAATTGTAATAATAATAATAATAATAACAACTTAAAATTAACCTGTGAGATGTATAAAATCAAACTTGGAATGGATGGTGTTGACATTTTATCTGAGGAGCAGCAGCCCTCCAACACAATCTTACATGTTTTGTATTTGTTGTTGACTAAACCAATGAAGGAGATAGAGCTCCAGGTTTTCCTACCTATCAAAGAACAGGAACACAGAATGACAGCAATCCCATATCTCAGTACCAAAATATATGCCTGTAGCATCAGCACTTGTCAGAGAATTGCTGGGAGAGTAGAATAGTAAAATACTCATCGTTAAACCTTTTAGCAGGTACAGAATTCTACCCACCACTGAAAAATCTTTACTGAACTCTGAATAGTATAAAGTAGCCATCAGTACAATCATAAAATACAATGTAAAAACCAGCACTCATCTACTTTTACATCAGACCATACAGATTAAAATGCACTGCTGCAGAAGTACTTCAGGTCAACTGTTTAAAAACCATCTATATCAAGGGGACTCTTTGGCTGAGGTTCAATTCAAGATTAAGAGATGTCAGTTAAAGTGCCTATATCTAAAAATCCTCACTGCGTTAGGTGTCTGAGCTTCCATTACAGTCAGTGATTTTAAATCCAATAGTAATTCAGTTCACCTTGGAGAAGCTGGTCAGTTGAAACACTCTCCAGGCAGCTCTGACCATATTGACCAGATATCCATTAAGTTTAACAGAGTTTAGACAGTTAGCTCACAGGGAGACACATAGACATCTGAATCCCAAAGCAAATTCCATCTCTTTAAAGACTATAGCATGATATTAGGGACCTGCCTGAGTACAGCATAGTTTCATTCTTTTCCAACCTGCTTCCACTAAGATTCAGTATTGTCCCTAGATTGGAAGAACAACCTAAATGCTGTATGCCAATAGAGGTATGTAATTGATTTACTTCTGACCTTTTTGTATGAGACAGGATATATTATATAATTGCAATATCATATGCTGTTATATTTTCTCTCAAGTCCATGTTTTATTCAGTGCAGAAGTCTGATGGTGCATGTGATAAAAGGGGAATTTCAACACTTGTTGAGATCTCCTTCCATGGTTCTTATATGATTTATGGAATCTTTCTGGGAGTATTTATCCTGTTCTTTGCCATTGTACTCTTCAATGATTGCTTCTCTCTCTCTCTGAATCTCTCTGTCTTATTATTATTATTTTTTTGCAGGCAAGTGACTTTTATTTTGTCCCCCTCTTTGATTCTAATTCAAATTGTCTGAGAAACAACTTACATGTAGAAGCTGGATACCTCAGTTCAGCTAAAACATTATCAAAAACAGACAGGAGGGAACTGATCTGTGATGCATGCTCAGACTACATCTAATGTGCTTAGAAATCACTGACTTCAATGAAAAATAACAGTAATGACACTGAGAGAAGAAAAAGTCTCTTGCAGTAATTTCATATATTAGGAAATTTTTACAGCGCTCCAGCAACCCTAAAACCAAGCCTTTGGGGACCTTCTCAGTCTGCTGAGTCTGAAACCTACAACCCACTGCTTCCCAGGAGATTGCCCTAACCACGCCACAGCTTTTCATCTCTTGTCTTCAACTAGGCCAGAGCTCAGCCAGGCCCACCAATGAACACCATGAGAAGGAGGGATAGAGGTATTGGACCCTACTCAAAGGCCTAGTTATGCATCACGAATTAAAACATTAATGGAGAAAATGTGCAGTCAGCTTGGTTAGCGGGGACTAGATGCCACTGTAGCTACAAGGAAAAAAAACTGGATCTCCGAAGCCTGGCCCTAGCCCCTGCCCTTCCATTGTTTATAAACACATTTGGCGCCTACTCTAAAGAACTTCAGCAGCTTCTGTTGTATTAGAATGATTTCATAGAGTATTTTAAATCCCTTCTTCAAGTAAATGAACACAAAGACCTATAAATAAGTTCTAAGTTACTGTCTCTAACACATACTGCTGTGGAGGACATAAAATCTCCTGGGAGTTTGATCTGTGTTAATTAAATAAAAAAAAAATCTCCGTAAGGTCTGAAGCATGCTTAATGAATTAACACAGAGGCCCCACTGAGCAAAAGCCTTTTAAACTCCAGTGAAACAAATCAACTCACATTTTATTATTATCCACTTTACAAATTTAATCTGTTGCTTTATATCATGTGAAACCAGTTTTTCATAAATGCTAATTAAAACCATTAAAAATGGAAATCTTCTTCTAAGGGGCTTATGCAAAGTGTGAATATTGATGAAAAGAGATAGGCCTGTTTGTCCTTAGGAAAGAAAGATAGTGCTTCTGCTATAACAAACTGTACTTGGGAAATCTCCTGGGAGTAAACATAGGCACCTGAATCAATTTGAGGCAGGGAGGGGCTACAAAAAGCACCACTTTAACGAGGGTGGTATTGCTATTTCACTGACAGGGTACCACCAGTTTTGACAAATGCCATCACACTCAAACAACAAAAAGCTGGAGAAAGGAAAACAAACTAAAACAAAAAATAATGCACCTCCTGATTTGAATCCTTAGAATCCATACATATTGAAGCAAATGTTTGTTTCATTTTTATTCCCTACATGATTGTTCAATGTAGGGAATAGTGATGCTTACAGAAAAGGAGTGAAACTGAGTCTGGTAGGATGCTCAGAGCATCTGAGTGAGTAACCCTCCCAGCAAGCAGCAGGAAGTAAGAGAATTCACATGTACTACAGCTCTTCTTTAACAACTAGCTTTACTCTGCCAGATTTTTTTTTCCAAGCATGCAATGAGGAGCACATGCACATGATTCCCACCAGATTTTCTGCTGTTAGATCCTAAACAGGATGGAAGATTAGTAGGAAAAGACATGAAAAGTTCACATTTTAAAAATCTGCTTAAAGTCCATGTAAGAGCCTTTAAATCTTGTTTTCTTTATACACACATCTGCTCTTTTCTGTTTGTCATGCACATACAGAGTAATTTTTCTAATTTTTTCTCAAGCTCTTCAGATTAATTCATTTCCCAACACTTCAGCATGAATCAGAAACATTAGAGCCCCTCCTACACAAAATCATAGAAAAGAACAACTTGAAGGATCATCAGGAAATCATCTCATCCATTCCCCAGATCTATTGTGTGATAAACTGTACCCACATCCTCCCTGTTGGATGTTTCTATAACATGATTTTTAAAAGCTGCAGTAGTTGAAACACCTTCACAGAAAATCAGACAGTTCTCAGTAGCAACGTAGGCCTTAGCATAAGCTCAGTTTTTACTAATATCTGTTTACTATATTTGCTAAATCAGAAGTCACTAACTTTATTTTATTTTTAAATTTATGCCATGTTTATATTATATATTGAGGTATATGCATAAACATAAAATATTTGCATATTATATAATAGTATAGTTATTATTATTATAAACTTTATATTTATAGCATGAAAATTCTCCTGGCTCTTTAATTTTATTAGAAAAATATGTCTCACTATTAGAGACAGTAAGTGTTTTTTAGAAGATGCACTTCATGATTTTAACACAGTGATGATTTTCTTTTAGTCTCAACTACTCTAACATCATGCAGACCTCCAAACAGTATTATTCATTTATAAATGATACTTGCTGTCTTACTTTACATTAAGACATGCCACAACATACAATAAATAAGCTAAGTTTACCAAAAACTTATTTGAGACTTAATATCTCAAATGTCCTAGATCTGTGCTTTCACTCTAGTTTCACTTTTTGTTAAGATAACACTCTGAAAATGACATTTTGCCAACATGGAATCACACCCTCAGACCTGTTTCAAGAGGCATTAAATTGGCTCAGCCATTCGAACATATGACTTTTCCTCCATCAGGGGATTCTTTGCACACTTTTAATCCAGTTTTTATCCACTTTTTCCTAAAATTTAGTTGGAATGGGAAAATCAAAAAATAGAGGAGGGCTACTGTGGTAGCTGCAGTTACAAAAAGATTTTCTAATGAATGGGCCATATCCAGGACATGAAAAAGTGACAAATTGCCACCTTTGTCACCTCTTTCTGATTCTGTGTCATAAGCAGATGAGAAATCTGAGAAGACAGACAAACTCATAGCAGTAAAACTGATGCATTTAGGAGGGGAGAAAACTGAGTCATTTCTGAAAAGCCAGTAGTCAAGTTCCCTCATATTCAGTAGGACTGTTCTGAAGAAGGGAAAAAGAGTAAATAACTATAAATCAACATATTGGGTGGTGGCAGTAATAATGTAAGAAGGAAAAAAAAAGCCAGATAGTCAAGCTAGAGGAAAACAATGGGGCATTTCAAAACTTAGAAATTTAATGATGGCTATATTAATTTCAAAAAAGCCAATGGGAGTATTTGGGCAAGAAGATGACAGTGATTTCTAAACTGGCAGAATGACATGAAAATGGCAGACTGAAAGACAGCCAGACAGCCACAGTGCATAGACATCATCCTTAAGCTCTAGTGATAAAATAAAATTGTCATAAATAATTTCTGTCTTACAAATTAGAGTGGTATTTGATCAATAAGTAACTATCCTATTGGGCCTAGAGCACTGCACAGCATTGAACAATTATCATCAATTTCTACATTGAGTAGGAGGCACATGCAACATGCTTGGGACCTAACAAACAGATTCTCTGAGAATTTCAAGAGCAATTCAACAGAATACATAGAAAAACAAAAAATAAAGAAAAGCTTGTGTTTCATCAGAAACGAGAATTATATGCAAATATTAGGCTGTTTTATATAAGGAAATTATTCATTTATTTATTTACATTTATTTATGAAAACTGAGTGTAAAATGAAACCAAAGCAAAATGGTAATGTTAAAATCTATGACATAAGATAAACCTGTTGTGTGTACATGTTCACATTTTATTGTGATACTATTTTATTGTATAAGTCCGACATAAACACCCTTTTCTTCCAGCTTCTAGATTTTTTAAGTCTTTCACTTTTCTACCCTTTCCTTATATTACCTTATCACCCAACAGCCTTAGACCTACTGAGAACACAGTATCTTATTTTTTTACATATTCTCACATAGGTAAGATAAGTAGAGAAACTTTCTGTGTTAGACTACAAACGTTAGAGGTAAAAGGGTCACAAAGATCCCAAAACTATGTTGAGTCATTTGGACATAACATAGAGACAATCTTATAGAAAAAGCTACTGATAAAAACATGGTCAAGAAACAAAAACATTAGTCCAAGCAACAATAACAAGGAAAAAGCACCATTTTGGAATTCCAAAACATGAAATTAAAAGAGGTACTTAAATCCACAACAAATTACAATTTTAAATTAGCTGCTTAGCATACAGTCCTGCAATAACCTCTTCTCTTATTGACAGCACAGACTTTTTTCAGATAAATGCATACATAGCTCTTCTTCTTTCTTACGCCATAAAGATAAAGCTCTGGATCATTGAGGGTAAGCAGAGAGAAAGAGGATTTATGATATTTCCCACTCAAAGCTACTTTCGAAGCCATAGAGAGCTAGAAGTGCTGTACCATATACATACACACGTAGATGTGTACATGTATTCTGTGCATGTACACCCATATATTGCCTGTATCTGTCTACCCAGTTCCAGATACTTGATCTACGTCACAAGCTGGGTGACACCAAACACTTAGACAACATGCACACACACAAAACAAGTGCATGTAGCACAACGTCAGCGTGGGCTGTGCCTCTGTGGGCACAGCATACACATGTAGGGACATCTACTCCCTGGGAAGACCAAGCCCTTGGATGCAAGACATGACATTTCTTTTACAGAGGCCAAGTCCCTGGTCTAGACTCCAGGACTTATTTCCACAGAAGGAACTGATGGAGAAGCATAACTACATCTAGGATCAATTTAAAAAGCATGTTTAAACATCACATGTTTTGCAGTATGTTGAAAGAATATAGATGTCCCTTTCTTTCTGCCTAAAAATATGTAGTGACATTTGAAAGAAGGAAGTATGGTCCAAATATAGATGTGGGAGATTTCAGCATTGTCATCCTGTGCTGCTAAAAAATATGATAAAATAACTAAATACCCATTGTTCCATATACACAGAGCCATTACCAGAAACTGAGCAATTACAGAACACTGGGTATTTTCCATACATTCAGGGCATGATTTTGATGTCTTTGCCCATGCTTAACAGTGTTTTAATTCTTGAGTAGCTCCACTTATGTGAGTAATAGTACTCATGCAATATGATTAAACATATTCTAAAATTGTATTATTTTTAATATTCCTCTATTGCTCTTTTAAAATAATAGTATATATAAATATATCGTGCCATTTTCACAGGTTTACTTTGGAAGAAGTGTTCTTTCAAGGATAAATGAACTGAAACAATCACTGATAAATTTTTAGCAGAGTAAAATAATAGAACAGTTACTTTAAATCTTAGGTATGTCATGAAAAGATAATGGCCTTCAGATTAATTGAGGAGCCAAATTTTTTTCTGTTAATTATGGCTGTTAATTGAAAAATATGTTCTAAGTGCTTTGGAAAATATGAGGGAAGTGACTGTTTTTAAGAAAAAAAACGTCGGATTTTTGAAAGCAATTCTAGGCTTCTGTGACAAATTGCTGAACATGCCTATTTTTATATGACATCCAGTTCTAAGGACACTTTGGGGGCAGTAACACATGAATAAGCTGCCTGTCTCTGTCAAATTTGCAGAACCTGAATGCCAATAAAACATCAGGTTTGGGGTTGGGTTTGGGGAGGAGGAGTTGGTCCTTTGCTTTGGGGGTTTTTTTTTGATAATGGACTTCAAGTATAAATTGACCAAAGAAGGGACGGAAATATCAGGAGCTGGTTGCCTTCTCAGCATCAGAGATTTTAAAGCTTCCTTTTTCTTGGCTTTAGAAACCTCTGATAGTCTGTCAGAGAGGGGATCACTTTACTACTACCCTGTATCCAGGCCAGATATTCCAATTAATAAATAACACTCTAGATCTGTCACTGAGCCATTCTAAAACTTCTGACCGACATCAATGATGATGCAACTCTATGTCTCATGCCATTTATACCTACTTCTTGCAGCCAAGAGATGAGAGGAAGTCAATGTATGAGAATCTAATTGAGTGTGAAATCATTAAGTTACACCAGATTCTACATCTTTCAAAACCCCACACCTGGTTTGTTTGCTGGTCTGTCTTTCATGAAAAGCACAACAAAAAGCCAAGAGAAGAGGGATCGAGGATGGTTAACTATGCACACAATGAGTTTTACATGGCTGGAAATCTTTCCTCCAGAAAACCTCAAATAGAGAATGTGGCTCCCAGGAGGGCACCAGACCTTACAGAATCATAGAATGGTTTGGGTTGGAAAGCACCCTAAAGGTCATCTAGTTCAGAACCCCCTGCCCTGGGCAGAGACCCCTTCCACTAGACCAGGTTGCTCAAAGCCCATTCCAATCTGGCCTTGAACATTCCAAAGAAGGTACATCCACATCTTCTCAGGACAATCTGTGCAGCATCCCACCACCCTCACAGTAAACAATTTTTTCCTATTATCTAATTTAAATCAACCCTTTTTCAGTTTAAAGCTATTCCCCCTTGTTCTATCACTACATGTCCTTGTAAAAATTTTGAATAGGATAGAGCCATCAGCCTTGACCCAGTTGTGGAATGTACCTGGGACACACAGGTGCTGCTGTGGGTAGCACAGGGACAGCCATGGCTCCATCCTCTGTTGCCCTTCCCTTTTCCCATCCTCAACACAGATGGGGTTGCACAACTGAAGCACAGACAAGAAGCTGACTCAGGCCTGGGCATCAGCCAGCACGAGCTAGTAACAAGCACTGCACCTGCACACATTGCTCTAAGTTTGACTTTTAGCAGCAGACATCTAAAAATGTGATTCAGTCGAGAACACCAGGCCTGCGTCTAGACATTCTAGCATCAACCTTCTGAACCACTACAATAGCCATGTAATAACATCAATGCACCCAGTATACCACATGAAAAATTTTACACATAACACTGAACTTCACAACATCTTTATAATACAGATAAACACACCAGTGTAAATGTTACTCTCTCCCTTTAACACATTCGTTTTCTCACTTCATTAGCCACTTGAACTATGATACAAAGCATTTTATGGCAATCAAATGTTTTTTCCTGTTTGTCCAATACAATGACCTCCAGTCTGTTCAGAACACCCTGGGCATCACCATAATACAAACACATAATTAAAAATAGTTGGAGCTTGCTGCAGTGATTTTTATAAATAAGTAATATATTTCAATCAGTAGAATATACTTTCTCGTTTCTCCTTCCTGAAGAAATAGTCTGAAAAATATTACCTTCAGTAATGTTGCAGGCACATTATTTGCTGTATGCATTTTCTGTATTGGTTTTTCAGACACAGAACATGCTCTTCTCCAGTTCTAAATGAGTGTCTGTGTCTCCCCTCAGACAAGGTTATGCTATATAAACCAAAGTCGCTTCCTCTTTTTCACAGAAAACTCGTTTCCCATTTATTAAACAGAAAAGTTAAGCGGTGACTAATATAAAAGCATAACTATTTTGACTACTGTCCCTCTCAGAGAAATGTCAGGTTATTACTCTAAAATTAGAAATGAAAACTATTTATAAAATGCTGTTCCTCTAACACAATTCTGCTGAAGAGGTCACAAAAAATAGTGCAGTATCCTTTAGCAAGTATCCAACACTGCATATGATAAAAAATCAAATATACATGTAGGTCTAATGAATAGCAACACTATTCAATACCAGAAGCTAAACTAAAAGGAATACACAAGATCCTTACAAGATCTACTGTATTTAGAAAAAATTTTAAAAAATCAGTATTTTAATATCATTTTAAACTATGGGTATCATTTCTCTCCTTACTCACTTTAAGTGTTGCAGCAAATAAATACACAATTTGTGTTACATTTTGCAGAAAATATTTTATAGACTTTTCAGTAAAATCATGAGTATACTTAACAGGCATTGTGATGGTTAGATTCAGAAAATAACGTGCCATTTCATTAATAATGGATGCAAAACACATTTACTGCTCTGCAAATGGCTCCAAATACAATTTTCCTTCTATTATATTTGGTGTTGAAATGTATTTTTTGTCTATATGAGTTTTAGATGTTTTTCTAATCATCCAGGAGATTTCAGAAAATAAACTTTTTATGTCAAATCTCATCTATTCATTAATGTTGCATTTACTGTACACAAAAATGGCATCTCTGAAGAGAAAAAGTATTAACCACTTCACAGAGGTTTACAAACCATTTTTCTGAGTTTGAGGCAGTCTTTTCAAAAGTTGTCATGCATATGGTTTTTTCCTTGGGCATGTTATCTTCTTCCATAGGAAATTTTTTTTCAGGCAAAATTTTCACAAAGTTTTTTTCCTCCATTCAGAATTTTAAGATACACTTCAACATATTCAAACTGTAGTCAGCTCTGGATATATCTGAAGTACATGGGCTTCTTAGAAACATCAGATGTAGTATGACCAGGGCTAATTTGTATCTGTGAAATATATTGCCATGTTAAAAAATTTCTGGATATGAAGATGCACATCTGCCCATACTTCAGTGCTTTTCAGAACCTCTGGTTTATATAACTTCTGAGCTTTTTAGTGCATGCTCATAAGAAGTAACGTATCTGTCCTGGAAATTCTCCGCTCAGGTGCTCCTACTCTTCCCCTAAATAAGGATCCACATGTTTTGACATTCCAACCATTTTGTTGGTTTTGATACCTACCAACAACTTCCAAATCAAAAGGCCAAGACACTATAACCGCAAAGATTAGCAACTCATAACATTTGGATTACAAATCCTTTGCTATAACCAATTTGCTTGCTGTTTCTGAGTTTTGACATTGAAATGCAAGCAAACAATATACGCGTTGACATTTTGTACTGCTATCAGTCATGCCAAAGCCACAGCCTTTCTGAGTGCCAGAGAGGAGCCAGACTGGGACCCCATGAGTGTACGGGAACCACCTGGGTTCATCCCACCCCTGCTGAGAGCGCACTGGAGGCCACATTCCCATCTTAACATTAGACATAACAAAATTTGGTCACATGTGAGTTATAGACCCTCAGGATGTCATTTTAGTTGATTTCCACCCACGCTACCCTTCTCTATACTCCCACAGTTTCATCATATTGCTTCACCTGAAAATTCCCTGTCTACATACCCAACTCCCACCCACACATAGAAATGTTGCATCTCAACATGCCATTTGGCTCATGCACTCTTGTATAGGAACAGTAAGAGAAAGTATCCCCCATGCCCCAAATCTCCCTTTTCTATAGTTCGACCTCACTGCAAAGTAAACTCTCATACCATAACAGTTATCGTAGGAAACTGAAAAGAAGTATCAGCAAATGGGAGAAACTGATGTCACTATTAATACTGCCTAATAATTTTCTTCTTTGTAACATACCTGTTCTTTGTGTCCAATACTTTATAAAGCATAAGCAGCAAAATCTCCTAAGTCTTTAGAGATTAACTAGATCTTCTAGCTTGTAATATTACATAGAGGCTGCTGTGACAGGACATTCTAAAGCATTCTCTAAGAGCCAAAGCTCCTGAGCACTTTGTCTCTTTCTCCAGAATTTTTAGTTGTCTCAACAGTCAAGTTGAAGTAGGAAAAGGAAATATTACTGGCAATTCAGATATAATCTATTTTGTTATAGGAAGTTTTTCTGTTCTTCCCTACTCTACTTACTGGTTACTTCTTCTTTATTCAATATGACTAATTTTTAAACTGATAACAACCTAGTTCTTGTTAGAAACTCCCAGGAGCAGATGCTGGAGTTTAACTGCTGAATCATTGTGTCATCTGATTATGTAAAAATTACTTCTAAATTTACAGGTTTATATCAAAATCACTAGATGCTTGCAGAATGCTTTGTTCTGGATCTATATTTGTACAATAGGATTTGTACTACATGTACTCAGGAAGAAAATACACTGCAGACTTTTACAGAGGAGTGGCACGTTCAGAAGAACAAGGTGTCTGAATTTTTCAGTGGGATTGTGTGTGCCTGTCTCCCTGGAAGAGATATTATGCTAGAAAATAGTGTTTCTAAAACTTAAGAAGAAAGAAAACTCTAGACATATAGCCTCAACTGACATCCTCAATGTAGAGAACCAACATAGGTGATGCAACATTTTTGACACTGCTTTCATTTAGCAACGTACAGAGAGAGATTTCTTTATTTTTAAAAACTGAATCAAATGCATTATAATGACTGCAAATAAGAAGATGGAAATAAATAGAGGAAAAGTAATATGATTACCAAGGCAGAGAGGTGACCAAGGTATTGATACCTCTGTCCCTTCCAAATTATCTGTAAGAACACAAAAACTCAATACTGATATTACAGGCTGGGTACCACCACAGGCTCTGTTCTCAGGACAGAGACAGGCAGAGTGGGGACAGAGGGTGGAGGGCACTTCCCCAGCACTTTCTAGTGATTATCTAGGGAATAAAGAGAGGCAAGAATATGAACTACAGAAGCTGGACATTTCCAGTAGTACCTACCAGTCCATTCTGATTATATGCCTGCCTTAGTTAAACTAGTTGTCACACGTTTTTCCTTTGAGGATGAAAATTTAATTTCAGCAATTAAATTCTAAGCCTGATCTCCTTTTCACTTGACTAATATATGCCCCCTATGTACCTCTTCTTAAAAGATTGCTATGTACTCTCCATTGATTGCTGAATTATCCAAGTCTAGAAGAAGAAGAAGAAGATGTAAGGGAAGAATTAGTCATTTTGTACTCAGGCAATTCTATCTTTGGTCATGTGTTAACAAGGAAGTGTATAATGACAAATAATAAATTACATCACAAATAAGTTTTTTCTTCCTGGTAAATAACCGGGTGTCAAGCTAGAACAGTAACAATAATTATTTCTTTAAAGATTGTTGGAGTGAAAGCTATACAGTGACATACATGTTATCCCGTTTTGGCTTGCAGTGTTATTCATGAGGCTTATCATGTGACATACACATTTCTAAACTCCCTGAAAGAAAAAAATCCTGATTTTTGCAATTCATACTGCTGAAGTATAGCTGCATACAAACCACCCTAACACCACTGTCCTCAACAGGCACAACCGGCTGCAATGAAGAAGACAGTACAAATGTTGGGTGAAAACGCTTAAGGTTCTGGCTTCACGCAGGGAATAAGGTGTGATGCAGTGTGCATTGGTCCAGGCACCGCCAGCAGCCCGCCCTACCCCACAGTCTGCCACTAGAGGGAACATGGACATGCTAGAATCAGGAACGTAGGAAAATCGGACATTTGAATTTTCTTGTTCATATCCCTTTTAGAATTCTCTTATCAAAATCGTCACTTACATAAAGTTTCTGAAATATGTTCTACTGGGCCATTTCAATTCCGAGAAAGTACAGTATTAAGGTTTAAGTGAAAGTGAAAGGGAAGTCTTTTGAAGTGAAAAATGCTTACCTGCAATCCAGCTTTCTGCAAGGCAATCTGCCCCATTTTCTTTCAGATTTGCAGAAAAGCCCAATAATATCACTGAGTTCTTCGTAAGTAAATCTGAGTGAGAACTTTTCAAGGAAAATAGCCCAACAGAAAATACAGACTGACTAAAGAATCCTCTTTTTTTTTCCCCCAGAAATAAAAACAATATTTAAATTCAGGAAGTTCCTAATTTTGCTTTCCATGGAATTTCTGTACAGAGTAAAAGTGTACATTGCAATACCAGGGAAGCCTTCCATTTCAACTTTCTTGCATCCCAATTGAGAGACACAACCAAGAAGCTCTTATATAAAACTGGCTTTTTTTTTTCAGAAACTGTTTCAGTTTCCATTAACAAATGAGAAAACTTATTGAAGCATGAGTTCTTTCTTTAGGAACTAAATATGCACTAACTTGAGGCATATTTACTATACTGTAATCTCTTCCTCCAATAAATTTGTAGCTTTTAGTTTAATCTAAGACAGCACAGATAATTTTAAGATCAGAAATTTCTGTATAACAGAAAATCTTTGTCATATTCAGATCAACACCCCCTCACAGCTGTCACAAACAATGTCATGTTTTGGGGTCGTTTTCTTTAATGGGAAGCATACTTATAGAAATACAAGAATTCAATTCTGCTTGTAGTTGATCTTCCCTTGGATTTAAAAAGTAGGCAGTTTTAAGTCTGAGATTATTTTACTCATGGTTTCAACTGGACCAGCTACTTCTATGTTAAAGAGTATGGAAAAACCTTATTATTTAATATGAGTATTTGTTTATAATTTGAAAGAAGTTTTACACAGTCTCGATCCCTGGTGAGAGAAAAGGGCATTCACTATGTATGACACTCCAGACTACAGGGCAAGACCAACATATCTTCAGTAGATATAGAAGCCATCAACAGGTAAGCCTATCAATGTAAAGCAGTGTGAGTAGGAAGTTAAATGTCTGTTATCCAGACTGCTAAGTGGGTTTTTTAAGTCGTAATTTAAGATCTTAAAATAATTTTCACAAAATAATAATAAGATTATATAATAGACAAAAATATTAGTTATCTGCAACTAATAAAATATAAAAATGTGTATTGGGGGTATTAATATCTACTGAGAAGATTGAGCTTTAAAGCACTAAATGAGGCAGTGAAATAGGGGAAAATATGGCAGGGTTTTGATTTTTTTTTTAACTGAAAAGCAATTAGAAGTTAGAATAAAAAATTTAGACTCCAGACAGGACAGGTTCCCCCAAGATCATCTATGGATTAAGGAAAATAATTTTAAGAACTATTCATAATAGTGCTGCATTACTTTTAGGAAAAAAATACTTGTCAAGCCCATAAGATGGCAGCAAACTCCTTTTTTAGTTGAGAGCGGTAACTGTCCACTGTTTTGCACAAAGTTTGTGCTTTTGATGTGCTTCAACACCGCCCCCTCCATCGTCCAATTAACACCAAAAAAAATTAGTAAACTAGTAGCATATGTATACGTCTAATTTAAAAAGTATTATTTCTCACTGTGAATATCAGATGCTAAAGTAAAACCAAATGCCACTTGGAACATCAGGTTAAAAAAAAAAAAAGGAAAAGAAGAATAAAACCTCCCACAATGAAGAGATAGAATGTGCCCCACTGTGAACTGACTCGTAACTTCTTTTCATGACACATCAGCTGATCTCAGTGCTCTGGCTATTGAAAGAGCAGAACTAAACAACATGGCTTATGCAACATCTCACTGCAATAAAATCCCCTTCTCTAAGTTTTCACATTACTGAGCTCCATACCATTTTAATGCTCAGCATCTCCAGAAGGCATACATTTACAAGCAGAGTGGAAAATATATTAATTTTGACAGTCATGTTTACAGCTAAGAAATCTCTCCCTCTGTGGGCTAGAGAGGTTCACTGTCAGAAATTAACAAGCTGTATTGTATATGAAATATTGTCATTGCTTCTACAACTCTGTGGCTGAAACACAGTATCTGTAGTGCTAACAACTCTATAAGATCTCATCTACAAGCCCAGTCCTGTTTTTCAAATCTGGTTGATGCTGGAAACAAGGTGCCATATGTTTGGGTTTCCACAGCTATTTTTTTTTTTTTGCACTGAAAATGCATCCAGGCAGAGTGACTGTTACTGTACATTTGTCAAGGATTGCAAAGCACAGAGTAATGGCTAGACTGCTGACCTCATAGACATCCCAGACACAGATAGAGAATCACAGAATCATTTAGGTTGGAAAAGACCTTTAACATCACTGAGTCCAACCGTTAAACCAGCACTGCCAAGTCCACCACTAAACCATGTCTCTAAGCAGCACATCCACACTTCCAGAGACAGTGATTCCATCACTTCTCTGGGCAGCCTGTTCCAATGCTTGACTACCCTTCCAATGAAGAAATTTTTCCTAGTATCCAATCGAAACCTTCCTGGCACAACTTAAGGGCATTTTCTTTTGTCTTGTCACTTGTTACTTGGGAGCAGAGACCAGCCCTAACCTGTCTACAATCTCCTTTCAGGCAGTTGTAGAGAGAAATATGGTTCCCCCTATAAGGTGTTCCCCACTCTGCATATGCATTTCTAATCTCAGTACACATATAGTTAGCCTGGTACTTCTGCCAAGTATTTGATTCACTGAATCTATATTGCACAAATAGTTTCATAATTTCATCATACTTTCTGATCCTGTATAAATGCTAGCACATTAACCCACTGCACATAGGCCACACTAACAAACACACAAAAATAGCAATTAAGTGTATATAGCAGACATTTAATTTTGGTCACAGTGTACATTAGCTTAACCACATTACTGGAGTCTATATTTAACAATGAGAGCTTGTTTCTTCAATTTCCAAATAAAGATGATTTTTATGCATGTTACTCCTCACAGTCCGGGCCTGGAGTTTTGCAAATCAAGCTGTCTCCTTTTCCTTGCCTGTGGAGTGAGAAGGATTGAATTTGCTGTTTCCTGACATTCTCACAGGTGTTTTCTATTCCTAGGCCTCATCTAACTTAGTTCATTTTCAGTTCAGTAGGCACTGTTTTCCCTGTTTCTGCTTCCACAAACTATCACTGAATGTTGCATTTTGTCAGCTGAGACAAAACAGGTCAGTGCACACTAGGTTGATACAGAAATACCCAGTGTCAGAATATTCCTCTGACCTTCAAAAATAACATCCTTTTTATATGCATTTCATGAATTACTGTGAGCCATCTGTTTTCACGATTGCCTGACTCCATAAGATCACACATTACTTTGTCATAATTAATGCACCAATATTAATGACTATACATTACTTTAAATCAAAATTGGGCAAAAGAATTAAGCAAGTCCCACATCTGCTCATGAAACTAATACAATATCAGCTGTGAGCTAAACTTGTCAGAAGATTGAGCTGGTTTAATTAATACTTATCAACAGAGCTTCCACATGGAAGAACACTAACTTTTAGTTAGCACTTTCTTCTCTGGACTTTGTTCAAAAGCTAAACTAACCTTGTCTCTCGGGGCAATGCAAAATAAGCAATAAAATGTCTTCTCTATGTAACCAAGAATAATTCTTCGTGTGACTAGAAGATGTTTGTGCTTTAACACATACATATTTTGGGAATGGTTTAATAAAACCAAAATTACAGTGGTCTAATTCTGAAATGTTTTCTATATTGAATAGACAAATATTTATACATGTAACAAAATCATGGCATGGGAAAGACATCTTTATTCAGCACTTATATGAATCAATGACAGGAATAAATTCTCTGATGCCATACAGTTACTCCATTCCTTCAGAGCAAGAAACAGCTCTTTGGATTGCCTTCTTGGGAATGGAAAACATGGACCATTCATACTGCTGCTTCTTGTATCAGTGGCTACCTCTCCCTTTTCTCTACGTGAGGTGTAACAATCTGAAGTTTATTGAAGTAAGAAAAACCCTTAGGAAAATTGAGCTTTCTAAGTAAGGCATATTTTGTTTTTATTTGTATGTAATTCCAACTGAAATGGCTAGTACACTATTAGAACAGAGAAGAGCACTGCCAGAGCTGTTCTGCCTTGTAAGAACTCGTCAGCCTTACCCTTTCATTCTGTTTTACTTTCTGAGATACCTGCTGAGTTGAGCCAATTACATTGTTTTCAGAGTCACATATTAGACAAGGCTGCTGTGATCCACCCCCACCAGTGTGGGTACAGAAATGGTACATGAGCGCAGTTAAGAAGGAAGGGAACTGCTTTGTGAAAGTCAGCGGTAATTTAGATGTATCTCCAACTACAATTTGAGGATACTGTTTTGACAGCTTCAGACTCTCTACGGCAAAGGTGTCACACTTCCCTGTGGTCCCTCTGGTCACTTGCTTCCTCCCAACCCTGGCAGAGTGAACTCATCGTAACAGGTAAACCAGCAGAATATTACCCTTGCCTAGGTTTCCTGCTGGCTTAGACAGTAATATTGCCATCACTAACTGATTCAAGCATTGAGAAAAACTGTTGGGGGATGGGGTTAAACAGGATGACTTGGAGAAAAAAGAGGCAAAGAAACCAAAGTCATCCATGCAAGATGAAACCCACTGGCAAAACTCCTTTGCATTATGCCACAGCTCGGTAAATCAAAATACTCAGCATCCAGATTGTCTTTGGGTCCTATAAGTAATTTGGTTTAGCTATTTGGTTGGCTTTCTACAACCCAAAGGGGCTTTCAAGGTTACTCTCTTCTGAGGGTCTACAAATAGTCTTGCTTTTGATGAAAAACTCTAAGAGAAAATTGTATGCCTAATAATAGCTGAGATAGCCAAACTGAGCAACAGTTCTTGGAACCTTATTTAATGGTTAATCCCAGTAGAGAGGTCCTCCTGCCACCTGTGCTTGGCTCTAACAGATGTCTAGAGACCCTTTCAAGCTCAGCTGTTCTGTGATTCTGTGAAAATGAGTTAAACTATTCTGTCCACAAGGCTGTAAATACTCACCAAGTTAGAGGTGATCTGCCAAGAAGCAGTGTGATTAACTATGTATCAAAGATAAAAAGAAATTGCTGTCTCTAAAGGATGAATCACATTACCCAAAGACTGGTGTGTAAGTAAGCCAGATGAATTTTGCCACTGACCATAAAGGGAGCTCAGATTGACTAGCTGTGACTCATACATTTAACACCTACACATCTAAAATTGAATGATGAAAAGCTCTTGCTTAATAATGAGAGACAACTGTGTCTGCCTTCACAGGAAGTACAGGAAGTTGTAGACTACCCTACTGTCTGTGTTTATACCTGAGAAATAATGATGATTGGACAGATTTCTACTGAGAATGATCTGTGGTAAAGCAGTATCTGTTACCAGCAGCAGTGCTGTTACACCACTCACACCTCCCATTGTAGCTCTTTTCTCACCAGTACTTGTGTTTTGTTCTTTTATTTATCTATTCTCTGTTTGGTGTTTGTTCTGTTTATTATTTTTCTTCAGATTGCTGCTGCTTGTCAATTCCAGAAACATCCACAGTCTGTCTGACCGAGGCTTTTTTAGATTGGTTCAGAATTAAAAATTGCCTGCCTCTTTAGTCATTAGCTTCCTACTGATCAGAGAGTAACCTGCTGTTCATCCAAAGTGGGGACACATTGACTGCTGAATAGAAATGCAGATTGGTAGTTAGTAGAGCAGGTAGTTTAGAGAGGCTTAAAAAAGCCTGCTCCGGGTTGTGTGGAACTGTGCAGCAATGCTGGTGATGTGCCACGTGACACAGTCTCTGCCACCAGCTGGGATAATGGCCAGTCTTCGCGAACGAAGATTTTTGGGAAAGGTCTTTTACCTTCCAAGCCTGCGCAATGGATTTTTTAGGTGAGACACAGCCTGCGCTGAACTGAGCCCACCCTTTAATCCTAAGGTTCATCTGCCGGGGCCAAGCGAGCTTGGACAATGGCAGTGAGGTCCCCAGGACGTAGGTTTGTTTAGAGTGACCTTCTCATAGATGGATGGCCTCACAGGGCTCCATCTGCCCGGGGGACCGGGAATCGAACCTGGGTCGCAGCGGTGAGAGTCCCGCATGCTAACCACAAGGCCACCAGGGGTCCCAACCACCAGCTGGAGGAACCACATAAAAGACCTCAACCCTCATGGCAGTCTGGAGGGCAGGTGGACGCATTGTGGCCAGGTGACAGGCTGAAGGGCATCTGGGATGGGTTTAATGGTGGCCTCACCTGTGGGAGGTGTGCTCTGTTCAGGCTGACAGGTGAAGGGGTTGTGAGGTGAGGTGACTGATTGCACACCATCATGGAGGAAGAAAATATCACTGACTCTTCCCAAACACCTTACAGAGGCAAGAACCTGAGCCACACAAAGAGTCAGCATGGCATGAGGCTATGCCTGAACCCATGGTGGATGGAGACTCCCACAGAGGGGAAAACTGGGAGTTTACGCCTTCTGGCACCAATAGAACGGGTTCTCTTCTTCCTTCAGATCTGAGCTTACAGTGCCCTGAGAGTCAACAAAGGGGCACAAGGTTCACTGAGGAGACTCTAGAGCTTAAAATATGCATTAGCACCAAGATGAAGTGGTAGGTGATAATGGTTGGAGACCCCCTTTTGTAGAGGATGGAGTTGCTGTCATAGGAGGTTCCCTGTTTGCTGTGATGATTCAGAACATTGTGGAGAAACTGCTGGGGTTCATAGTGCCCTCAGACTGATATTTCTCATTGCTTATCCAGAGAGGCACCAAGGGAGACCTGGAGTAAATCTAGGGGGTCTAGTTTGCTGAAGTGGCAGAGGTGAAAGACATGGGAATCCAAGGCAAATTTTCTACAATCCTACAGGTGAAAGGGAAAGGCCTAGGAGGATTAAACCTACTCTGGTTTACCAGGTGGTTGCATGGATGATGTCACGACCTTTGGTTTTTATGACCATGTTGCAAATTCCTTTTTCTCTCATGGGGGAACAAATCAGAGGAAAATACAGGTCACGCTCAATATTTATTAGAGCATTTATTAATTAAGCTATTGTTATTAATAAAAGATAACTATTCACACAGTACATTTCCCTCACACAGTTCACTTAAACACAAATACAGAGCTACCAGTCAAAGCCAACCTCGGCTGCTCACTCAGAAACAGAAGGTTACATTAATGCATCAGTGGCTTGTACGTAGGCGTTGAGAATGGTCCCTCCAACAGTCCTTTGTTTTACCAGCTGTATGTGCAGTCCTGTAGCACTCGTCTGCATACAGTAGCCTCTGCTGCTTCTTGATGTCATCTGAGCTACACAACCCATTGTTGATGCTAGTACAAGCTAGTGGCCAAGTACAGATTCAGCAAACTCGTGTCCCAGGTTTTTCAGTCATTGTGGATTCAAAAGGATCGCTAGATTGTGGAGATCCTGAAATATCTTCTTCACATGCTACTTCTAGCATGTACTTTTCCTTCTTCAGATTGCTGTTTCCTGGCTATTATTTCTCCATCCACACTCACAAATACCTATAGAGCCCATCCACACAAATTCATCCAGAAAGGGTTTTTATGACAAGCATGGGTTCCTGTATCAGGAATGGGGACTGCTGGCAAAGATCAGGCCCATTTCAAGGTGGCAAACTTGGTGGCACCTCAGTAAAGTGGTGCAGGGGTTTGCAGTTAAGTGAGGAAACAAAGGTCACTAATTGTTAGCCCAAGAGGCAAGGTGGTGGAAACAAGCAAGCCCTTGTGAAGGATTAAAGAGGGCAAGAGTTCCCAACCATACACAACTGCACACAGCTTGGGGGAATAAGAAGGGCTGTGCATGCAGACACAGAACTATGGCATCACTGGAACAGTTGCTAACTGCTGGGACAACTCAAATGACAAGACATCACTGATGATGGACACAAGATCTGTAGAAAAAACAGGAGAAGAAAAGAGGAGAAGGCATTGCTGAATACATGAAGGAGTAGTTTGAGTGTGCGGAGGTCTTTGGAATAAGCAAAGAGGCTGGGTGAGGACTCATGAGTCAGGATCAGAGAAGAGACCACTGAGGGTAGCACTGTAGTTAGGAAGTGAATGAACCTTTTTTAAGCAACTCAAATCAGACTCTGGTTCTTATGGGAGACTTTATCTTTTCTGAAGGGGGCAACACAGTAGGATCACAATCTAGGAGGCATCTGGAGGTTGTCAGGGACAACTTCTGACCACATATTTTAGGGGTACCAACCATGAACTTGAACAAGAAAAACTGCTTGGCAACGTGATAATCAGTGGCAGCCTTGGCTGTAGGGACTGGGAAGCAGTGGAGTTCAAAATCCCAAAGGAGGAGGAGAAAGGTGAATATACAAACCTTATCATCAGGAGAGTAAGTTTTGCCTTCTTCAAGGAACTGATACATGGGATCCTGTGAGAGAAATCTCTGAAAGCAAAAAGGAGTTCAAGAGATCTGGCAGGTCATTAAGGGAAACCACCAAGTGCAAAACTGATCTATCTTAATACTCAGGAAAATGATCAGATGTTTCAGGAGACCACTTTTCCTAAACAGGAAACACACCTATGCTCCAGTGTAAAAAAGGCATTATATAGGAGGTAGAAGCAAGGGCAGGCTACTAAGGAGAATACAGAAACATTGCCCGGACATGAAAGGATGGTGAGCTATTCAATGCCTTCTTTGCCTCAGTCTGCACCTGGTCAGGTGCTTCATGCTGGCCTCTGCGCTTAGAGCGAGGATTTAAGAAGAGAATCATCAACAGTGGAAATGAATAGAGCCAAGTATCTTTAAGAAATATTTATTCATACAGATCCATGGGATCAGGTGATATGCATCTGATTGCCTGCCATCATCACTGTAAGGCTGCTTCACACTATTTTTGAAAGACTGTAGAAATCAGAAGAGGTCTTGATGACTGAAGAAAGGCTAACGTTGCATTCGTCTTAAGATCTTGTTGATCGGAGGAACGGTGATCTGGTCAGACACAATTTGGTCCCTGGGAATATCACAGAACATGTCCTTTTGAAAGCTATTTCTGGGCACAATAAGGCAAAGAAGATGATTGGGAATAGGCAGCACGGTTATAGCAAGAGTATACCACAGTTAACAAATCCAGTGCCAAATCCCTTTTACAATGAAAGAACATCTGTCAATGTGGAGAGGACAGTGGATGTCATCTGCCTTGTCTTTAGCAAGGCCTTGAGAAGATCTCCCACAGCATTCTTGTATCTATGAGATACAGTCTAGGTGTTTGACAGCTGTTTGACCACTGGATGTTTCTACTCCTCGGCTGGGGTAGAGTCAATTTTCTCCACAGTAGCTGGTATGGGGCTGTGTTTTGGATTTGTGCTAAAATCAGTGTTGGTAACACAGGGATGCTTTAGTTACTGCTGAGCAGCGCTTACACAAAGTCTTTTCTGCTCCTGACACATTTCCCCTTCCAGTGAGGAGGCTGGGGGTACACAAAAAGCTTGGAGGGAAGGCAGCCAGAACACGACCCCTACTGACCACAAAGATATTCCAGATCATATGATGTGCTCAGCAATAAAATTTGTGGGGCCTGGTGTCAGAGACTGAAATGGTTAATGATTTATGCATTCTAGGAGACTTTTGCAGGCTTTTGACTTTTGCATTATACCTCTAATGGGCAGTTGGGCCCATCCCTCCCACCAGTGCTGAAGGTGTCAAGCCCTGAAAAGGCAGGAAGAGCTGAGTTTACCATGCCCTCCACATGCCGAAACGTTGGGGGCTTTGTTGCTATGCCCCTCAACTCTGCCATCATGATTGCCAATCATGAAAGGTGGGAAAAATATTGGGGGTTCATGACACGGCCGGTGACACTACTCCATGGAAACAACTCCCCGCCTTGGGGGAGGTGCAAAAGCATGCTGAGGGTATATATATATTGACTGGTGACTTTGGGGGTTTGGGTTGTTCTTCTCCCCCACCGCCAGCGAATCGAGACCATTGCTTTCAGGATTACCAAGTTGCATCGCTGGATGCAGTGGGCGGTGACTACAGATGTTTTTTCCACTCTCATCTTTTCTTTTTCCTTACTCTCCCTTACTCTTATCCTGTTTTTCTCTCCCCTATGCATTTTCTCCCCCCTCCCAAAGGTTATCTCTATGTCACATTGTTATATGACAACACCCAAAATGCTAGCATACCTGTTGATACAAAATTGTTAAAATAAACCTTACCTATATATGTTTTCAGACACCGATTATTCGGTGTCGTTTCACTCTAATCCACTCCAAGGGAATTATTGATAAGAACCTGGGTTACCCCCCTCCCCTTTTTCTGGGGTGGGTCGTAACACCTGGCTGAGCATCAGTTGGTGGTGAGTAACTGTTTTCTTTTACATCATCAAGAAAAAATTCTTGGATGTTATTTTCCTTTCTCTTTGTTTGGGTTTTTTCCTTACATTTTTTAAATTTGTTTTTAGGTATTACATTGTCTTTATGTCACCCATATGTTCTCTTCACTTTTACCTTCTGATTCTCTCCCCATAGCACTGATGGGAAGTGAGTCAGCGACTGCTTGGGGATAAGTTGCCACTTGGGGTTAAACCACAACAATTGGTTAAAAAAAAAGTCTGCTTCTTCAAACTAACTGCATACTGGGTTGTGAAGATAAAAAAAAAAAAAGACTGCAGCCACTAAGTCAAGGGAAGTGATTCATCACCTCAACTTGGCTACTCATTAAACCACTCTCAGTGTGGACCCCCACCGTGTAGGGCCCCACATTCAGTTTGGGACCTCTCAGCACATTAAAGACATTGACCAACTGGAGAGACGTCAGCAAAGAGCCACCAAGACTACAACTGTCTGGAGCATTTGCTGAGGGACCTAAGCTTGCTCACCTTCTTCTGAAGAGGCAGCTTCAGGGCAACTTAGGGACCACTAAGAGGATAGAGCCAGGCTCTTTACGAAGTTGTGGTGGGAAAATGACAACCAGTGCCCATAAATTGAAACTGCGAATGGAGAGGTTCCCACTCCAATCCATGCAGCAGCAGTTCCAGAAATCTTATCTGGCTTTTCAAACTCAATTCTTACTTTCCTTTTTAGGTGGGAGCCTTAAAAATACTTACAAAAAAATAAGCATTTTGAGAAAAGTGTCACTTTCCCTTCACTGACACTTGAAGTATGCCAAGATTACAACCTGCGTAATTCTAAGATCTCACTGTAGTGGGATGATCTGCTTCTCACCAGGTTCACCTTCCTTTCAAAAGAGAAAAGAAAATCATTAATTTTCCCACAAAAAAAAGTAGTGATGGCAATCATGGTAAAATTTCATCCTTAGTTATAATAGAATTTCAAAACAGAAGATATATTCCAGCTATACTATGCTTATACGGGGTTTATGCTTTAAATTGTAATTATCTCTGAAACCTAATTTAAAATCACTGGCATTTTATAATGATCATCCAAAGACATGAAAGTCTGCAAAGCAACTGGAGCATTCTTTGGCTTTACAACAAGACTTCTTTTAATGTAATTATAGCAATTAAGACCCTACTATTAATAATTTTCTTTTCAGATTAACAAGTCATTTCTGTAGTACAATATAAAGAGGCTTCTAATTACAGTGGCAACATTGTGATTTTTGAAAACTGTTTAATAATGTGTGATAAACAACTGCCAACTTGCATTAAGATGTTTTAGGAATCCTGCATAGATCTGATGTTTGATAATCCTATTTTGAAGACATGATTTGAATTGCAAATTGAATTTAAAGGAAAATACAGCATTCTTCTGCCAAAAGGAATCTTTATTTGCAGTGCTGGGCAGACCTTTAAAAGCATAGCAGCACTTGATTTAAAAAGTCTGTAATTTGTTGTTATTTGATTTATCTGGCCATGTGATGCAAACCACACTGGTGACAGAAAAACTTCTCTTAATAATCTCAGTGTATCAAAATCTTAAGTGAATTATCTGGTTTAAACAAAGCATCCTCTCAATAGGTAAAACAAGCTAATCCAGAAGAAATAAATAAATATAAGTTATTTGACTTAATCAACATCAGAAAATAATAAAATGTTGGAACTGAGTCTCTATTTAATTGCTCCAGAGCGATGTATCTCTTTTTGGTATTTATGAAATTACCCCTTGATGCATATGAAACTCCTGGATTCTTGATTTTTTTTATTAATTTTTTTTCAAATGTCATATGGGTTTAAGGAAGAGTTATTCTTCAAATTTTAGACATGAATACTGAGACACAGAAAGGTCAGATTTTTCAAAAGAGTAAGGTTTAAAGAATGTTAGCTGACTCTTCTTTTGAAATTTTTATCCTCAACGCATTATTCAGAGTCATGTAACCTTTTCAGGTTGCTGAGCCTAGGGTGAATGGTTGCTGAACTACATGGTATAGACAAGCTTCAAACCGAGCTACCAAACTGAGAAGTTTTTGAGAATACAATTTTTCAGAAGCTTATATTACTACAAAGTTATAATTAAATTCAGCTGTTCTTTAAAAAACATTAAAGAGAAACTCCAGACTTACTTTCTGCAAAAATTCAAGTATTCATTGCACAGATTAGAAATATTAGAAAAAAAAAGAAAAAAAAAAAAAAACAAACCAAAAAGACCAGCCATTTTCAGAGGACATTTACAAAACAGAGGAAATTTACAATATACAAGGGAATATTTTCTTCCCAGACCCTATCCACTAGTAAATAATAAAATTGCCAGGAATTATAAAAATTGCCCAGTTTATATATTCGAAGTGTGACTACACTCACAATTATCCCATACTAAATGGAATGGGTAGTTATACACAAGCAGGAGTTATTCCTTCAGAGCAGGGTTTCTGCACAAAAAGAGATATATCAGAAAAAGAACGTTTCTTGTCAAAGCTGTTCTGTCCTATACAAAATATTTTAAGTACGTACTTGGTGAGACAGAATGCTTCCTTACCCTAGAGATTATAGGATTTGTGTGGGAGATTCACTATAAAAAGAAAAAATATTAGACAAGGATGTCCTATATTTCACCTACAGTTGAAGACCCTAACCACAAGACTATCCAAGAGGAGACCCGTATATCCACTTAGGTTGAAACACCTGAATTATCTGGCATTAACAACAAACCAACTTCTTTCTCTCCTATAACATTCCACCTCCACAAAAAATAAAAATAAAAAAAAAAGCAGTAACAATAAACGACTTTTAAAATAAGAATTATGCTGGGTAGGATGTGAAGCAGCAAAGTTTTAAACTCAAATGGTTGATGCTTAATAAAGTTACAACAAGGTGAAAATAGACCCTGTACCAGGAATAGCCTTGGCTATTGTACTGTATTTTTGTCACATTTTTGTAAGGGAAAAACAAGTAAAGAAGTGAATGAAAAAAGCATTGAGAGGTAGGTGTGTACATGGGCACACTGAATGCTGGCTTTCTTTTATTTTGTACCTTTTTGTATATACTCTCTTAGTAACAGACAAATACAAAATGCTATGAAGCTATATTAAAATATTTTTTTTGAGAATGGAAGGCAAAACATGGATGAGAAAAGTAAACTAAGACTTCAGTCACTCCATATAAGGGAGTGAGAAGAAGACGGAAAGCAAATAACAGAGCAGCAAAGGGTAAGAAAAGGCATACATAGAAAAGAAAAAGGAAAATGTATGAAAATATCAAATCTGATGAACTCTGTTGTTCATACTGTTTCTTTTTATTAATGTCTTATGAATCCTTTAGTCTTTACCAGTAAAGGAGTACAGCTGATGTATATATAAAACAGCTGTAAGAAATTGTGTTGTAATATTTCATGCCTAATACACACAGAAGACACACATCATACAGACAATGAAGAAGTCAAAAACACAAAATAAGATACAACTTCAACAGTTTCTGTTTTCTTCAGAACTCATGTATCATATTCTATCCAACAGCTTTTGAGACAGCAATATACGCATTGTTCATTAGATGTAGATACTTGACCAGTGAATGACAGGGTTTTCAGTGTTTAGCTTACATACTGTAAAAATTTTACTACTTTCTATTGAACAAGCAGAATCTAGACAGTACTGTATTTCAAGACATGCAAACATGCTGATAATCTTTGGGATTCATAGACTTCTTTCTTGGTCTGTAGTATGTACAACAAACAGCTTCCCAGTTATACAGTATAGAAGACATGAATTCTAGAGTGTTTGCTGAACAACCAGCCCTCCATGTTTGTCTCTGCCTATCCATCTTCAAGACCCAATCCCTAATCTCTTCCGGCACAATTTTGTTGTAAAGCTGTCTCACAGCTCTATTTAATAATCCTTCCAATTCTGCTTCTACAATGACTTCTCCTGTTATCTAGCTCCCTCACTTTGAAGTGCCATGAAATCTTCTCTGCTCCCAGCTACACCATCATGCCCTTCTCCTTCTACTCTCTCTGGTGTTTGATTTCTTTCACAACAACTTCAGCTCACTAAGCTGACAGAAAACTAAATAATCAAAAGATTAATACATTTCTTCTGGTTACAGAGTTGAACTGTCTACTCAAGGAATTGGAGAAGGACCACAGATGGCACAAGGAAAGTCATAAGACTGGGCAAAGGGCAGAAAGGAAGGAAGGAGGAAAAATCAGAACTGCTGCTTTAACCAAAAATGGCTGATAGTTAGGATCAGATGTCTTCTCTAAATGCTCCTCAGTCACATAACCGCTGAATGATTTTTTTAGTCACATGAAGATTGACTATTTCTCCCCAAAACACACTTGTTAATGGGATGCAAGCCATCAAACCACTTGAAGTCAATGGCACTATCGTGGCTGTGTAAAGCTAAACACAAAGTACTTGTAGGACAAAGCCTAAGAAAGACCAAATGCAGTAAGCACATATAAGCATCTGCCTGTGGCTGAACTCATGCCTTTGTAGGCTCTTTGCCCCAGAAAACAAAAATCAAGTTTTCTGGAAGCCTTTGGAAAATCTTTTTTTACTTGTTGAAAATGCAGTTTGCTTTACTTCTTGAAACAATGTCACCTTTTTTGCAGTGAATACCACTCTTGCAGATCAGATCTGTTGAGCCATGCTTTTCATCTGTTTCAGAGCTAGCAGACCTCTACAACAAAGGCCTTTAAGTCAAACAGCAAGATGCAACAGCCAAAGTGAATTGCATGTCACAGATATAAATTACACCTTTTCATTTTAAATGAAGGCACAAATGTAGGGAAATTCTCTCTGTAGTTGACTTATGAATCTCAACTAGCATTCCCATCTGCTGGATTAGGGCCTAAACTTGTATTTCAATAGAGGCAGCAAGTTTTAGACTCATAGCAAGGCCATATTACTATATGACATTATTATATGAAGAAGGATTAGAGTGCAGTAGAAAATCTTACAGGACTTAAAAAAACAGAAGTGGCAAGCCTAAGCAGGAAGTTTACTTATTGTAGTTTAGATAATTGTCCTAATCTTAATTTTTCTTCCTTAATACCATACATACCATCAGAAACTATAAAACATTCCCACTGAGACTAATCCTTTGACAAGATGTAAATTACTGAGTAAGATCTCAAGTGGGTACCTTTTCGGTTGGGCTAAGACAGAAAAAGGTGTTTGACCTATCAAGGTGACAACTTGGAGACCTATGACCCTAATGACAACCTCAATTCATTTAAGAGAAAAATTTGTGCTTGCAGAGCCAAGCCAGAAGATTTTTTGATGGCTCTAAAAGGAGTCCGTTATGCAGAAAGGCTGATGATCAGTGCCTGTTTCCTAAGACTTAACAGGCTTGCTTTTCTCAGAAATGGGTGGCAAGCATCGCAAGATACTGTAATTACAAACAGACACATAAAGAATTCAATTACCTATTAATGTTCCTTGGCATTTGTAGTCATAAAAGCATGATCTCATATACTGTAACTACTTTCTTTCAGCAGTGTTAGACATCATCTCTGCAAGCCTCGGCTGAAGTTATTAAATATACATGATAGCAAAAGAGTTGCTATGATTCTGTCCAGATGGTACTTAAGTTATCCCTCTCTAGACATATACAATCTTTATGTAAATTATTACTAATGGAAAATCTGAGAACCACAGAATCTTTGCTGGGGCTTTCTTGCATGGGAAAGAAGCCAAACAAGTGTTCATAACATTATATTGTCAGCAGAGCTCTATAGGAAATTAGTTCCCATCCCTTAATTTTTTGAGGGTATAAATAAAAAATTGTGCTGCTTTGCATTGGAACGAAATCAAGAATGTTCCAAGTGAGAAACCTGACAGAAACAGGCTTTGCCCTTTACTGAACTAAGTACTCCCACAGTGAAAGCATTCACCAAGGTTATATTCTTCTAGTCTGAGCCAGGCAAAGCAGGGTCTATGATTTTGTGATCAGATATTGGTCTTCCGCAACTCATGTAAATACCTTAATCCTAAGTGAGATGGAAATTATTTTCCTGTGTTCCCTACTGTGATAAGAAATTCCATTCCTAGCGTTTGAATTCCTGCAGAAAGTTTTGATTTCAAAGAACTGGTCTGTTCTCATGACAAAATAAAAAACTATTTGTCAAAAAATTTCTAAATAATTCCAGTTTAAAAGTTTTGCCTCTGGACATTGAGAGACCTCTGACATAATTCACAACAATAAAAAATGGTTAAACTCATTGACTTAGATACCATGCTAATAGATAAACATCAAATTTTTGATCTCTCTCCAGATGGAAATTACCAGTATGTAGATAGCTGTTCCAAATCAAAGTAAAATATTCAAATCCAACTGAAATTATAATAAGGAAGAATGGCGGCAACAGAATTCCCTAAAAAAAACCCTGTATTTGCCTTTTGCTATTTTGTCATATCTTTAGATGACACATATCTTTAGATGTCAAAAATCAAATCACAGAATATACAAAATCGTTGAGGTTGGCGAGGACTTCTGGAGGTCACTGTCCAACCCCCTGCTCAAGCAGGGCCACCTACAGTACATTGCACAGGACCATATCCAGCCAGCTTAAGAATATCTTTGGAGATTCCACAATCTCCCTGGACAACCTGTGCCAGTGCTCAGTCCCACTAACAGAAAAAAAAAGTGTTTTCTGATCTTTGGATGGAGCCTTCCGTGCCTCATTTTGTGCCCATTGCCTCTGGTCCTGCCTTTGGGCACCACTGGCTCCATCCTCTTTTCATCCTCCCTTCAGATATTTACAAACATTGAAGACTCCCCTGAATCTTCTCTAGGTTAAACAGTCACAGCTCTCTCAGCCTTTCCTCATGTAAGAGATGCTCTAGTTTCTTAATCACACATGCTGTCCATTACTGGGCTCTTTCCAGTATACCTGTTGCTCTTTTGTACCAGGGACCCCAGAACTGGACACAATACTTCAGATATGGTGCTGGATAGAGGGGAAGGATCGCCTCCCTCAACCTGCTGGAAACACTCCTAATGCAGCTCAGGATATCATATGCCTTCTTTGCTGCATGGGCACATTGCTAGTGCATGATCAACCTGGTGTTCACCAAGACCCCCAGGTCCTTTTCTGCAAAGCCACTTTTCAGCTGCTCAGCCCCCAAGAGGTACTGGTGCCTGGGGTTGTTCCTCCCCAGCTGCAGAGCTCTGCAATTCGTATTGTATGTCCTGAGGTTCCCGTCAGCCCATTTCTCCACCCTGTCCAAATCCCTATAGATGCCAGTATGACCCTCTGGTGTGTCTGTTACACTATTTTGCATCATCAGCAAACTTGCTGTGGATACACTCTGACCCAGCACCCACTGATGAAGATGCTTCTCTCATCTACCAAGCCAATCATCTTGTCATAAAAGGCTATCAAGTTGGTCAAGAATGACTTGGTAAATCCAGGCTAACTACCTTTTTGTTCTTCACGTGCCTGAAAACAGTTTCCAGGATTAGCTGCTCCATCATCATCACAGGGATAAAGTTGAGGTTGACTGGCCTGTAGTTCCCTTGGTCCTCCTTCTCCTTTTTTTTGAAGATAGGAGTGAAATTTGCTTTCCTTCAGTCTCCAGGCATCTCTCCCTGTCACCATGATGGATCCAAAACTATCAAATGGTCTCACTTTGGCATCATGCAGCTTCCTTGGCAGTCATGGGTACCTCCGATTAGGACCCACAGACTTACATATGTCCAATTTGCTTGTATATGCCCTGACCTGATCCTCTTCTACCAAAGGTATATCTTCCTTGTTCCAGTCTTTCCCCTTGGTCTCTGGGATTTCTGAAGGCCAGTCTCATTAGTAAAGACAGAGGTGAAGATGGCAATGCCTTTTGCATGTCCCGTGTCATAAGGGCCCCTTCCCCATTTAGCAGCAGGTCCACATTTCTCCTACTCTTCTCTTTGCTACTTGTGTACTCAAGAACTCCATCTTGTTGCTTTTGACATCACTTCTCAGGTTCAACTACAGGTGGGCTTTGGCTTTCATGAACATATCTTTGCACACTTGGACAATGCCTCAGTATTCCTCCCAGGTTATCCATCCCTGCTTTCACCTTCTGTAAACTCCCTTTTTATGTTTGAGTTTTGCCAGGAATTCCTTGTTCATCCATGAATGAAATTATTTATGAAAACTTACTACACAATAAGCTTTTCAAAGAACAAGAAGCGTATCTCTGGATTTACTTAGTATTTTTCTGATACCATACTTCTAATTTTTTATAATATAATTTATTATTCATTTTGGGTAGGTGTTGAGGGTTTGGGTTGCTTTTTGTTTGTTTTGTTGTGGTTTTTTTTTTGTCTAAGTAAATTTACCTCAATTAGAGATTTAATAATTCAGGAACCTTTTCCAGGGTGGCATGGTTGTAACTATTGATTTTATGACTGGGACTGGAAAGCAGAGATGAAATAAAGAATTAGCTCCATTCTCTAGTACATAATTTCTGAGTTATATCCAATAAATTACTTAAAAGCCTAAAAGTTACACATTATAATGCTTAGTTTCTATGCCAGGGGACCTAAGGCACATAGAGTTCATGGAGCAGTCCCATAATTCAGAACAGACTCCAAGCCATGAAGCACACTGAGCAAAAAAGAAATTATAGTCAGCAAACAGCTGTCTCCCAACTTAGTGGAATCTCTTATACTTGACAGAAAATATCTCTGCCTGTTGGGAAACACAACTTCCTCCCATCTCAGTTTTTTCAAAGAACAAAGAACAGTTTATTTTTTACTTTTAGAAGAAGTCTTCTTTTTATTGCTTTCTCTCCTTTTCTTTATCCCCTAATACTCTCCACAAGGTGGAAGATACAGGTTCAGGTTCCTCTTCTGATCGAAGGAAGCTTTGATTGTCCCAGCAAGTGCCATAATCATGAAGCTACAGCCCATTTTTCCCCGATTTTGCTTTCCCACTATTTCAACAACTGAAAAGTCACAGGGACAGTCAGGGAGAACAAGGAAGAGTATGACTGCAGCCTGTGCTAAAGGTTCTTTGGATAACAAGTCATCAGCTGTAAAACTGTAAGTTTATCCAAAATCTGGCCAATGTAAGTCTTGGGACTGCATAGCCACTTAGAAGACCTACACTGTCATTATTTCAGTGGAGCCCTTTTTCTCTTCTGTACAGTGGCACTACTTCAAAAGCATAGTTAACACATCTCATTTAACTATGTAGCCAAAGTCTAGTAGCTAGGCCACAGTCCTAAGAGATGGATGCTGTAGTTTGATTCCCCATCAGGCTGAGGAAAGTTTGCATCCTTGTAACCCGACTTGGGGGAAAGTTCACTATATATTTGGGCTTTATAGAAAAGCAGGGCAGCCTCTTCTCGCTATATTCTTTTTAAAAAGCAATAGCTGTTACTGAACTTCACAAGGTTCTTAAATCAGCCTTTATTTCATGAATGGTCTGAAACTTGCTAATACATTAAGCCTCTTTGAAGAGTGAAATACAATGAAGTTTAGTCTCTAGATCTTGAATAAGCCAAGCATGAAACAACTATCAAATTACTCTGTCAAAATTCACAGAATCTCAAATCTGAGACAGTAAAAATGCAGAAATAAGTATTTACTTACCTGGGAAGCAGATAGTCAGCAATGCTCCAAAACTTACAACTTTTGATTTCTGCACCCAAGTTCCCTTCTGGTTTTTTACTGGACCCGCCACAAGGCATTCCACATAACTTTCCCTTGTTTTATTCAAATGGATATAAAAAGGCAAATGTTATTGCTTTCTCAAACTGAAATGTTTTTTGAACACTAAATTAGTGTATTAGGTCACTTTGAGGCAAGACAGACTCATATTTATATTACACTTCAGATTATACTTACAAAAAAAATCTTAAAAGCACTTCTAACGTATGAAGCACTAAGTAAACAGCACAACTAGAAGAATTTAACTGGAAGCTAGGCTGAAATATTTGCTTCAAAAGTTTAAACAGAAGAACTGTTTGTTAAATAACAGCTTTACTAGAAACAAATTTTCAGCATTGCTAAGTCATTATGACACTATCCTTTCTCTCATTCAAGGATGGACTTATAAATCATCTATATAACCTACATAACTAATGTTTGGAGAAATATAGTTACTCTAAATACATTTATCATAGTGGTATCTGAGTGCAAAGGAAATTGTAAAACCAGGAAAATGATCCGACAAATCATCCACTCTCTATGTTCCCAGAAGTGTGCATCGTAGAAGTATTAGCCTTTTCCCATCTTCTGCCTGTTGTGTTCATGAACACTGTTGTGGAAAGTTAATGCTGGGATGCATCTTGCTCTTTCTTTAGAAAATACTAATATTTAAATCAGGTATTCAACATTTCCCAGACAGTTAGAGAAATCGCAGCTCTGTGACCTGGCACATGTCAATACTGTGCTCCTGGAAACTTCTGAATCCTTAAGGAGAAGAGCCACACAGGATCACATTCACAGGACAAGAACTTATTTCTGCCAGACGAATTAAAGCCATAGAAAACACAAAAACCAGAATCTTAAAATGCACTCTTTATTGATCCAGGTCTCAGAGGAAGTGTGTTCCAACAGCAATCTGCTGGTTTGCAAAACAGAAGTCTTATATTACTGTCTGCAGTTTCCATTATATATATGAATTTGTAGGCCTCATACAAATTCATAGATAGGAAGGCTGTTAAAATTTACTGTATTTCAGTACTAAATAACACAACTGAAAAATGCACAAATCACAACCAGAGCATCTCCAACTAAGGAGGTTTAGGAAAAGCACCAGCAAAATTATTATTAACTAAGCAGTCTCATAATTTACTAGGGAAAAAAAAAAGGAAAAATGTCATGATTATTATGCTCTTATACTCAGGGAGATAAGAACAAGCAAAATACACTTAAATCATATAAGATTTTCTTTCACTTTTTAGCTTCTTAAAATGAAAATATGCACTATGGACTATGATAGTTTCAATTCTCTGCTTACCACCGTCAAAGGTACATAACTAGTCTTTGTAATTGCTGGTGTTTTTCACTATTATATCATCTGACAGCACATTCACTGAACAGGAATAATGTCCTGCTTAGTCCTTTGATCTTAGCCCAAGAAAGTTATGAGCATTGATGATATTCAAACTATATGGTCCCAGGTACATCAACATTTCAGGCACTCTAACTTCCCCCTGTCTTTTACCCCCAAAACCAGCAGGAAGTGACCACTAAACCAAACAAAACAGAATGAGAACAAGAAAAGAAAAACAAAATTTCAAAACCAACCAAACAAAATACATGCAACAGCTCTTATTATTCTCCTCTGTTCAGAACAGACCTATGCACTAAGCAAAGCTGCATTACTTGATGGTCTATATTCTCTCATTTTTTCCAATGTTACAGCTTGAGCCCACCCTCTCTTAGTTGCAAACTGAACTTCTTGGCCAAAGTCTGCTACGTAGACTCATCTGTAGGAGCAGTTGGCCCACAACATACACCTGTCCTAGCAAAAAAGTCAGAGCTTTGCTTTTATCAGTTAACAGACAACAAACAGACCTAGTCTCATTTTTGCTCCATTGTCAACATCTTTCAACAAGTGATGCCAAAAAAAAAAAATTAAACACTGAGAGATAAGCATATTTGGCCTCTGGGGAAGAAACAAAATGACCTAAGACCTACTTGAGAAAAGTTGGTATGTGTGGAGAGAAAAGACTAGATTCTGCAGACGAATGACCAAATAATCTACCAGATTAATCATCACCACTGCCCAGGGTAGCTCTAAAATCTATATGAAGGTTTGTTATTTTTCCAAAAATCAAAAGAAATACGAAGCATTAAAATATTTATGGAAGTATTCAGTCTTGCAAATACTTCATTTTTCTGTCATTTTACATTACATATACATTATAGGTAAAATATATTTTATATTATCAGTGACATTCCAGGACTGAACACGTGCATATGAGTTTGAAGACTGGGATCAGAGCCTAAAATTTTTCATAATATTCTCCCAGTGTCAACAGGAGAAAAAACCCCTGCTGTTCAGTTCAATGAAAAGAAAAAAAAATTCTGTTATAAAATGTGTGGTAACATATGATGAGATCAGGTTTTGGAGTATCAAAACCTCTTGACTGGATTCAGGTGGAAGAAAATCCACTTTGGCAAAACCACTTAATTTCCTGCAGATGTAAGGGGGGTGAGAGGGAGCAGAATTAGGCCACAGAACCTGCATCAAAGAGCAGTTCTATGTAGTCTCAAGTGACTGGGCTGGGCAGAAGTGGTCCTGTCCCAGTCACCACATGCCCCAGCTGCCATACCCCTGCCAGGGCCACCACCTGCACACAGCCCCTCTGCAAATGGGCACAACCGCTGCTCCTCCACAGCCTCGATGGGAGCTCAGCCCCTGCAGGGTGACATTTTAACTGTGTTTCCAGAGATGTGCACAGCCTGCCCCCAATATAGCCCAAGCACCTGGCAGCCTCCTGGGCCGCTGGCAGGCAGGTGGAGGCAACCCTTGTGGACACGGCACTGCCCAGGAAGTCACTGTGATATTGGGAGCAGTCTCAGCCAGGCGAGGCAAGGGCGCACCAGCTACTGCCTCCCACTTCTCCTCATGTCAATAAGCCACAGAGTAACAGAATCGTTAGGGTTGGAAGGGGTCCCTGGATCCTACTCCAACCTCCCCTGCCAAGGCTGGGTCACCTAGAGCAGGTTACACAGGAACACATCCAGGCAGGTTTTGAATGTCTCCAGAGAGGGAGACTGCATGACCTCTCTGGGCAGCCTGTTCCAGTGCTCTGCCACCCTCAACATAAAGAAGTTCTTCCTCATGAGGTGGAACTTCTTGTATTTTAGTTTATGGCCATTGCTCCTCACTCTATCACTCGGCAGCACCGAAAGAGTCTGGCACCATCCTCTTGGCATCCACCTTTCAGATATACATATGCATTAATGAGATCCCCTCTCAGTCTTCTCCAGACTAAAGAAGCCCAGTTCCCGCAGTCTCTCCTCACGGGAGAGATGCTCCAGACTCTTAACCACCTTTGTGGCCTCTGCTGTAACCTCTCCTGGAGCTCCTTGTCCTTCTTGTTCTGACGAGCCCAGAACCGGACAGAGCACTCCAGATATGGCCTGACTAGGGCTGAGTAGAGGGGCAGGATCACCTCCCTCGACCTGCTCGCCACATTCTTCCCGATGCACCCCAGGATACCACTGGCCCTCCTGACGGCAAGGGCACACTCTCATTACAGCCCGAGATTTCCTCTTTTCTCATCCTTCGGGAGGCTTCGCGTTTCCAAGCGCCTGTACTCCAAGGCAAAGGGATGCAGCAGCACCCACCTCTCCTCTCCATTCCATGCCATGCCATGCCATGCCATGCCATGCCTTGCCATGCCATGCCTTGCCATGCCATGCCTTG